>NC_064908.1:10373298-10678184 GCF_929443795.1 Astur gentilis
CCCTTGCGTCACCGCTGCTGCGGTCCAGAGGCAGCAGGGAAATGCCCTCCCACCGTGACACAGCTTCTGCCGCCTCCGGCTTCATGCTGGGCAGGGACAGAGCCATGCCTGGCGCTGCAGCACGTGGAGGTGGCCGTGTGTGCACGGGGTCGTGCCGCGTGGCTGCATCCAGGCCTGGAGAGCTGTTTTTTTTCCCTGGGGCTTCCCCATCAGGTCCGTGCCTCTTGTCATCATGTCCTGCAGCTGGAGCACGGCCTCTCCTCTTCCTCCTTGTTTGCTGACCAAGGCTTGTCCATGCATCCCCCCCGCAGACGGTTATTCCCAGGGATGCTCTCCTGTGCAGCTCCGGGGACTCGTGTGGGAAGGACACAGTGGCTACCACATGTCCAGGGGTGCAAGTGTGTGGGCAGACGGGGCAGGGAAGGACCATGGGGCTAGGAGGGTCAGGGTGCTGTGGGGCAGCCCCGCTCCTCTCCCCTCCCCATAGCCGTGTGCTGCTAGCAGGCTTAGTCACAACCACATCAGTTCTCTGCAACCTGAGTCCTCCCCATCCGCGGGCAGCCCGGGGAGCTGTGGGCCGAGGGCTGAGCGCTGGCTGGATGCCGCCTTCGCCTCCTCTCCCTGCCGGCAGTGACCAGCGCTGCCTGGCATACCCATCGGCACAGCCAGGAAAAATCCTCCCCCAGGGAGATGCCGTGCCACCACAACCTGAGTGGCAAGAGCCTTTCCACAGCAAGTTGCTCCCGTGCACGCTCCCACACCCCGGAAGGTCTCTGTGGTTGTACGAGTGACTCTTTCCTATAGGGGTGTGTACACACGCGTGTGTGCGTATGCTGGTGCAGAGGTGTGGTTTTGTGTCTGGCTTAAATTTAGCAGCTGTAAGGAAACAGGACGGGACAGCTCTGCTTCACAGCACAGATCTGTATGCCCGGTGTCCTGCCTCTTGCTCGTGGCAGCACGTGGCAGAGCCCCTGGCTTTGGGTCCAGCCAGCTTCAAGCTTTCCTTCTGTATGTGAAGGCATGGTTGGTTTTATGATATGCATCGATTTACATTTATTTACACTGAGTTTCATCTGTAGTTTTTCATGTCTAGAGCATCTTCCAGAAAGTTAGCTTACGTCCAAAAGTCTCTCTCTGCCACCTTGCCATTGCTGATTGCTACAGGTAACTGTTCTGCCCATTAGAAAGTGGGATATCTGTCTAATAATTTGACTGTTATTAGTCACTTCCTGATCTTACAAAGATTGCTTTTACAATATTCTTTTTCTTTTTAGAAAGAAGATGATGTGAATGGGCTGTAAGAACCAGACGAGATGGATGGAGAGCTGCCCTGCACTGAGGTGGATGGAGAAGTGTCCTCTGCCACAGAAGATCTGGGAGGAGAGGTGCCCTGTGCGGAGACCAACACAAAAGAAGAGGCACCTTGTGCTGAGAGCAGCGTGGAAGGAGACATGCCCGGCACTGACAGCGATGAGGAAGGGGAAATGCGCTGTGCTGAGAGTGACGCAAAAGAAGAGGCATCTTGCTATGAGAGTGATGGGGAAGAAGTACCAGATACTGAAATCCCTGCTGTTTCAAAGAAAATGTCTTCTATTTCTTCTCCGTTGAGGGCAATCATCCGCCTGCGACGACAATACCGGGTGCAAAAGAAAAGCCGCCTGCATTTAGAGCTCCCTCGAGAAAAGTCTTCAGAGCTTGTCCATAGAAGGCTGCTTCAAAGGCAGCTTTCCCTGAACCGAACTAGCCTGTATGGCCCTTCCATGTCCTTCTTTAATCAGACCAGCTTTGAAACTTCCCAGTACTTCACCTTTGACACATCTGTGGAGCAGTGTTCTATGAAAAAATGCAGGCGGAAAAAGAATCGAAGGAAATCTAGGATAGTCCTGTATCCAGACAAAACAAAAAGATACCTTCCAACAGAGGAGAAGAGCAAGGCAAAACGCTGCCTCCTCTTGCTCATTGTCATTATCTTCTTTCAGATTCTCAATGCAATAGAGAACCTGGATGATAATCTCCAAAAATATGACCTAGATGGTTTGGAGAAAACAATGCACCGGGAAGTATTTGGGCAGAAGGTTGCTGTGGAAAGTATTATGGAATTACTGAAAGACTATCTGGCTACCCACATACACAACAAGCCTCTAGTAATCTCTTTAAATGGCCCGACAGGAGTTGGGAAGAGTCATGTTGGCTGGCTACTGGCTAAACATTTTCGTTCCGTCATGGACAATGACTTTGTGCTTCAGTACTTTGTTATGCATCACTGCCCCAACGAGGTGGCTCCTCTTACTTGTGAAATAGATTTGTCTAAGAAGATTTCTGACATGGTTACAAGAGCCGAAATAGAAGAGAAGATACCATTGTTTATTCTGGATGAGGTTGAACTCATGTCTCCAGTCCTGCTGGATACTCTCAGCCGATTCTTTGAACCCAATCAAACCAACGAGTTCCTCAACGCCATCTACATTTTAATAAGCAACATAGGAGGTGGTGAAATAACCAAGTTTGTTATCCAGAATGCATCTGCTGAGCTTCTGCATCAGCAAAGGGGACTTGAAGAACTGCTGAGCATCATCCAGCCTGTACTGATTGATGTCCACCCCCTCTGGAAATCTGCGGACATCATCCCATTTGTTCTTCTGGAGAAAAGTCACGTCATAAACTGCTTCCTGGAGGAGATGAGGAGGGAAGGGCTGTATCCTGACCAGAAGCATATTGAAAGTTTAGCGAGTCAGCTCAGTTACTACACTACAGGGGACAAGCAGTACTCCAGGATGGGCTGCAAGCAGGTTGTGGCCAAAGTCAACCTGCTGTAGTGACTTACTGCAGAGGCCAATTCCTGCTCTCAGGATTTGCAAAATTCTGGGCTTATGGAGGAGTACTTTACAGCAGGCTGTGGTCAAGGTGTCATTTCTCAGGCCTGCACTGAGTCTGTCCTGGTCAAGGTGGAGGGATGGCAGCCAGGGCTGCTCTGCAACATGGTCTCTGTTCTCCTCCAGATGCTTCACATGTTCCTAATGTGCTGTGAATAAGGCACAGGCAACAAAGCCCAAGCAACCAGCCATTAATTGTGAGATGCTTTGTTCCTCACATGCTCATTTGGGATACTTTGTCATTAAGGAGTTGTGAGATGAGGACAGACGCTGTGGGATATAAACAAGAGGAGAAATAGTAACTGGGTTACTGTCCCTGCAGTACACGTAGCCGTGTCTCACTCTTTCTCCAGGCTCACGGTCTTCAACTCTTTGCTTTTCTTGGTCTTGGCTGGTGATGTGCAGAGCAGAAGCCATGCTGAACGCCTGGGAGAATTGAGAGAATTTGTGGCTCCTCATCCCCCAAATGCACGGGCAGTCAGAACTCCGATTTCCCCATCTCCTACGTGACCACACGCTCTGGAGACTGCTTTTTGGACCCATTCCTGAGTTCTTGCTCTTCTGAGCTCATACCTGAGCTCACCTTTGGCACCTCCAGTGAGATTTCTGCCCTGCAAGTCTGTTTGGGCTCGTCTTGAAGACTGCTCAGCTGCGCCAGCCAGTGCAGAAATAACTGCTGGATTGTTTCAGGTCTGGTGGTAGCAACTCCTTCTGCGAGTTCTTCTGCTTTTTGCTTCTGGGTACACTTCACCACACTCATTATCTAGACAGCACAAAATAGCAGCTGGCATATATTAAGCAACACACACTGGCAAAGGCAGTTTAGGCTGGCTGGGCCGAGTGCAGTGGGAGTCCTCGGCTTGTTCCCAGTCCTGCGAGGCCAAGGAGAGGTTCTTTGCCATTGAGACCCTGGAGAGAGCACGCTGCCTGGAAGCACCTCAGGAAAAGCACATGTCCTTGTTTTGAGCAGGCAAACTGAGCAGGTATTTATGACATTGCTGTTTTGGTTTTGTGCCTAAATCCCCTTCTACAATTTGCTGTGAATTATCATACACATAATCCTGTGGATGTTTGCACTGGTTGTTTGATTTCCTCTTTCTAATTGTTGGTCTCCAAAGACTTTCATCACAAACTCCTGCTTCCAGAGCTATTGTCAGGAATAAATCCAAACTATCCTGAATAAAATCATTCAAAGTACATTTCCTTTCTTTGACTGAAATGTGGTTTTCCTCCCAGATTTCTTTTCTGGACCAATGTAGCTGCACTGTCATGCCTGTGCTTCCCGGTGACCTGGATTGGGAGCAAGGGCTACAGTTTTGCTGCATTTTTTTTGCAGACCACCTCGATGCAGCTTGTGTGCACAGCTCTTCGAGGTACACTTATGGTAAGCCAGATCCAAAACCCACACAGTGCAGCAGTGCCAAAAGCTGTGTGTCGCACAGCTCCTCCATCCCCCAGAGCTGCCCGGAGGGACTAGGCTGGCGACTGGGGAAGTGTGGCCTTGGCTGAGATGGTGCTGGGCTGGACTGCCTGTCCATGGTTTCTCCTCTTGAAATTATCCAGTGGAGGAGCCTTTTTCTCCTGCAGAATAGCCCTGCAGCGTGAGAGCAGCTGGGCAGAGAGCAGGAAGGGCTGCTTGCGTGGCTTAGGAGAAGGGCTCTGAATGAAACTAAGCCACCTTCTAGATGCAAGCGTCCACAAAAAGTGACGTGTGTGAGCTGGTTTCCATAGCTTAGTGAGACTTTACTACCAGGACAGTTAATATGTTTTTATCCTGGATAAGAAACAGAAACAACTCAGGGACCAGGATTCCACTCCTCTTCCAGCTGGCAGAGGGACAGAGGCTATTTCTGGTTTCTTCTACCAAGGTCTCTCGTGCCTGGGAGAGAGTTCAAAGCCCAAGAGTACGACAGGAGAGGTAAGCATCACCCACACTGCCCTAGCTTGGAAGCTGAAAATGCCATCAGGGTCTATAGTGCTGGGCTGCAGGGGTGCTGCCAAAGCAGGGACCCATGGGTGTTGGAATGCAGATGGCTTTTGTCGTGGCATCAGGACAGGCAGCAGCGCTGATGGCAGTGCTGCCTTCACAAGAGGAATTCAGGCTTCCAAGGACTATGCAAGGGGCTGTAGGTAATGTGGGGATGCCTGAGTTGTTTTGGAGGGGATTTAGACTTAGTTTTGGATGTCTGCACTTGCAGTCCACCCACAGGGTGTTTAGTTGTGCTAGAGGTCCCTGGGTGCCTCTGCACAAACCATCACCCCAGAGAGGAGGGTGACTTTGAGTGGAGCTGAGCATCTGCAGAGCTTCTTTTCATCCCTCTAAGATTCACCTGCCCTAAACCAGGGGTCCCAACCCTGCCCCAAGTGAGCTGTCTGAGTTTTGCTGAGGCACCAGCCCGTGCCTTTGTATCCCCCACGAGCTGCATGCTTGGTGGCTCTGGGCTCACTGGGAGCCGCTCAGCACCCTTAGGCTCAGCAGCATGGGGTCCCTCATGCCTCTGCTCAGGAAGATTTGGGACACATTGTGCTGTCTTGCCTCCCCCTCTCTCTCACCCCATTTCTGCACATCAGTTCTCTCCCAAAGCAAAGCTGTCCTGACTATTTTGCAAAAGGCATGAGGTGCACAGGTGCCCTGTGCACCATGAAGACCTGCCAAGGTCTTTGCCTCCCACAAAGCTCCTCTCAGTGCTAAGAAGTGGGACTCAGCCTTCTGCTGCATGAAGACCACCTCATCCCTCGGCCAGTGCTGGACGTGACTATCTGGCCAGTGCTGCCTGCACATGTGCCAGGCCTCCACATGCTCCCAGCCTGCACGGCAGCTGGTACCTCTGCAGACCTTCATCAGAAAGCACAGGAACCTCCAGGCCACAGAGAGGACCTTCCCCGCCAGAAGATAAGGATGTCTTGCCAGGTTGTCCCCAGTCCCAACTTGCCCCCAGGATTCAGGTCCCAGCTCAAATGGCTCTTCAGATTGTCCCCAATCCCAGTCTCCCACAAGATCCCAGCTTAGGCATCTGTCCATACTGTCCCCGGCCCCAAGCTGCCCTGAGATCCTCTGCCAAGCCACCAGCGCTGCCAGGCACTTTCAAGGCAGTGAAGCTGGCACATGGGCGATCCACAGTGCTGAGCACCAGGAGCCCACTGGCTCATTTCTCAACGCTGTGTGCAAAGGAAGCTGGTCTACGGGAAAGGAACAGCTAAAGAGACTTAAACATCAGAGTCTCCCACAATGGCTGTGCCAGGAATGCTGAGGTTCTCCACCTTTGCTCGGCACAGGAGAAACCTTATGCTCCCTCAGAGCCAGGATAACCTCTCCAAGGAGTTGCTCATCACCATAGCTACTCCCACACATCCCTGGCCAAGGCCACACCGTGGCACGCCTGCTGAAGTGCCTGGGTGATGAGCCTGGCTTGAGAGTAAACAGCTCCTCTTGCAGCACATCCGAGGCTGGAATGTGGGGACCGAAGCACAAAGAGCACAGTGGCATGGGACCCAAGGCTCTCCTGGAGAGCTTTTACTCAATGGTATGACTGAGATGCCAGGTGTGTGGTGATGTGCTTTCACCATAGACTTTGTCCTCCTTAGCCTGACATGGATTTCTTTATCCAATTGCATTTTCCAGGTTAAAATGCTGGTCGAGCTGGAGGGATGGGACTGAAGCTGAAGGATAGAGAGAAACCCCAGGGCTGGGGTACTTGAACTGGTGGTCTGGCTCTTCTCCTGCACAGCTGAGCTGTGAATCGAAGGGCTGGTAGACAGCCCAGACACCTTCACTTTGAAAGCATCCCACACGCCTCCCCTGCGCTGTCAGCTCCCTTCACCTGGTGAAGGGCTCATTTTCTTCCAGTACTGCTGGGCCATGGGTGTCACAGGGTGCTGGGACAGCTGGTCCCACGAGTCCAAGTCACCAGGATGGTTCACCATCCTGTTCCCAGCTCTTGCTTCCTAGTGCACCATGCACTCAGGAGTGGGTACAACACCTGACGGAGTAGGGGGGCTGCAGAGGGGTACCATGTTTTGTTGTCCATAGCCTCATCCATCTATAAGGGATCTCTTCAGCCCTTCTTTACTCTTAATAGCTTCTCTGTAATCAAATGATCTGGAAATATGACTTTACAGGAGGTATTGCTAGGGATAAAAAGAATTGCTGTGGCTGCACGTCTGTCCTGTGCCTTTATCCAGCTCCTCTGGATCCCCCAGGTGAATGGGGGCTGCCTGACGTGCAGGAGTTGTCACATATATCTGCTATAGTGGTGGCTGTAGGTGGCACTGGGAAGGCTTCCTTGGTCGGCAAGAGGTCTTCCTGTCAGGCACACCTTCCTGTTGTGCTTGGAGCAGTGATTTATGGAAAGCAGCTCCCACCCTGCTGCAGGTGTGACACTGCCTTTGGGCTCGAGCAAAGCACGGCTGGTTCAGTAATTGAAGCAGCACTGGGATGACCATTCCCCATCACGGAGTGGCTGGGGCTCATGGGGAGACCAGCAGGTACTCTGTACCCTGCAACTGCATCCCAAAGTCAGAGTGGTGTTTGGGTCAAATTCCTCTTGCATTTACCCTAGGGAAGGTGCAGAGTGATTCCAAATAGGTCTACAGTGAGGATGTGGGAACAGCTGCTGTTACTGCCACGAGAGCATAGCAATTATAAAGGAGGGTAAGAGTAAGTATGAAATAGTATGTGTCTTGCACAGGATGGAGACTGTGATCACATTGGTGTGGTCTGTGCTGAAGGCTTTCCCAGGGCCAGGCTCAGGTCAGAGGGCCCATGGGCATGAGCTGCATTCCCATCACATGCGGTGCTGTCAGACCTTGACAGAGCAGCTGTGCCACCTCGAGGAGCACCTCCCAATACAGAAGACACACCAAGTAGTGCCAGCTCTGAAGGCGCTAATTAGTCTTCCCCATATCAGCCTCACCTGACAGCACCCCACAGCCAGAAGCCTTCCCTGCATGGGAAGAATTTTCTAAGCATGCTCAGGAACCCTAGTTAAGCTCAGCTGGAGCCACTACTCCCTGTGGGAGCTGTGTTGGAGGAGTGCTGGTATCCAGCTTAGCTCCATCTGTGCCTGGACTATGGGCTCTGCTGATCCAAGACCTCAGCCTGTAAGTCTGACATTTTGTCTTGTGCCATTACCATGGACTCGCCTGGCCATTGCTGGACCTCACCCTGATCTGTGGCTTGTCTTCCTGGCTTCACGCTGGCCCCATCTCATCACCGTGGTGTTGCTGGATCTGGACTTTTGGGTTGCTTTGGACTCTTGGTTGGACCTGGGCACTGTCTCAGACCTGCCCCAGTCTGCCATGCAGGTACTGTGGGATGTGCCCTGCTGGACCTGGGGTCCCACTTACTCCCTCCTCCCTGAGGGAGCAGCCCTGCTCTTGCTACCCCCTGATATGGGGGCATCTTGTGGTGGGGGACCAGAAAAGGCCATGAGGCCAAGTGTGCAGCTGGTGGGGAACACTGAAGGGGGCCTGGTGGCCAAGGCACGATTTACCTTCTCCCCATGGGTGCCTAAATCTAGAGTGGGAGGCGACTTATTGCCTTTTGGTGCCAGCTGTGTCCAGGGCATGACCCATGTTGGCAGAACCTCCCCATGGCATCAGAAGAGCCCCCTGAGCTGGGAGATGCCTGGTTCCCAACATCTGCACCCCCTTCCCTGCCAAAGAAGCTTTGCTTTGGGTTGCAGGACAAGTTGCTGCCCAGGGAAGGGAGCAGCCTGGGGTGATGCAATATGTGAGCAACCTGGCTGGCGAAGATCTCACCTGTGGTGTACCCTGGGGTGGGTGTGCACCCCAGCATGCTGCTGCAGACCCATCCCCGGCTGCCTGGCCCATGATCTATCCCAATGTCATCTCTTTTCCACACTGGTGTTGGAGATCCCCCCTGCCCTGAGCCATGCACAGTTCCTGACAGATAAACCACCACTGCACTTTGTGCCCATGCATGGGCTGAAGCTGCTCCCTCCCACCCAGCCCCAGGGAGCACCAGGCACATGCTTGTCCCTACCACATCACCTTGCAGTGGGTGGCACTGGGGGGTCGTGCCTGAAGGTGCTGAGTTTAGATACCATGTGCAGGAGCCCTGATGCCTGGACAAAGTGCGGGCTGCCGAGATACAGAAACAGCAAACTACTCCCTGCTGGAATTGGCACTGACACACACGATGCCTTTGCTGGTGTCTCTCTGGATGCCCATGGGTGTTGCCCAAGTCCCTGCTCAGCTGCAGGACTCCATCATTTTGCAGCCAGATGCTGGGGCAGTGTCCTGGCTCTGCTCGGTGCCTACAGCCCTGTTTGCCTGTAGGAGCGTCATCAGGGACAATCTCCCAGCCAGGGTCTCCCATTTTCCAGTTGCAGGATGATCCTTAGTTGTTCCCAAGAAAGGGCTGAAAGCTGGAGAACAGTTGACCCTCAAATTGCTCCTACACATGAGTTGAGAGGTTTTCTTTTATACAAACAGAAGTAATGAACTGCTTTCACCAAGCTTGTGGGCTTGGAGCACTCCAGGCAAGAATGCTGTGGCTGGAGCTCCCAGGGAACTCCTGTACCAGGGACGTGGCTGCCTCCTCTGCGTGATCTGGGGCTGTGGGAGTATGAATGAGATGTGCCCTGTGTTCCTCCATGGACATGGCCTGGCTCCAGCCAGAGGAAGGCAGGTGCATGCACATGTTCCACATGAGCTCTGGCTAACTTCAGCTGCCTCCAGGAAAAGAGGTTTGTATTTAAATGTTCCTAAAAAGGAGCTGCCAAGCAAGCCTGTCTAAAGCCGCCTCCAGAGGTGGATGCTGGCTGACGTGGCCAGCCTGGCTGCGAGGCTGAGTCCTCCCTGGGACTTCTTTCCACCATGGGAAGATGCTCCGGTGATGGCACAGTACTGGACCGGAGCTGCTCTGTTACGCACCACAGCATCGTGCCAGCCTTGCTGGGCTTTCCTGGTCCCCAAGCTCCCCAAGTGCTGCTGGAGCTGCTCCTACTGCAGTGTGCCCACCCAGCAGGACCTTGTCCTCACTGGCCAGTGCCTCTGGCCATGACTGCTCTACCAAGACCCGCAGAAGATGCATGATGTTGGCTAAGGGCACTTGAACGATGTTTGCAAATAGATGCAAATCGAGGTACCACTTGCGGGGGGTGACAGTAAGCCCATCACATACACCAATGATATGCCCTTACACACAGGGCAAGGAAAAGCTACTGATGATCCCTAGAAGGTTAAGTGCTTTGCTACTTTCTTTCCAACTTGCTGCGTCTTCGCTAAACAGACGAGCTGCAACTAAGAAAACAAAGTTTAACATCAGTGATGGCAGGGGGAGATCACGGGCTGCAGCAGGGGAGAAAAGAACAAGGACAGCTCAGGCAAGTTAGAGCTTTCCCAATAGCTGTGAATGATGCAATTCATCGGAGGCTGCAGAGGGAACTGTCTGCAATGGCTTTTGAGACCACACAGCGATGGGGTGAGTCTCTGAAAGGTGGAGGGAGCACAAGCACCCCCTCTCCTTGAGAAGGAGGAGGAAGGCACAGGCAGATAGGAGAGCAAATGCATTACCTGTGAGCATATAGAAGAGATGGGAGAAATAACATCCAACATTTTCCAAGTTAAGTTGTGACCATGGAGTCCAATTTCCTTTTCTGATAGAATATTCAAAGAATAGCTGTTAACAGTTACTGGGATGAACTGGAAAGAGTTTTCCAGAGCTGGAGAATTTCAATATTCTCCAAACGGTGGGGAGGACAGAGGTGGGAGTTTGTCTGCCCATTGAATTTGAAGGGGATGGGGAGCTGAGAGGCACGCAAGAAGGCAGGCTTGGGATGAAAAGCATAAATTGGAGGAAAGATCTGAAAGAATGTGCTGCAGAGGAGGGTGGGAATGAGCAAATGCATGTTCCAGGATGGGGAGGGCAAAGGGCTGGAAGGAAAACAAGCCTGGGGGGGATCACAGAGATCACGCTCCGCACGAGGAATAATACCACAGGGGTTGCGAGAAAGGCAAACATCCCATTAAAAAGTATAAATAGGTGTGTTGCATATACAAGGGATGAAGTAATGTGGGGCCACGCACGGTGCCTCGCTAGAGCACTGTGGCCTTATTTGGGCACCCTCCTGGGGAGGGAGCCCTCGGCGCTGTGCCGCACCAGCCATCTCTCCTGCAAAACTGAGCTGCAGGAGGGGAGTGAGCGAGGGGGTTGATGCAGCCTGGGGAAAAGTTTCAGGTGAAGCATGATAAGAGGTTTCAAATATGCAAAAGACTGGCAGAAAGGAGGCAGAGATGCTTGGTTTGCTTAGTCCTCCTTGGGCAGGGTGTGGAGTTGGCTCCAGAGGGTGAGATTTAGGTTAAACTTCAAGAAAATGCTGTAGCTGCAGAAGTGAAGCACCAAAATGGATTGATTATAGTGGCTGCAGAATTGCTGCCACTGAACCTTGGGACAGAGGAGGATGGTTTAGCCAGAGCTGCAGGGCTCTCCCTCAGTAGTTTCACGAGGTCCCACTTTGCCTGTTTTCTGTCACCCCTCGGTGCCTGTCACAGGTTCTGCTGTAACTTTCTCCTGCCCAGCACACAGCTGGTCTTACTTGCAGTGCTTAGACTTCACAGATATCACACAAATTTAACATTACTCCTCTGTAATGGATTTGTTTCAGTTACTAAAATACCTAGATATAGGTCCAAAGTTTTCAGGCACCTGCATCTGAAAACTGTCAGCCTGGAGAAGTGTGGTGAGATCAGCAAGTAACTCGCCAAACAGATTGATTGATAGGGTATTGAGGCACCAGAACAGGTTGCCCAGAGATGTTGTGGGTGCCCCATCCCTGGAAGCGTTCAAGGCCAGGTTGAATGGGGCTTTGAGCAACCTGATTTGGTGGAAGGTGTCCCTGCCCATGGCAGAGGGGTTGGAACTAGATGGTCTTTAAAGTCCCTTCCAACCCCAACCATTCTATGATTTCCCAGGTGGGATGAGTTAGAAGGACAAGGGAATCAGCCAGCATTGAAACTAGAGTATGCAGAACAGTTAATCATATAACTAAACTAATCTAGAATCCTGTTTACTTCTCCTTGACACTTTTCCCTTATTGATTCAGTTTATTAATAGATATTAGAGATGATTTTAGGGTCTTCATCTAGAGCTACCTCAAAGGACTTCCAGCCATCTCCGGGAAGCACCTGCAGAAGGGGCAGACCTCCCCAGCAGGGTTTGATATTCTCTGTTTACAGATGTGGAGCTGGTCAGTGGCTCCCTGTGTCACTGTGCAGGAGCAGAGCTCTGCAGCATGGGACTTGGCATTGGCTCCTGCTCCACCTCCAGCTGTGGAAATCACTGCAAAGAGCTACTCATGGCTCTGTGCAGCATATACACAGTCCAGGATCTTCTGTGGGTGCTATTTTGAGTTTACTGATGCTGTGCTTCCTGTGCTGTTTTATCAACTGATCCCTTGGGCTGGGATTCAGCTGCCTGAATTTCAGCATCTTGAGGAAGTCTGAGTAAATCTGCCTGGGATTTCCCCATCTCTGCTTCCTGGAAAGAGTCTGCCCAGGAACCCAGGCCTGGGAAAAGGCCACCTGGAAAACCTCCCCTGAGCCACAGCTCATGCTCTGGGCTCCCTGGGCAGGGCCGGACCCCCAGGGCCATGTGGTGCCCATGCAGCCCCCAGATTATTCCAGCCCATTGCAGCTCTGTACTCCTTGATGCAACAGCATGCTGCTGATGGAAGCTACCACCACTGCATCCCACCCCTGGCTACCCAGCCAACCTCACCCAACATCTTCCATCTAGGATAGGGTGAGTTCCTGCAGGCCAAACTCATGCTAAGCAGTGGTTGTGGCCCAGATGCTGCTTAGTTTGCTACTACAGCTGTGGAAGCAATCACTCTGCTGCCCTGAGCTACAGGCCATCTTTGTGGGTGCATGTTCTTGGCTTTTATTGCTAATGGTGCATCTCCCTGCTGGGGCTTTACCCTGGGGATGTGCCAGGAGGGACCGCCATGTTGTCCCCATTCCCAGTTCCCAGCCTAGATGCTCCAACCTGGAGTACCTCACCAGCTCCCTGTGGTTTTTGTTAAGTTTTGGCATCAGCCCCAGCTTCCCCAGAAGGGCATAAAGGATCCCGTCCCAAGGAGCTCATCCTTCGTCGGATCCTAGCAGCTGACCCCCATGAGATGTGTGTATGTTTTTCTGGCCAGCAAGAAAGTAAAGCACTAACTGCAGCCAAAACCTCTGTTTTCACCTGTGCCTTTGCTGCTCTCCTCCTTCTGTAATGTGCTGCACTATCCAAATGCTCTTACTCAAACCAGACCCATGTGGTATCTTGCATCTTCTTCCAAGAAAAAAAAAAAATTATTTCAAAATCCTGGAGAAAGATATTCCCAGAACTTATGGTTTCCCTTTAAACTCTCTGAGCTGCCCACAAGCTGTGTGCAGGTACAAAAGGAGTTTGTCAGGCATTGGAACAAGCTGCCCAGGGAAGTGGTTGAGTCACCATCCCTGGAGGTATTAAAAAAGCGAGTAGACGGGGTACTTCAGGACATGGTTTAGTGGGCATGGTTGATGGTTGGACTCGATGATCTTGAAGGTCTTTTCCAACCTAAATGAGTCTATGATTCTATGATTCTATTCTATTAGTTGCAGGCATGACTGAAATCAGGGAATCTGGTGCTGTGTTCCCACCCAGCCCTCCCCAGCTTCCACACTTTCACAACACGGGTCTCAGTTTTCCGGTAGCTTTTCCAAGGCTGCAACTGAAGAGGTATGCATCCCTCTTAGCTGGCACAATTTGGCCTTACTATCGCACACTGTTTCCGATATATCACAGCAAACAGCCCAGTTCTTCCTGAGATGAGTTCATATATTCCCCCTGTGGGATCAAAGTTTCTGAGTCACAGGCTTGCTTTGCCTTCAATGAGGTCCTGCCATCACTCTGGGTGCTGCAGGGGCCTTGGGAAGTCAGTTCTGAGCTTTTGCTTTGAGCATAAGCTGGTCCTTGGCTTCAAGGTTGTTGCTCCTCTCTCCAATGTGAAAAAGGTCTTGTGTGCCTTGAGTTTGCTCCAACTATTTCAGGTGATGTAATGAGCATTTCTGCCCCTCCCTGCAGACTTTAGCACAAACAGCATTGTGATTCTTGGATGTCTTGAGGTCAGAACACGGTACTGAGTGTTGCAGAGCACTTTGGCCTGATGCGACCCAGTGTCCTCAGTTCCACCAGTGCTATGGCCTCTGTCATCTTCAGCTGCAAAAGCCACTCCATGCTGGTTCTTTTACTCCCATGACCCATGCCAAGGCCTTTTAGTTTGCACCCTTATGACAAAGATCCAGCACCTCTACCTCTACCTCTAGCTGTTCCTGATGCATCCAAGGCTCAGTTTTTGGCTTTGGTGATCCATTGGTGAAATGCACTGAAGTCTCTAGGTTAAAGGGGGTTGATGAAATTAAATTCTTTGGATCCAGATCAACAGAAATTGTTTTTCCTCTCCTTGCACCTGGTGGGCAGAAGATCTGCTTCTTCCAGTGCTGATTCATCTTAGTTCTTCTTGCTTGAGGAAGATCCAGTGACCTGCTTGGACAAGCTCACCTGGGAGTTATAAATACATCCCTGTGTAATACTCACATGACAATAAGCTAATGTGTAATGATGATTGCCAATAAGAACAGGATTTGTCCCTACAGGTAGACACCCCTCTTCATGGGGCTTGTTTTGAGGTTGGGTTATTATTCGCCTCCCTACAGCTGGGTGTTGGGCAATGCTGATGAGATGGATTAGGCACATGAGAGGTGCAAGATGTGGAACTTCATTAAGAAACCTCTACGTGACTAACACAGGTGATGCCATCAGTGCCAGAGCTGGAGTCAACTTCTGGACAGGCTGCATTCCTGTCCATCAGGAGCTACCCGTTAACTGCGCTGAGGTAAACAAAGCTCATATGATGGGACAGCTGGAGGAAACTAAACTGATCTGTCTCTCTCCTTGGATATGATCCTGGCTGAAATAAAGGGGATAGTTGAATGTAATACTGAAGGTTTGATTTTTGGCCTTTAACATCCACTGTTCACTCAACATTCAGGTGAATTTGGTGTCCAGTTCAGGCAGTTGCTGGTGGCCCTTTCTCCTCTGAACTGAGCTGAGCCAGCCTGAAAACCATGGCTAAGAGTGGGAGGATTCATTACTAATCCCCAGCCTGACTCATTTGCGTGTTGGGACCAGGACAGGTCTGAGGGCTCAGACACCACAGGGCAAAGCAGCAGAAATCCACATGAATTATTTTCTTATCGTGTGCTTCTTTTAAGCCACTTATATGATTTAGGTGCTGCCTGACAATATTGCACCAGTCGTGGAAGGAGGATGCCCAGCAGGGAGTGTAGCTAGGATGCTGCCACTGAGCACAGCTTTACCTATCAGAGTTAAGAGACAAGCCATTTTACCCCACTCTGACCAGCTTCCAGGAGAGAGAGTGACTGAATAGGTTGCTTGAGTCAATTCCTTACATCTTAGGAGTTGCCTTGCCATGAGTTGCCAATGAATAGATGATTTTGGAAGTAGCAATTTGTCTCCCAGCCCTCTGGACTTTGTCTTGGCAGGGAGATGACCGAAGACCACTAAAGTTTTGTCTTCAAGCCCTGGCTGTGTCTCAGGTTTAAGTACTCATCTGGGCAGCATAAGAGACTGCCCTGGAAGGTGTTTTTCAGCAGCAAGTGTCTTGAGGTGAGCCACTGGCTCCAGCACTTGGTTTAAATGGGGATTAGGGATGATTGCAAAAGCCACAAGCAGTATTGCCACATGGAATTAATGACCTTGGAGGTATTGAGTGGTACATACCTAGAAATGGGACTCCATGTATTATAGTCACTGTGTTAGTAGCTATGTTTTGGCTTTGCCCAAGACTTAGTTTCCAGTGGAATAAGCCTGATGACTGAGAGTTTTTGTATCATGACAGCAGGTTTTACAATGCTGAAAGCACAGGAGTTTGATGCCTTATGACTTAAAGCCAACATCATTTTGTTCTTCCAAGAAGCAGAAAGCAAGCAGTGTTAGGGAGCCCAAAGGGCAAGAGGAGATGTCAAAGAATAGTTTTAAAATTTTAATTTTTTGCCCTTTGCTGCTTTGTGATGGCTAAAGGCTGTCTGAGAAGACTTAGGAGAGATCAAGTTATATTTGATTTTACATTAGCCACCCAAAGCTGGTTGCCCAAGGCCTTTTTACAGAAGTCCATCTTTCATTCCCACCTGCTTGGTGCCTCATACTGACAAAGTGTTGTGGTTTAACCCCAGCCAGCAACTAAGAACCAAGCAGCTGCTCGCTCTCCCCCCGCCTCCCGCAGTGGGATGGGGGAGAGAATTGGGAAGAAAAAAGTAACACTCATGGGTTGAGATAAAGACAGTTTAATAGGACAGAAAGGAAGAGAATAATAATAATAACAATAGAATTGGAATATACAAAACAAGTGATGCACAATGCAATTGTTCACCACTCACCAACCGATGCCCAGTTAGCTCCTGAGCAGCGATCAACCCCCCCAGCCAACTCCCCCCCAGTTTATATACTGGGCATGACATCACATGGTATGGAATACGCCTTTGGCCAGTTTGTGTCAGCTGTCCTGGCTGTGTCCCCTCCCAACTTCTTGGGCCCCTCCACCCTTCCTGCTGGCTGGGCATGAGAAGCTGAAAAATCCTTGACTTGGTATAAACACGACTTAGCAACAACTGAAAACATCAGTGTGTTATCAACATTCTTCTCACACTGAATCTGAAACATAACACTATACCAGCTACTAGAAAGAAAATTAGCTCTATCCCAGCCAAAACCAGGACACAAAGATACATGAAGTTTGCAAATCTTCTAAGTTCATGACAAAGATCCCGGAGAGTTGGAGACCTCTCCAGCAGGTTTGTGAGCACTCAGCCCTTTCAGGCTCTGTTTAGTCATCATAAGGCACAAAGAATTTGAATGTGAGTGTTACTTTTTTTCCTTTTCTGGGCATATCTGAGATTGAGCTTGCCAGAGCAAGTGCTGAGGTTGCTCGTTTTCTGGGGCATAGTGCTGAGATTGCACAGTGTCATAACAGAAACTGGGGTCTCCCACCTCCATCCCTCCAGCTCAAGGCCAGAGATTCTGGCAGATGGAATGGGAAGGCAGGGGAGGAAGGTGAGAGTATGCTTGTCCTCAGATTCCGTTTCTGTTCTTTATAGCAGATAGGTGAGTTTTAATGAAGGATACACTCTCAAAAGCACTGAAATGTCTTGAGGCAAAGTCTTGTGATAGACAGCTGTAATAAAGGAGACCAGAACTGGGGAGGAGAAAATTTGGAGCATGCTCTTACATTGCTGTTAGCTGCGAGTGCCTGTGGGCAGATACATGGTGCTGGGGGTAGAGACATTCCAGAGCAGTTTGTGAGTCAGCCGAGCTCCTCCCATCACAACTTCACTCATCAAAGCAAGTATTTATAGCACAGGTAGGAGTAGGGAGAGAAATCAAAGAAGAGCTTCCCAGAAAGATTCATAAATCACTCCAAGAGTTCAGCTCTGGGGTGCTGCATTTAATGAGAATAAATAAAAACCCTGTTGTTATTATTAATATTTCTTAATATTATTTCATCGGTCTGCTTTTTGAATTAAACCCATCTTTGAGCACAGAGATATTTCCATAGAGTTCTCACAGCTTTCAGAGCTACCCCGGCAGGCTGCTAAGGACATGCTGTCTTACACCAGAGAAAATATTTTCTCCAGCACAGATCTGCTGAAAAACAATTCAGAAAATCTGTCCAGGCCGATGCTTGCTGTCCGAACTGTCAGGAGACCTCCAGGCCTTCCAACAAAGCGAAGCAGGAAAGTCAGGAAGGTGCTGTACCCAGCCCAGGTGAGAAAATACTTGCCACGTCAGGAGAAAGACCCAGTCAAGCGGTGGCTGCTCTTCTTTGCTGGCATCATCCTCATGCAGGTCTTAACTGAGGATCCTGAGCAAGAGAGACTGGATAGGGGAGAAAGCCTTAGAGAGCAGCCACTCTGTGCACCAGCATCACTGACGGCTGCACGGCTCGGGGCTGCAGGGAACGGCTCCAGAGAAGACAGAGCTATTTCAGAGGCCCCGGCAATCATTTTCTCATCAGCTTATGGGCACCAGCCTCTCAGGCAAACCACAGCAGATGTGCCACAACAAGCAAGGAGACAACCGCACATCTTCTGCAGGCAATGCTTGACCAGTTTCTCTCATGCAGAGCGCTAAACTGTTTGTGAGAAGCTGTCCTCCTACTCTCCTCTTGGACATCAGCTGCTGGAGCATCAGCAGCAGCAGAGGTGGTCTGCAAACTCCTGCACCCCTCTGAGGGGACGCGAGGACTCTGGATGGTCATGGGGCCCGCGGTGGCCAGAAGAAGCATTGAAGAAAGCCCAGGGCTGCAGCAAGAACAGTGCTGATTCATTTGTGACTGTGATTAGAGATTGGGTTTCCAAGAACTGTAACAAAAGGCTGAAGGAATTAGATTTACGCTCCTGGGTCAGGTTTGTACTGTGCTAACCTACCTGCACTGTTACATAACTTTTTTCAGTGCCTCCGTTTGCATGTTGTAATTTACTGTCAGTTCTCACAAATTAGAAGTAGCTCAGCTTTCGAACCGAAGAGAGTGCAAAGGTCCTGTGCGTTTTTCTTTCTCTGTAACACTTTAAGAATAAAACTGCTAAGATCAGACTTTCACAATGTGTTTCATCTGACATTTTAAAATTAAGGTTTGCTGCTCTGCTGCATGCTGAAAAGTGCTGACCATCTTGGAGAAATAAAACTGTCCAACCAGCAAGAATAGTGGGGTCAGAGCCACAGCAGGACCCGGACACTGACACGCTGGAGCCCAGCATGGGGAGAGAGTTCACAGACCTGGGTCAGGCATGGGATGGGACACAACATGAGCCACAGCACTGGGCTAAGATATCTTCTTGGAAAAAAGCTGGGAGGCCCCTAAAAGAAACCAGGGGACATGCTGGGAAAGAGGGTTGGTCAAGGGGGGAGGCTGAACTAGAGATCACAAGTAGTTGGTTCTAACCAACACTTCTACTCTTGCTGTGTTTATCAGGGGTTACTGGGAGTTTAGCACCACTTTGTGGTTCTGTGCATAAAATATGGGATTAGCCACTGGTCCAAAGCAGTATTTTTGTAGGTTTTTTTGAACAGCGTGAATGTGTGATGGTGTCTGGGGGCTACATAGCAAGGTGCAGCTCAGAGTGGGGCTGCTGCTTCCCAGACACAAGAAGGCTGCCCGAGTTAGGAATAAAGAAATCTGGCTCAGGACCTGCTTTTTGCTCCTTGTCCAGCCATGGGGCTTATTGCAAAGAGCCACTCATGGCTCCTTGCTGGAAATGTAGAATCCAGGATTTTCAGTGGATGATATTTTGAGTTTACTGAATTTCCTGGGCTGTTTTTTCACCTAGTCCCCGAGGCTGGGATTCAGCTGCCCTCATTTAGGCATCCTGAGGAAAGCCTGAGTAAGTCTGCCCAGGATTTCCCCAGCACTCCATGAAGAGTGTGCCTGGGAGCACAGGTGTGGGGAAAGGCCACCTGGAAAACCTTCTCCAAGCTATGGCCTGTGCTCCGGCCTCATATATGTCATGTATCGGGACTCCCCCCATGAGGGTCAGTCCCAAAAGGCCACGCTATGCTTTTGCAACCCCCAGCTTTGCTCTTCAGGTCTCCAGTCCAACCTTCCACTCTGCAGAACAACTTCAAATTTTTGCTGGGTTGCTCAGGGCTCTGTCCAGCCCAACTTTTAAAATCTCCAAGAGTGGAGATTTTACCACCTCCTTGGCCAACTTCTTACACTTGCCTGGGACTCCAGATCTTTTCCATGCCACATCATGACAGTCAGCTGGTGTGCCTCACAGCTGTTCACTGAGCAATGTGTCTCAGAAAGCAGGCCTTTTCACAGCAACAGCAATTATTTCCTCAGGCTCTGATAAGCACAGAACTCAGATGTTTCGTAATGACCTAGAGCAGCCGCACATGACCCAGGGATGGAAGGAAGCTGGATCGCACATGCTGTGATTGCAGAAGAGGTGTGGAAAAGCCAAGTACAGCACTGCAGGCCACAACAGAGAAGAGCTGGGAGCTGCAGCCCACGGCAATTACAAAGACTTGCTTATATCTCGAAAAAAAATGTAGCTGAAAAAGCTGAATTGTTAACAGAATTTAGCTACTTAATTTCTACTGAAAAAAAATGAGTGACCTGCCAGGGAACTGTCGGGAGTAAGGAGCAGCTGGGATATGACTTCTGTGAGTGGTGGTCCAGGATAAGCCCTTCAGAGGGTCTCTACATCCCTTGTGTGGGCAGGGGAAGACATGCAATCACAAGGAATAACTGAATGTGGAGTTTTGGAAAAGTCTGGAACTGTAAAGATCCTTGACAATAAAAAGATCTTTCAACAATGGTGGTGTTGGTGTTGAAATCTGTCAGTTGATTGATTGTAAACTTGGAGATCAAGGACTTTCCCAAAGCGCAGCATAGCCCAAAGGTATCACGAGAGGGCAGCAGAGACAGAATCTGAGCAGGACCCAGAAGGCAGCGGCCTGCAGTGTTTCATACGCCCAATATGAAACCGCAATGGCGCATAAGCAAGAAATTGCTGAGGATGCTGTCAGTACCTTGCAGAGAGCTGATGTGGTGGGAAAACAGAATCTATCAAAACAAACTAGCGTGCTGGGGCATAACTCAGCAAAATGTATACAGACATGCCTTCAATATAAAAAACCCCACCCATCACTAACTCTTACAGGTGAGAAGTTTTATTGTTCCATACGGCATAGGACAGCAAGCTGAGGTATATGGTAATGCAGCTGTAACACAGGCCAACATTCAAGCCAGTCATTGACAGGCTAAACCAATGCAACCACTGAAAATTCATTTCAGACCTGGTGAACGAGCTAAATACAAAAAGGACCATTACAATCAGTCTGTTGCATGAAGTCTAGTGTTTCAGTCGTGGTCAGCCCCTACTCCTATCTGTTATGTTCCTGTTTGCTGCAACAGTTGCTTTTGGCAGGATGTAGCATGGACAGGACCAGCTCTGGCCAAGGGCAGGAGTGAAGGATGCTGCTAGGAGGACACATCCCTGCTCCACAGCACGGTGCTGTGAGTGCTGTCACCCAGCCAACCCTCACCCAGCCTTGTTGTAGCTACTCCCAGGCCTGTGCATCGCCAGGGCAGTTTGGAGGCACGTGCACCAGCTCTGGCTGAGCTCACAGGGGATGAGGCAGCCTGGCAGGACAGCTTTGGGAGCCCTGTGGTGCCCCGGAGGGATAACATGTCTGCGCTATACCTCAGTTAGCAGAGCAGCATATCCAGACAGGCTCTGTAGCTGGGACATGCCAGGACGCAGTCCTGCACTTGAATTTCCAGTCCCACACAGGGCTTGTGGCTCCTGCTAGTAGCTGCCTTTTCTGCAGGTGCGTGCCTTGCACCTCAGCTCTGTTGCCCCAGAGGCCTCCACCCTCAACCTGAAGTCCCTGGGCCAGAGCCTGTGTGTCACTCCTTCCTCTCCCAGAGCTCCCAGTTCCCTGCTCTGCCTACTCCAGAGCCTTCCAGATCCATGCTAAAGCCCCAGCCCCTTCTTTCCTCATACCACCCTTCCCTCCAACCTCTCTTCTTACCCAAGTCTGCTTGGGTCATCTCAGCCCAGGTCATCTCTTCCTGGTGCCCCAGACTCCCCCAGACCTGCTGCTGGGCACAGAGTCCTTGGCTCCAGGACAAATCCCTGCTGGTAAAATCTCTCAGAAAAGAGCATCCAGGTGTGTACTGGGAGCAGCCCCTGGGACATTCTCACCATGTTCCCTGCCTGAAAACAGTCCCTGGGGAGCGTGATGGATGCACTATCCCAAACCCAGGCCAGGGACTGTTCTGGCAGTTTGTCATTACCTATGATCGCATTCCTGTACCCAGCAGCATCCCCAGGAGCAGCTTAATTAAGTACTATAGAAGCATCCTATGGGACGAGGCACGCTGTGAGATGCAGCACTCCAAAGATGCTCCTAAAGGGGAACCTCTTGCTGTGTTTCCCTGATCCTACAACATGAACACTCTTCTGACACCCCCCCCCCCCCATGCTCATCCAGAGCAGACACAGAGCTGCTCAGTATTTTTTCCGAGGCAGCCATAAGAAGACCGTTCATAACCTCGCTAGCAGAGATCTGCACTCCCGCAGTGTAACAGCAAGCTCTGCCACAGCTTTTCGACTCTCCACCAAACGTAGGAGCTGGCACCACTCCCCCTTGATGTGACACAAGGGGCACCAATGCTGCTGCCTGCAGAGACATGCCATGGGAGTTATAAACACAGCCGCTTTCATTAGGCGCATTATTCACCCTCTGGCTCACTCTAAGTTGGACTGATGATGCCTCAGGAGTGTAATGGAGAAAATATTAAAGTGTTTTTTTGTTGCACTGCCTCACCTAGGTATTACGTGCTGCACTACTCCATTGCACAACTGGATATCTGAAAAAGGGGAGCCTGAAAAGATTACTGTAAATAAGACTTAGAAAGAAGAAAAAAATCAGGGGAAATGATCAGAAATCAATAGACCAATGAGCAATCCAGTGAAGACATACCAGATTCTGTACTTCTTGTCTCACAGCATTAAAGAGCCACTCAAGAGAGCTAAAAGACATGAAGTTGAAAACTGATTTGTGTTCGCTCACACTGCAAAACATGAGTGAAAATTCTTTATAGGAGACAGAAAGTTTGATTGTAAGGACCACAGGATTACCCGAACACCCAGCATTTCTGCTTCCTGGAGTAAAGCGATGTTCTTCACCATTATTTGCTCTTAAACAGTATCTTCAAAATGTCCTTCTACTTTACACCCAGAGACTATGTAGCTCTATCCAGCTGGCCGCTAGTCTAATGTTTTGGCTATGTTTTCACCTGAGGTATTGAAAACTGCCTCTGAGCATACCTTTTCCTGTTAACAAGTATTCTCCTTCCTTTCCTTCCTCCTGCTCAGGAGAGTTTCCCACTCGCCTTCACTTTCTTTGGCTTCTTTGTGGCCATGTGTCTGGACAGCCCCAGGGAAGGGCCAATCTTCACTGACACCATCCTAAAAAGTAGCTGAAACGACGTCAGGTTTGTGGAAAAGAGGCATGTGTGGGAGAGGCTGTTGTACCTGAGCCTCCGTGTGTCCTCAGAGGCCACCATCAGCACACGCTGGCCAGTGGCCCAACAACGCCAACTGCCATTGTGGCCAACAGCACGAGCACCGGCTCTGGGAGGGTGCTGGGGGTGGCAGGGAGGGACCCACCGGCACCACGGCGGTGACGGGACCCTAGGGGACATGGCAGTGACCTGGCGTAGGCGGCAGTCACTGGGGAGCACGGGGTGCGCAGTGGTGGCCCAGGAACATGGCGGCAGCCTGAGGTACGTGGGGGAACCGGAGGACACAGCAGGGCCCTAAGGTACATGAGGTAACCTGGGGACCTGGCAGGGCCATGAGGTGCACCAGGGGGACGCCCTGAGGCATGTGGGGTCACCTGGGAACGCAGCTCAGCCCTGAGGCACACGCTGCCACTGCAGGGCTCTGAGGCACACGAGGACACCTGAGGCACGCTGGGACTCGGCTCAGCCCTGAGGCCCACGGGGACACGGCGGGGCCCTGCGGCACACAAGGACACGGTGGAGCGCAGAGGTACACCGGGCCACGGCTCAGCCCTGAGGTTCCCGGGGGACAGAGGAACATGGCGGAGCCCTGAGGCACGCGGGGACGTGGGGGCACCGCCCTGAGGCACACGGGGAACTCGGGGACATAGCACCGCCCTGAGCACACGGGGACATGGCGGGGCACTGAGGCACACGAGGACGCGGGCAGGGCGGCCCCGGCCCAGCGCCGAGCGAGTCGCGGCTCCCGCCCCCCCGCGCCGCGTTGCCATGGCGACGCCGCCCGGCGGGCCCCGCAGCGGCGGCCGGCAGAGCCGGGCAGAGCCGAGCCGAGCCGAGCCGAGCCGAGCCGAGCTGCGCCGCGCCGCGCCCCTCCAGCGCCGCTCCCCCGCCGCCCCGGAGAGCTGTCGCTTTAAGAGCGGCGAGCCCGCGGCCGCGGCCGCCCCCGCCCTCGCCCGCCCGGCGGCCGGAAGGGGGCCGTGATGCAGCGCGCCCGCCCGCGCCCGCCGCCGCTCGGTCTCTCAGGTAAGCGCGGCGGCTCGCCCGGCCCCACCCCGCCCTCCTCCTCCTCCGCCACCGCCGCCACCGGGGGAGGCGCTGCCCGGGGCGGCGGCTCCGCCCCGCTCCGCTGGGCGCCCGCGGGCCCGTCCGGCCGCTCGGCGGGGCTCGGGGGGGGGGGGGGGGGGGGCGGCGGGGCCGCCGCGGTTCCTCCCCGTGCTCGGCCGCCGCGGGCGGGCGCAGGTGCGGGAGGAGCTCGGAGCCGCTCCCGGAGCGCCTTTCGGGTAAACCTGGCGGGGCTTTCGGCCACCCGCGGGTGTTGGGGGACCAGCGCCCGAGCGACGACGGCTCGGCGGGGTCCCTGCGGCCCAGGCGCCGCTCGCCCCCGGGGCCGGGCCGCCCCCTCTCCCCGGCTCTTGCGGCCCGCGGCCGCCCACGGTGGGCAGG
The DNA here is from genome assembly GCF_929443795.1 of Astur gentilis. Classification (NCBI taxonomy): domain Eukaryota; kingdom Metazoa; phylum Chordata; class Aves; order Accipitriformes; family Accipitridae; genus Astur; species Astur gentilis. The sequence continues at coordinate 10,397,720 of NC_064908.1, forward strand.
GACCGCTCGCCGGAGGTGAGACGGGGTTGCCGATTTCCCTCCCACCCCTCCCCCAAAACCGGGGCACCCCGTTTTGTGCTTGGCTGCGGTTACCGCTGCGAGTTGCAGCACTTGGTTTTACTCACTGGTGTGTGCAAGATCCCGTAAGCTTGTCGGAAAGCTGCTCGGGACAGTTCGGTGTTTTAAGGCAGTTACATGCAGCGAGAGACCTTCTTAATTTACGCTGCCAGCAGTACTTAACGGGGTGTACTTTCTTTGTTAGGCCTTTTCGCCTGCCACCGTCAGGAGCGGGCTGCAGCACCGCTCCCGCTCAAGGGTTTCTCCGCAGTAGAAGGTGACGCCGGGTTTTGTCTCTCCGCTCCGTGTGCGTTACCCCTGCCCGGGACCCAGACCCTGCTGCCCGGCTCCTCTGGGCCCCTGGCACCGAGGTCCCTGCGGCCAGGCACCGACCCAGAGCAGGGACTGCTGCCAGCTGCGAGTGCACCGGGCCTTTTTGTTGTTCTTTTTCTTTCCTGCAGCTGGATCAGCTTTCAGGCAGGTTCTTTGTGGCCCTACCAGCAGCTGCTGGGACTGTGCAAGGTGTGAGTAAAGCGGGCAGGAGGGAGTAAACTGCGCTGCTGCCGTGTGGAACGACGGTGTTAGTTACGCTCAGGTCCCGAGATCCGGTTTTTCCTCACAAGCGTGAGAGTTAGACACTTGTGCTGGCTGATGGTTTCGTTTGCTTGGATTTTTTTCCCTTTATGAAAAGAAAGAGCTTTCCTTTTTTCTTTTTTTTTTTCTTTAAGGAGACCTCTGTGGGAAAACTTTGCTTTTAAACTTATTTTGGCCTTTCTAGTTGATACTATTTCAATTTCTTGTTCGTTGATGCTTTTCCCTTTCTTCCTTTTTGTGCTGGATGTACTGGCTTTCTGTTTCTTTGGCTGGTCTGGCTTCTAAATGTTCTTCAATGGCGGGGGGGCGTGGCACTGAATTGGGAAAAGATAAAATATAAGAATCTGGGACTATTTCACGTTAGCTTCTCTAGTGGAATCTTGTAAGCCAAAGGGGAAGAGGAAAGAACAGAAAAAGTGATCAAGTGGACTGCAGGGTGCTTTGCTTTGTTCAAGGCAGAAAGTGAAAAATGTTATGAGGGAGTGACTGAGATTTTGTTTTGCTTATATTTCCCTTCTTTTGAGGTTGAAAGATAAACGAACATTTTGAAACACTTCGGTTTAAAATGCCGAGCTCTTCTTTTTCTCTTCAACTGACTCCGTTGAAAAAAGAAAAAAAAAAGTTCTTTAAAAAAAATATGTAGCAGCAGTTCTCCAGTTGTGGAGCCAGAAGTAGTGTTGTGTGTGGGCAGAGAGGCCTTACTGCTCATCCATCAGCCGTTCCTGCCTTCTCTCTGTGGACTGTAAAATTAGAAGGGCTCCGATGTCCGTTTAGTCTGATAGTCTGGGTAATGTGGGCTGTCGAAATCAAGAGAAGCTCTTTGTGAATTAGCTGCCATGCTGATTGTGGCTTGCTCAGCCTGCAGGTTCTGGCCTCTGGTGTATAATTGAGGAAAGTAATTGTATTTTAAGAAGACTTAAATCTATTACCCAGGTGTGTGCTTGTCCCCTGGGCAGATGTCAGGGGGTGTGAGCTTTATTTTGCTGCCAGCAAGTGATCTGTGGCCTAGTGATGGTGGTAGGCTGCAGTTTGAAAATTGTAGCATTTTAAACTTTTAGGAGTGGTCCATGTGAGACCCTGTCCTTTTCTTCCCCTGGGAATTGCCTAGGTGACCTGCTTCCTCCCCCAGAGCAGGCTCCTTGCCTTTCCCAGGGGCTTTCATCTTTCTCATTCAATTCACTGTCCAGAATGACTTTTATTTGTTGCATCTTTCCTGAATTTGCTTTTTGTGCGCAATGACAAGCTTGGCCAATAGAGAGCATGGGTCCGTGGTGAGGGATGGAGAGTCAAGAACAACTAGAACTGGGTGTAACTGAGAACTGTCAACTTTGCAGCAAAGGAGGATGTTCAAAGCATGTGGATGTCTTATCGAGGCTTGAGGTAGCTCCTTGGATAACACTGAGTGGAGATTTGGATCTCCAGTTCTAAATAGTAATTGAGGAGAAAGTGTCAGAAAGTCTCCTGAGTTTCCAAATACTGGGGACTTGTTTTGGCTGGAGTCCAAAGGTGAAATAGCAGTAGGACTCTGCATGGCTTTCCTTCAGATGTGCTACTTGCTGCTGCAGTTTGCACCATCTGATGTGGTTGTTGTTCTTCTGAAGGCATCCTAGAGTGACTTCAGAACAACTGAAATATTCAAGAACTGGTGTCTTGGAGTACTCTGCTTGTTCTGGGTTTCCTGCCCTTCCTTCTCTTTGAGGTGGCTGTTTCCTGGGGAGTTTGGCTGCAGTGGGTGTCTGTGCCCTGGAGGGACCAGCAGTGTCCCTTGAGAAGGCATTTGGGTAGCAGAGTGATAGCCCAGAGCCCCTGCCAAGTGGGAGACCAGTGCAGAGAGCAGCATGCCCAACCCAGTGATGTACTTGGGGAATGGTGGAGCTGCACTCTGAATCTCTCAAGCCAGGTGCACTGGGACGGTCTCGGCTGGGCTGAGACAGCACAGGGCAGTTAGGGACGTGGGAGAGGCCTGGGTGTCCAGGAGGAGAGAGGAATTTGGGAGAGATGCAGATTTAACAGGGAGCAAATGCCCACCACAGTGTTGAACAGCACAGATGGAATAGTTGCTTCTGCGCAGCGTGCCCTTGCTGGATCAACTTTAGGCAGTTTCTCGGTGAGCCTGTGGGTGAAATTCACTGTTTCATTTCCCCAAATGTCCTGCCATCCCCTTGGGCCGTTTGTATCTGCTGGTGTTTGCCAGACGTTGCCTGAACTGCTCTAAACTGCAGCTGTTTTTGCAGGTTCCCAGTTATTGCACAGTTGTTCTTACAGTGTTTATTTTAGTGGTTATAAACTGATTTTTAAAAAGGAGTTGGAACTTGAGCTGGAAAGTCTCCTTTTTCTTCTTCCCCTTCATGATTTGGTTGAGAAGCTGCACCATAGGAGGTAGCAGCCGAGCCCTTCAATATTGCCCCCCCAGCTTATGCTTTGAACTTTGAGATGTGGTTTCCCAGGGATTCAGGGGGTGGTTGTCCTGTACCTTGATTTTAGTAGTGGACATATGTTTGGGTAGAGGTGTCTGCTCTTAACCTAGTAAAATTAGGAACTTGGCTAGGCAGTAAAAAAACTTGGAGACCTTTTTTCTCATAACACTTTGTTTAGCCTGAATGTTTGCAGTCAAACAGAGCTATGTGTTTCTTAAAGACACAGAGAGCAAAAAGCTCTTTAGGGCAATGTTTCAAATTGCTGTGAGGTTCAGAGCCTCATTTGGAGATAGAACGTGCCACTGTTGACCAAAACAGTTTCACCATGACTCTGTCATCCTGCATTGTACAGGGCGAAGTCTGTCACAGTGATTCTCTTGGTGGGTTCAAGGACTGTGGGTTGAAGTGTAGGTAATCTTTTTAAAAAGTAGTAAGTAAAGATACCAATTGAAGGAGAGCCCAGTGCGGTTAACTTGATCCTCTGCTCTCATGGTAATAAATGTGTGTTGCCTTTCCACTCTGATCTTTGCTTCCTTCTGTTTGTTTCATAACAGTTACTTTTGCAAGTTGAACTGAAAATAGGTGCTGGAAGTGGTGAATAATCTCTTCACTTGGAATAATCCATGTCTGGGAAGAGCCAAGGGTTCAGTCCTCCTGATCTCTTTTGTTAGAGGCAGGCTAGCTTTTTTTTTTCTTCCTCCTGTGTTCTGTGTTGAACATTAAACAGTGATTTCTATGCAAGAATTTTAAGGAAAGTCTTTCAAAGTACTTGAATGACCAACTGGGGGCAGCTAAGAAAGGGTTGCCTGGGAGATGCTGTTGAGAGCAGCTAATGCAGCATGTGACAGCTTGCGTGGAAGAAAGTGAAGAAAGGCAGGATTGTGATCTGATTTTCCCTCCTTCCCCTTTGGGGTGCAGGAGTGGTGGTCCTTCTTCTGAAGGTTCAAGGGGTGCAAATGTGACTGAGTTTGCAGGCACAAGAGTTGTGCTGCTTGTTCTACTCACCACAGGAGTAAAAAGGAACAAGGTACAGCTGTCCCTGCAAAGACAACCTGAGAGTGTAGTCTGGGAATCAAATGCTGCACTTCATTTCCTAAACTCTTTGCAGTGCTTGTGCTTCCCCAAGGTTTTCACTGGGAGGGGAAGGATGTTGCCTTGTGGGGATGTAGCATGGGGAGGGAGTGTAGGGCTCCTGGATGCTCCTGCAGCGTCACCAGAAAATTAGGTAAAATTCTGTTACATCACTTCAAGCAATCTCAGGGTAAAGCTGGCTTTCTGGGGAGCTTATTGTTTGTTCCCTTACTCCTCTTCAGAGCTTCCACTGTACTGGTTATTCCTCTCTCTGGGTGCGTGTCTAGGGCCCAGATGATAATTGTGGGGAAATGCTGAAATACATATCCAGAAATGAAGAAAATATTGTGTCTTACGTGTTCAGGTCACCACCGTTGCATGTTTAATGGATTGCTTTTCTGGATGCTACTCAACTTGCAGCTCTGAGTTTGTTCTTGTGCTCTTCCAGTGCCTGCTTAAAATGAGTTTGCATGAAAATGTGAGTGCTTTCAGGTTGTGGAGAATGAAAGTGTGATGCTCCAGTTAGGTGTTGGCAAACTGTCCGGCTGTCTGGAGTTGTGTGGGAGGAGAAATGGTTTCTTGGTTGTGTGACCCCAATGGGGAGAAGAGCAGCTGGGGTTTAACAAACTGGTTAAAATTATATAGGCCCCCAAATTCTCCAGAGACATCTCTCCTTTCCTAGAAGCTTCCTTTAACAAGCTGATTTCTCAGGCTGATTGCTTGCAGATGAGATCATGCAGTGTGTTTTGCAGGGAAAGAATCTGAACTTAGACTGGTGAGCCAGAAAGTTTTAACACACAAGTCACATGCCCAGTGTCCTCATGGCACATACAAAACACTAGAGACTCTGAAAGTATCCATCTTCAGGATGGCTTTGTGCTCCAATGAGCTTTCTAAATATGAAGGATACCAAGGGATGCTCTGAAGTGCTGGGTCCTGTTGCTTGGACAGCAACAGGAGATAGCAAGGAAGTATTTCATCTTTCCTTAGCTCTGTTTCTCTCTTTAGTGTGTGTGGTGTTGGGATAGGCCCAAGTGAGGGAAGGCTCTCATCTGCCTTAATTCCACAGACGTTTTTCTGCTGGCTTCAGCAAAGGAATTTATGTAGAATTGATGATATTTTTTTTCTGTGAGTGCATGAGAACATTCTAAGCAGGGAAGACTTGATGCTAATGTTCTGCTGCAGAGGATCCCACCAATCTCAGGTCCCTCTCAAAAGGGATGTTTTCCATTCTCTTGATGGCAGCTGGGCTAAGGTGTCCTAAATAGAAAGGCCGCCTCTTCCAAAATAATCACAGCCATCATTCAAGAATGTAGAAAATTAAGCAAAGCTGTTCTAAGGTGATGTTGGGTGGTATTCCCAGCATAGGGGTGCAAGCTAAAAACTTTTGTGGCCAGTAGCCTTAAAGTACAACCCATTCTTACAGGCAAGACAGAAAGGCACCTTCCTGATGCCAGTGACTCTTTGTACCTAAAATTACTTCTTCCAAATCAAGAAGGCATTAGTTATGCAAAAACACATGGCGGGGGGGGGAGTTCTACTAACACTGATTATGGAAATAGGAGCCAAGGAACCACTTGTTCCCAGTCTCTCTTTAAAAAAAAAATAATAAAAATTGGAATCAGACTGAGCAGGGAAAATTTCAAATTCCAAACTTGAAATTCACCAACATTTTATGCAACTTGAAGAGAGGAATGTATAAGGCAAGATGTATTAAATCTCCTACCATTCCACATCAGTGTTCTTCTCCCTGTAAGGGAGTCTCATTCTATGGGTCACTCTTGTGAGCTTGCTTTCTGAAACAAGTAGTTGAAAGTAAATCTTACAGATATTACAGGTGAGCACAGGCTTGGTGGTATTTTTTTTCCCCTGTCGCTATGCTGCAGACGTAAGCATGCCTGCTCCGTGGGAGTTTATCAGAAGCTCTTTCCAATGTGTAACTTCACAAAAGTATTTTATAGAGGTGGAAGGTCAAGCACATGGAAGTAGAAGACACCTATATGCAGGCTCGTCAAACTTCATTTGGCATCCTTGCGAGTGTGTAGTACAATGCAAGTTAAAATACCTACTTTCTGTGTTGTATTATTTTATTCCCTAGGTAAATTAGTTGTGAACATAAGTTGCTTTGGTTCTATGCCCTTACTGACTGGCTAATAATCCCAGGATCCTTCTTTTAATGAAAAGAACTGGTAAAACTCTTGTTGCTCTGACAGATTGCAGTGAGGTTGTATATTTTTCGTAGCAGCTCAACCATTTCATTTTTCATGCTGTTCCCTGTTCCTGGATGGGATCCTGCTGGGTCTGTTCACAGGCTGTCTGTCCACCTGGAGACTGGCTGATGATTGTCCCGGGGCCACCGGCTGGGTCGAGCAGTGTGTACACATGGGAGGTGATGATCTATACCCTGAAGAGTGCTGCCTAAACCGTATTTTGTCCATGAAGCTTCAAGTGTGGAGCTGTCAAAAAACCAGCCCACTCAGAACTAATGCTTGCAGAATGCATGAGCAAGGAATTAAACTGGGTGGAGTTATTCCAAAAGTTGGATTTGGGGCCTGTTCGCTCCTAGTGCAGCAGCTCTCTGGGTGTTTGCTTGGAAGGGCTCCCAGCATGGATGATGCTCTTCTGACCTGATTTGACTTTCCTTTTTTGATGCTTAGGTACTGTGCCCAAATCTGTCTGCAAAGCTCTGCAGTGCAGAGCTCCAGTGCCTGATGAACCTGAAACAAGTCAGCTCCTGTCAAGAGATGGTAGTCAGTTGATCAGCTCATATGTGCCATGGGGGATGGAGGACAGGGTGAGAGGACAAGAGGAGGGACAGACAAAGTAAACAGTTGTGTTTCTTCCCCAGGACTGTCCTATGTCCTGAGTCTGCCAGCTGCGATCTGGAGGCCAGAAGAATAGGGTGGGGTATTTTCTTCCAACCAGATGAATTTATGCAGTGAAAATGAGAAGTTAGTTCAGTTTCTCTGGGAATAGCATTTAAGGTGTAAAAACGTTCCACCCATCAGTAACGAAGAGCTGCTGAAGAACAAGCAAATAGAGAGACAGAGCCTGCAGAGCACACTGTGTTTGCAGCTCTTTTTCCTTGAAGGATGAGAAACTGGGCATGTTTTTGTTGCATGTATCATTTGGTAGTGGTATCAGTTATTTGTGTTGCCTTCTCGTGGAGAGCTAAACTAGCCAAGTGTCAGGTTTTGTTGTCCATCTGTATTACTGTTATGTTATTTCATTTGTGCTCATTTGTTTCTGCCTGTCAAAGCAAAAAAACCCAACCCAACAAAACACAAAACCATAACAAAAAAACCCCAAACTTGTAGCAGAAGTAGCTGGAGTACCAGTATTCTCTGATACGAAAATGTCAGACTATGAGTGCTTTTCACTGAGCTCAGGCTGTTTCTACTGTTCCTGACAAGCTGTCACATCTTCATGGTGGGTAATGTGATCTTCCAGGAATGTTTATCTTTCATTTCTGCATTTATAGTGGAGCTGAGCTGGAGGTGCCTGTAAGAACATGTGCGGTGCAAGCCTCCAACGCCATGGTATTGTTTGGGATGAGGTGTTGGCCATGTGTGCTATGATTCAGCTGCTGAAGAGAACAAATCAGCAGACTAGCAGAGCTAGCCATGCAGTGAGCTCCCTCACTGTTTCCCTGGACAAGGGTCCCAACACTGTAAATTCATCTCGTGGACTTTGTTTTTAAGTGCATGTGTTTTGCATTTGTCTGGATTGCAATGGATATTATTCAAATGACCCAACTTCCCAAAGTGTCCTTCCTCTTTCCCTGAGTTTGATGCCATCCATCTACATACTTGGCTAGCAGCAATCTTGTATTTTCTTTCATGTTTTGGGACAACCTGGCCAGGGATTTACTCTGAGAAAATGAGCTTTGCTGGCCAGTGCCGTGTACAGATCCCATGGGTCAATCCTGGCAGCACCATGGGCAGATAGCTGGGAGGAATGGCACTGATGGCAGTTTCTCTGGTGGCCAGTGACCCTCTTTCATCTCAGTATCATTCGTTTCATTCCCCATCACCCTCCAGACAAAGCACCTTATGTAGACATGCTGCTTTCTCCCCGAGGACTGCACCCACCAGTGATTAGATGTGGTTCAGTCTCTGCTATGGCATTTTTTGGCCTCCTCCCAGTACTGGAAAGACACCAAAGAGCAGCAGTGCTTCTGAGACCTCCCTAGAATAAAGGCTTAGAGAGGGAAATGATTTTTCTAGTTGCTTCTAATGTCTTGAGAGCTATTGGCTGTCTTGCTTTTAACCTGTATTATTGGAATTATTGCAAGCTTTTGTATTTGAATACATAGCTGAAGTTAAATGCCAGAAAGAAATCTCTTAGGGCGGGTGTTAATTTGTGCAAGGATGGTCTGGTGCAGTGTTCTGACCCTGTTTGAGACCCGTGCAATACATCAAGGCACAGATACTGGTACTGCAGTATCCCTACCAGTACAGAATTAGCCCTGATTGTGTCAGTGCTGACATCTTTAACCAAGCTTTTAATATAATCTAGAAAGATCTCTTCAGAGAAACTCGATGCAAGTCTCTCATAGAACTGTTGGCAATAATTATTCTGCCTCTTCTCATTTGCTGTCACAGAATGATGGAAATACTGGTTGGAAAGGACATCTGGAGGTCTTCAGCCTGACCTGCTTGAAGTGGGACTGTCTCCAGCATGTGATCGCCTCAGCCATGGCTTTGTCTGGCCAAGTCTTGAAAATGACCAGGAATGGAGCAGTGTACCATGCTGGATCAGCTTTTGTTTGCTTTTGCTTGAGAGTTGTACCTAGTGAACCACCTCATAGTGTCAGTTATGCATTTAGGTTTGAATTACCTCATCGTGCAGGTTTAAAAACATTTAAGTGAACTGTTAGGAAGTGTCCCAGTAGGGCTAATAATGTAATGTGTAATGTATCTGAATCCTTCTGTCTTTTCCGTGCTAGTATGGGAAATATGAGCAGACACTAGGGCTGTTTCTGCAGGAAAAGGCAGGGATCCTGTTAGATGGTTTTCTTATGTTTGCACGGGGTATTACAGGTGAAGCAGCGCTTGTAGGGTGTATCCCGTTGTTGGAATGAGTACATGGGTGTTCCCCTCAGTATTAGCCATGGTGTTTGCCCAGATATGAGCAGGGCTTGTCAGGAGGCACAGGATGAGCACTGTGAGCATCCTTCGTGCTGAGGCTGAGTGTAGGATCAGTGCCGGCCAGCTGTGTGCCCAGGCTGAGGCCACACATACACAAGGCATGCAGTTGCCTTTTGTCTAACCTCCTCAGCCCCTTGCAATGTGAGGAGAGGGTTTTCCCCAGAGTCTGCTGCATTTATTTCAGAAAAAAATACCGGGTCATGAGATGAGTGTGGCTGTTGGAGTGCACATCTAAGTTGCCTGACGTGGTTCTGAGTATTAATGGGAACAGAACCGCTCTCTACATCCAAGAAGTAAACTTGCCTTCAGAAATGCCACAGGCTTCTGGACGCAGTGGGTGTCCATGAATGGCATGTAGTCAGGCCAGACCAGAGGCCTGCTGCTGTGTCTGGGCTGGGCTGGATTTCTTCAGACAAAACTGCAGATTGCAACACCCTTATGCTTACTTAGGCCAGGAAGCCTTGCTTGCAAGGGAGATGGCTGAGATGCAAGATGCTGCTGAGGAGGTGGAAGCTTCCCTAGCCAAGGCCTCGTTGCTAGACTCAAATCTGGCTGCATCTCCAGACTTCGCATCCCCTCGTGCAACAGGGAGATTCAGAAATTATGTGCGTGCTTCGCTGGCACTGAAAGTGGGAGCTCCTGTGGGCTGGTTGTGATCTTGCTTGGCACTGCCTTCTGCTCTGGATATCCACGTTGTATTCTTGTTAGAGTGCAAACTAGCTGTTGTGTCAGATGAGTCCGGTGGTGTGGAGTGAGCAGTAGTGTCCTTGGGTTTGTTACAAATTCCCACTTGCACTGTGCAGAGGGGCCCTTTGGTATCTTGCCCATCTGAACTTGCACACCTGAGAGCACGCTCCTGCCTTTTGTTTCCATACCAGAGTCAGTGAAAAGGGCTGGGACTGTGGGCTTCTGCAGTATTCTGGTTATTTGAAGGTGATAGTCCTTGCTGAGGAATCGCAGAAATGTGGTGACTACTGTTGTCAGCTGCTTTCTGCATGCTAGCTTTGGACAAAAGTGTGGAGGTCAGGTTTGGGGTTGTATGGCCAGAGGGTCCTGGAGCAACAGCTGTACAGCAAGAGCTTCAGAGATGTCAGCTAGAGCTGACTTTTGGCTGACAGCTCTTGTTTTACCACCAGTTCTATGCACCACTTATTTTTGCAGGGGTCTGTCTTTGTGTGTTACAGGCAGAGAAGCTGTAATGGCATCACTGCCACAAGCTGAGCTCTGCCTGTTCAGTGGTTCAGTTGGTTTGGTGTCCCTTGCTGGGAAAAGCAAATGGCTGGTGCCAAATCTCTCCCTTCCCGCGTGCTGTCCCTCCTCGCTGAAGCTTATAGCAAGTGCTTATGGTTTGCTTTGGCTTTCTGTTCATATTCTCCATGTCTCTGGAATAAAATCTCCAGTGAAGGAAGTTGATTAGCTTTTCTCTGAGCTGGATTTGGAATTAATACTCGGACATTGGTCTTCTCCGGTCCCCACAGCTTGTAGTTTTTGACGTGAAATGTGCCAACACAGATTCACTGGGGAAACTTCTGGGGAGAGGAACAGATTTGGGGAAGTACCGTGGCAGCTGAGATAGCAGGGCTTTGTCCCCAGCAGCCCTGGGACCCGTGCAGCTCTGCTTGTCAAAACTCTCCTTACGCTGCCTTCCTTGCTCCAAACTTGTTACAGGGATGGAGGGCAGAAAGAGCTGGCCTACTGCAGTGGTGGGGGAGGAACACGTGAAGGACAGTGCTCAGGACATTAGATACTATCTAGTGCTTCAAGAAGAAAGGTCAGCTTTGAAAGAGGCCTTGTGCCTGCTGAATATATCAACTGCTTCAGGGATTAGATGTCAAAAGTCCAGAGCAGAGGCTTACTAGCTCGTGGGAGTTGAGCCCCTCTTTGGAGTGGCAGCAGTTCTCATCTGCGGCACTGGCTGTTGCAGGACACCGGAGGGTACTTGGCTCATCGTGCAGATGAGAGCAAAGCAGAAAGGCTGGAGGTGTCCTGCTTGGGCTGGTCCCAGTGTCCAGGGATAGGGAGGGATGTCTGTTTGCAGATAATAGTTTTCTCTGCCCCTTTCTCAGAACTGCGCCAGCAAAGATGGCCAGGGAGAGTGTTTACAAGTGTGTCCTTGCTGAGCGCTGCTCTATGCCAGGAGGTTACTCCTTGTCTGGATGATGTGTTCACTGAGGCTTTGTCTTTACAACAACTAAAGCTAAATTGATTACGCTCCACTTGTTCTGACCTGGGGGTATAAGTACTGCTTTTTTCTCTCTAATCTCATCCTCATCTTTGAGACAGCCCATGATGCAGCAGCTGAGGACCATGGTGTTTAAAAAACAGGGCAAATGAGAGGCTGCTGCTGCTTGGATCTTTCCTGGTAGTATTAAAGCTCTGAGTGAAATTTTAGGGGCTGGGTAGGAGTTGTTTTTTCTTCCATTACCACCTCCCCAGCCATTCTCATCCCTGGGTGAAGGAGCTGTGGTGGCAAAGTGATGCTGAGGCCTCTTCTGCTTCTCTGTCCCAGCAGGACAGGGCTTCACTGAGCAGCTGCCTGTGTGCCCAGAAACCAGCAGCCTGGCTCAGCTGCAGAACTTTATCTTCTGGGGGCATGAGGATGTGTCTATCCCATGGATGGACCAGAGGTTGTACTTGTTTTGGTGATTTAGGAAGTCACTGAGGGGCAAAGGAGACACCACACTGTTGTGGTGTTTGCCTTCTTGAGGACTCGTCATCTGTCTTCAGAGCAGGAAAGGCTTCCTTGGCATGGGGTGGGAGGTGTGTGGTGGAGGGTGAGTGTTCCCCTTGTGCCCTGTTGTCTCTTCCACCACTTGGGGAGGGTTTGTCCCACATCAGGTGTTTGTATGTCATCACGTGGTATGTTGTCATCTCTGAGCCTTCTTCTGTTATCCTGCAGAATGGCTCTAGTCAGCATCTTGTATGTAAGGGTGGTTTGTCAGTATTTCTTGGAGGATGTCATATGCATGTCCCAAACGTGCCCTCCCCACCATGCCAAGCTCTGACCTGCTTTCCTCTTTTCCCAGGTTTATGGATGAAAGTGGATTTCTTTGCAGTGGAAGGATGATACTAGCAGAGCTAGGCTGAGCAGGTGTTTAGCTGGGGTAGGGTGGGGGTGAACCTACTCTCACACTAAGGACAGAAGAGGGCTTTAGGTGTAAACAAAACACTTTTACAGCAGGCTTCTGTGTTGCATCAAAAGTTCCTGGAAAGGTGAAGGCAGGAGCTGGCTTCCGCCACCTCTCACTGAAAGAATAAAAAGCTTGGATGTTGTACAGTTCCAGCGTCCTAGTGGGATTGTCCCGTGTTCTTCAAGTCCTTTGTCACTGCTTCACCAAAGGCCACTCAGGTGATGTCCTGCTCCTGTCTGTCATGAGATATTGGTGCTTACTGGGATGACTGGGCCTGCTATGGCCTTCTAGGATAAAGGTCTTGCCACAGCTGGGCTAGGCAGGCGACTGGAAGGCAAGGAGTGTAAGGACTGTGGAGCAGAGCCACTGTAGGAGGACAGGTGGTCTGGTGGTATTGCTGGAGCAGCCTGTTGTGCTGCTGCTGCAGGAGAGACCTGGCAGAAAAAGCTTTTAGGTGCTATTCTAATTAGCGTTTTCCTTATTCTCACTCGGATGTGTATTCCATCTCACTGTTGGTAACTGGGGCAGTTCTCCAGCCGCAGGTCACAGGTCTGGTGCATGTCTCTTGACATTCATTTCTACAATGGCGTTACGTAGCTTTTCTTCTGCCAGAATTTTGTGTTCAGTACAGAGGAGGGATCTGCTTAGTTGTTCAAGGCTATTAGCCCATGTTGAGCTGTTTGTCTAGTTGCCTTCACCTTGGCATCAACATGCTCATTGGTGTTTGTTCATTTATTTCTCCCAATGCCACCTGATCAGGCAGTGGCTCTGGGACAGCCGAAGGCAACTTCCTGATTTCAGTGCGAACAGCTCACCAGTTCATCACCCATGAATTTCAAATTTCTGCTTTGCTGCTCAGCATAAGAGGTTATTTTTAAGCACTGGAAGAAAAAAACCTGCTTTTTAAGCCCATTGAAACTTTTTCAAGGCATTATCTTCTACTTTGTGAGACTACCTCTTATCTCTTCGTAGAATATTTTTGAAATACTACTGGGATTCATGATACCATATCGACACTTTAAAAAGCCAAATTGTCCTGCATTGGGATAAACAAGCTTTTCTGTCTAAATTTGTATATGGTATTTAGTATCTGCTAATGGGTCTTCATCTGTTAATTGGACTGATCTTTGCCGAAGCCAAACACAATCTGTTGGAGAAACTATAAAAATGCCAGCCCTGGCCTGAGCTGGTTCTGCTCCCTTGCCGTTTGGAAACCTGCTCGTGCTGCAGAAAGCTGTTCTGTGCAAAACCAAAACAGGGTCTGTTGATGTTATTTCTAGTCCTTTGAGAAGATGACTTGCTGGTCACATGTGCTGCTATGAGGTCATTAGGAAGTCTCTCAAATACACAATATGAGAACCGATGATGCTACTGCAGAAGTATGCTCCCTCTGCGATGTGAGATGCAAAACTTTCTGAAGTACTTTGGTTTGTAATAGCTCTGAGTGGGAACTGTTATTGTGCATATTTGGGCTCATTCCAGTGAAAAAAAGGACTCTTTTCTGCTTTGCTTTATCCCTAGATTGATTAGTGAATGTATACTGTGGGATCAAGTTACATTTCAGAGGGCATCCAGCAGAGAGCCTATTTCTGTATTGAAGTGCTGAAGGCAACAGTGACTCTAACTGCAAGATCAGCAGTTTCTAGCAGTGCTTTGTGCCTCCGTGCGGCACTGTGCCTCCCCAGGGAAAGGAGCTCCTCAAATCTGTTTGCGAATTGGGCCATTGCTGTTCCTGGTGCTGCAGGGCAATGGGGAGCTTTCTCTAGACCCTTGATGTTGCTTCTGTGATCTGCATCTGCTTTGAGGCTTTTATTGATGTCCCTCCTGCACTCCCTGTTCCTGGATGTCCAGAGGTACCCTCTGCCACAAACTGACCTGTGTCCTCCAAAGGGAATTGTTTTGGTCCCAGTTTACCCCAGAGGCCTGTATCCAGTTTGGTCCCTGTACATCATTGTTAACAGGGCAGGCATCCTTATTTTGGCAGGGGAGTGCCTTGTAAGTGCGTTACCTCAATCAGTAACACCCTCCTGGAGTAGAGCTTCCCAAGCAGGAAGGGGTCTCATGTCTTTCCACCTCTATCATACTGCTGGTCATGTGCTTCTGTCCCAAACCGTGTATGAGCCTTAGGGATTGTCCCATCCCTCTGAGCTGATGAACACACTCAAACATGGAAAAATTACCCAAGGGGGAAAAAAGTAAATGGTTTTCTGTTCTTGGTACAGAGGTGGATTGTGTGGCTGAGATGGGGTACAGAGGCAGGGAGGAAGATGGGAGCAAGGTGGCATCTGGTTGCACGTATGACCGTGTCCTACAGCTCGCAGCTGTATTTTTCAGTTGGGACTTAGTGTGAGCACAGTGTGGTTGATGTCTGCTTCCTTTTTTTTTTTCTTTTGAATACCCCAAATACCTGCTGCTTTTGTTGATGCTTTGCTGTGATTCTTCTGCTTGAAACCTAGTGTAGCATATGGGAGTCTTTAAAGAATGGGCTGAATTGCTGCCATCCCCGCTTCTCAGCCTCCTGCTGTGGAGTCCCTGTGAGTGTCACTCTCGTACATCACTGGCATCCACTTCCCGCCCAGGCGCTGCTGTTGAAGCCCTGTGCTGCTGGCTCCAGGAGGACGCTTTCCCATGCTGGGTTGTCCAAATGGGACATCACAGGGCTTCCCTTGCTGAGCAGCTTCCTTGCAGGAGGCAGGACAGCACCTGTGTATCCCAATGGGCAGGTCAGCAAAGTACTTCTGCTCTTCGGTCTCCTTGTGCTCTTGTGTTCCTTGCTGCTGGTCCCCTAAACTGGGGCTTTATACTGGTGACCCCAGGTGACGTTCCACTCAAATCCCAGTGGCCTTGTGACCCAGGTGAGTGTGGCCCCAGCCTGCTGCAGGCTGCCACACTCCCGGGCTCTCCAATGGCTGCAGCCGTAGCTTTGCAGCAGAGCCCGGTCGTGGGCAGTGGCAGCAGCTGGTCCTGGAGGTGGAAGGGTTTTGCAGGGCTGTGCAGCCAAAGCAGTTTTGCAGCCCCAGGGCTGTGCCCTGCGGTGGTGCTGTACTGGCATGTGTGGGTGGTCTCCCCAGGGTGCCCACAGCCTGTTGGCCCCCATGGCCATGTCAGCAGTTCCTGTGGCTCCATCTGCTATGGGCCTGCTTGTCCTGCCACCATGGAGCCTTGGCAATGTCACCTGCCGATGAGGTTCCCACTGTCACCCTTGGTAATTACCTCCCCCCAAGTGCCACATTCTGGTATGGAGTTTTGTATTTTCCCTCTGTTTCTATATTTTTAAGTGAAAAGGAAAAGAATGTGATGTCACTCAGCTGTCTTGTCAGCTGCGGTAGTGAACTTCACTCCTGTGGGACCCCAACCTAAGGAAAGCAAACAGGGGTGAGCTGTTGGCAATGAACACGGGTTGAGCCCCATGGTCACTGCTGGTCTCTCCCTCATCCAGGAAAGACTTTGGAAGTCCAAATGACTGAGAAGTGCCCTGCTCTGCTCTTTGGTTGCAATAATCCTGTCGGCTGGAATTGCTTAATAAATGACTAGTTCTGTCTTTGCTTTTTACCTTTCTGCCATGGACGACACAGGCTTGTGAAGAATGAATGCAAGGAGCACGGCATGGTGATGCCCTTGTGAGGATTTTTCCTGTGAGCACAGGCAGCTGTGTTATACCAGAAGGTGCAAGCTGGCTCTGCGGTGCTGTGCCAGGGCCTGGCTTGCCCCTGGGACTACACGGGCCCTGCTTCCTGAGCAGGAGAGCTGCTTTATGTTGTGGTTTTACTAAATGAATTCAAAGCTTGGCCTTCCTCCAGGCAAAGTCTGGGCCAAGTGCCAGCGGAGCAGCCCCTAGGGAGAGCACTGAAGCAAGGAGGGGCCAACAGCAGGGAAGAGCGGAGGAATCCAAGAAGGCAGATTTGCCTAGAAAACAGCTCTGTTTCCATCTGCTCGGACAGGAGTTGCTATAGGAACTGGGATGATAGAGGCAGGGCCATCTCCTGGGCCTGTCTGTGTGTGTGGAGGGAGGGAAGAGGGAGGAGTTACTCAAGTTTGAACATATCATGTGTGCTGGTGGAAAGTTGCAAGGAATGTCGAAACTACAGCCTGGCTCAACCTATGGAGTTCAAAAGAGACATGGCAATTGTTCCTTGTGCTCAGCAGGCCCTGGGCAAGGCAGGTAGGGTCCTTCCAGTTTAACTCATCTCTCAGCTTGCGATCAGCTCTCCCCCGCGCGTTTCTGTCGCTGGATAAAGCACAAATGCCTTTGGAGACTTGCTGGAAGCAGAGGGGGGTTTGTAGAGGTGGCAGTGCCGGGAGGTGAAGGCTTTTCTCCCTGGACTTGTAGGGAGATGGTGGCTCTTTGTGCCCTGTTTTTCCTTCTGCGGCTGTGGGAGGGTTCGCAAATCATGGGTATTCTCGCAGTGTTGCAGGCCCAGAGCCCTCTGGGACTCGCGGGATCTTTTGTTGGGTAGAACTGTGAGGCTGGCTGATGTTGTTCTCCCGGACAGAAGTGGTTTCTGGGGCTGTGGCTCTCCAGGAAGGCCCATGGTGTTTGAGCTCTCAATCAGACATGCTTGCCTGAAATGTTTCAGGGCTAAGGCTAAGTCAGATATGTGAAAACTGGGGCTGGCAGTGAGTGGGTTGTGGATGGTGGGAAAGCGGGGGGGACATGCTCCCGCACTCCAAGCCCTAGTGGCTCCTGCCCTGTGTGAGTTTTCTGGCTGTGTGTCGCCTGCATTCGCTCTCCTCTTCTCCTGAGGAGATGCAGACTTCCCTGTCCCCTCTTGATGCATCTACTGCAATTTTTGTCACTGTCAAACTTTCTCAGACTTGCATTTAGCCTAAAACACAGGAGTATGAATATGCAGGAAGTTGCTCCTGAGAATCCTTGTTGTTAGGGTTAATCATGGGTCTCTCCAGTAGCAGCCCCTCTGCATAAAATCTGATTATTTCCCCAGTAAACCCATCGTTTCAGGTGCTGAGAACTTTCCAAAATAGCTGTGTTTCCACTGGAGTGTTCCAGGGTCACTCACTGTTCCTCAGGTATTTATTTAGTAGGTTTGGCTGAAATTTCATCTGCCCTTTTTGTGTCACAGAGGATAATCTCTGCTAAAAAAAAAAAGAAAAAAAAAAGAAAAAGGTGGGTAGTGTTGTTTCCCTTTTTGAGAGGCTGCACAATAAGCCTCTGAAAACTGAAACACGATCTCTATACACAGACGTGAAGCTTGCCAAACTGGATTAGATCACAGCCCACCTACTCAGGCACCCATCTTATCTCAGGCAGCGGCTGCTTGGCACACTGCACATGAAAGCCCAAGAGCTTGAATGCAGGCAAATGTGGAAGAACCTGCTTGTGTAGGAGATAACTTTCTGGTTAAATTAATTACTGGTTTGCTTATGCCTGGCTAGATGAAAATTCATATCCAGTGTATTCTTTCTTTTATTCTGCTAATGGAATTGCAGATGTTCTTATTTTGTAGATCCACTTCCAATATTTTATTGAATTACTCCCACATTGCTCTGTGGCAATATATCCCAGAGGCTTAATTCACATGGTATGCCATGGAATTTCATTTCCTCTGTTTTAATTTGTTGTTTTTTAATTTCAGTTCATTTTCAGTATGGAAAAGAGGTAAATGGGATCCTTTTTTTTGGTCTAGGTGTCATTATTTTACATATTTCTTCCCCCCCCCCCCCCCATCTCTCCAGTTTCTCTCATCTTTGCCACAGGCAGTCCCAGGATTTTCCTACAGTTACTTGCCTTCTCTGTAATTGCTAAGTCTTACTACTTCTCTGTGAGCTCTTGTTTTCTGGTCTGCCTTGAGAAAATTTGATCAGAATCGGCCATTCTGGATTTCCATAGCTGTGAAATGCTGCTAGAGCTTTTTTAGTGTTCTTGTCTTTTCCTTTGTTTATAAGCAAAACACTTGGTTTAATTGCTTGAAATACATTGTGTGGTAAGCAAAGATCTTCTCTAAACTGTCTATAGTCATGCTAGGTATTTTGCTGGAACATTTAGTTAATGGAAACTTCATCTCTGGACATGAGAAGTTAAATTTTGTCTTGTAGAGTTGTACTAGTAAATAGTAAACCCACCAGAACATGGTTAGACCTGCCTGGAAATTCTCACTGGAGTCTCCAGGCTTGATGCAGCTATTTCAGGTGATCTGTAAGTGTTGCCACTCACTGCTCCCATCTTTGCCAGGCACTTCATAAATTAAACTTTAAAACCACTTTGTGTAGTAAACAAAGTTTGCTCAAGCAGAATGTGACAGCTGTGTTTACCCAGACTTTGCTTTCTTGGTTAAGTGCACTGATGGGTATTCTGCTCAGCCTCTGAAGAAATGATACCCACTGAGGACACAACCTGCCTTGTGCCCTCTGGTTCAGGCTAGTGTGCTGTGGGAGGGCGGTAACACTTTCCACTTGCTGCATTTTGGTATCTGGATTTATTTCAGTCTGTGGAATGCAGTAAGCGATGATAATTTTTGCTTCTTTCTGATATTGGAAAAGCTTCAAGTTTGGTATCTTTTCGAGGATGTATGGCATGTCTTTTCATGTTTATAAACTTTTCTTAGTAAGACTACAGCAGAGCCAGTAGTGCTCCTCAAGCTAGGGGCAGTGTCTGTGTGCCAGTGACAGGTGCACTGAATTTTTGTTTTCTGAATATGAAGACACATTTTACAAAACTCATAAAATGTAGCTGTTGGTAGTGTCAGCATTTCTGTGGTGGTTTGATGGTAACTAGATGGCCAGCTAAATTAGTGGATGTTCCAAAATAGTGTTTCTGGTTTGATTTTCACTGAACCATCTCTTAAGAGTTTGGCTTCCACCCTTGCAAAAACCAGCAGCTTCTCAGCTTGGTGCTGGGTAGTATGTGCTGCTGTACATGACTTTGTTTGCTTCCCTTCTTGTTTTGCAGAGTCTGTCCCAGTAATCATCTTTTATCTTTTAAAAAGAATCCACTTGGAGCAATTTGCAGAAAAAGTTGTAGATAAGTAGCTGTTACTGTAAAGTGGGTGTTTTGGAAGCTAGGCAATTAATAAGGAAAGCTATAAAGATAACTGAAAAAGCATAGCAAATATATCTCAGGGCAGTGAGAAATATTTTAATATCTATATAACAAAATAAATTTCATCAATGGTGTTTATATTGTTGGGAAAGGTTAAAAAAAACCAACTGATTGCTAATAACAATACTGAGAAGTAAAACATTTCCTGTGTTTAGGGAGAAGCTGGATGATGTACTCTCCTTTATGAAGATATCAAAATACCTTCCGTTGCACTGGTAACAAGGGAGGGTGCTAAACACAAGATAACATTTTTGAAGTCTTTGAAACTTGAGCAAGACTGGAAGCTGGATTTTTAAATAAATTGGCAAAGCAGCTTTCTGAATCCTGGCTGCTGATATGTAATAAATCTGGGAAGACAAATCTGGGAAGTCTGAAGGAGTTCCAGAAGTTTGGGAATACATAAACGTTGTAGCAGTGTTTTAAAATAGAATGGGAGCAGGTAACCAACAGGCAGTTGAGACTAGCCTCCATCCAGAGTGAGATCTGGGGAAGCTGGTGCATTTGTAAATCAATGTCAAATTAAAGAAAGAACATGCTCAGTGATTCATGTGCTCTGATGGAAAGCAGATCATGTCCAAAAAGTCTTCAGATTGTGGTTTTTAATGAGATTCCTGTACCAGTTGCCAAAAGTAACTGTGTTGACATCATATACCTGGATCCCGACTAAGTTCCCTGCTGTTGACCCAATGCTGCTCCTCTGGGAAGGCAGAAGAGGCTCTGCTTTGGGAGCAGGAGTGTGTCAGGTCCCTGAGGCAGCTCCTGGGTGGAGTGGTGAAGGCAGGTCCCCCTTGTCCTGGGCAGGGTCTGATCTCTGGCATATCCTTCATGCTCTGCTAGGGTGCCTCACCACTGCTGCTGGCTGGTGGGCTCTGAGCTGAGAAACAGCCTCCTGATCAGTTTGGTGGTGTCTCTTCTTTATTTGCTGTTAGTGTAACCAGTTCCTGCCCTCACTGTGCTAAGGTGGCATTATCTCAGTTTCCATTTTGCCAATCACTACTATGTGGAATAAGTTGATTTAGGAAGTGCCACCTGATATGTCTCAAAAATAGTTACCAGTGGGAATGTGATCCATGCAATCCCTAAACAGAGGGCCATGGAGTAGTGCTCCAGCCATGCTCTGGCATCAGTACGGGACGGTTATTCCCTAGTTTGCCCATGAAGAAGCTGGTGGGAATTATAGCTAACTCTGACCAGAGCTGTCCCACTGCCTGAATGGAGCCTTGGTCTCACAAGTGCTGACTTGGGAGAAAATATTAAGTAACTTAATACTGAAATTTGGCTTCAATGAGGAGCTGGTCGGAGGCAGGGTGGTTTAGTCGGGACAAGAAAAGGCTTTGGGATACCTAAGAGCAGATTATGAAGAAGAGAGAAACAGGCTCTTTACTGTGGTGCATAGCAGGAGGGTTGACTGTGATCATTGACTGAAATAACAGGAGGTTCTGCCTTAGCGTAAGGAGGGGTGAAGTTTTTCCTCTGCAGAGAGTCAAGCAGTGGAAAAGGTTGTCCAGAGAGGTGGGGGAGGCTCCATCCTTGGAGATTTTTAAGACCCAGCTGGACAAAGTCCTGCCCAGGCTGCTCTGAAATTGGTGCTAACCCTGCTTTGAGCAGGAGGTGGGATTAGATGCTCTCCTGAGGATCTTCTCCAGCCCAAATAGTTCTGTGACTCAGTAACCTGATCTCCTTCTGAATGCAAGTTTGAGTACAGTTAAGTAAAAGGTTATGGTGGAGCCCCTTGAGAATGGGGAGGGAGGAAGGTGGTTTAGATTGAGTGTTCTTAATACTCCATCTGTCATCTGTGTGGTTAACATGTCATATATATGGTTGCTATATGAGACTCTCGCAGTGGAAGATTGTAGGTCTTGAGAGGACTATTGCTAACCTGTAGTTGATATGTTTTAAGGATAGTTTAAAGAAAAAAAGTAAGCAACCTCCTCAAAAAAAAAAAAAAAAAAAAAAAAGAAAAAGCTGGAGAGACATGCCGGTTTAAGGAATAGAGTGAAAATGTCAATGTGCCAGGTGCTGTCTGGTGCCCGTTCTGCATGGAAGGGAAGCTCTGATAAAGGACAGTGATTGCTGCTGCTTGGCAAGGAGAAAGGAGGTAATGGGAACTTTTTGTTCATGCACATCTGTTCTGCCACTTCTGTCATACAGAAACAGTGGGACTGGAGCCTGGAGGCTGCCCCTTAGTTGAGAGGACCTGTATTTTGGAGTGCTTGCTGCAGTGCATGAGACTCCCCCTGCCCTGGCTGCTGAGTTTAGGGTTCCTGGGGGACGGTGTGCATTCCTATCCTGTGTAGAGTCGCGGCATGCCTGGCAGGTCTGCCTGGGTTGTGGGAAGTACCTCCAGGTTCCTCAGGTGAAAGAAGCACAGAGTACCCCTGCCCTGGCGTCAGTGGGAAAAGGTAGCTATGTTTTTTCGATTAGGTGAGCCAAGAACCACCCACTGTTAGTATAATGAATTTGCATTTCCTTATCTTTGGCTTTGCCTTTGTAATGGTTTCTAATTTTGGCCTGGTTACTTCGATAGATTAAATCATATTTGTTCATTTATCCCTTAGTCTGGTTTTGTGACAAAAGTACTCTGTCCTGTTTCACAAACACAGGACACCCCACTCCTGTGGGACTGGCCAACAGGCAATGGGAAAATGCTGGAGGACTTGCAGGTCTCCAAACCTTTTGCAAAAACACCAGCACCTTCCTCTGGGCTGTAGGTAAGGCACTCCTTCATGTTTGAGTCCATGGGCTGAACCTTCTCCCATTATTAAATGGCTGTGTCATAGGTGACTGGAATGCTGTTTTTCTCCTAAAATCTAGAGTGAGGTGTCTCTTTTTTCATAATAGCCCCATTAGATGTTTGGCTACAACATGGAGAATGAGGTTCAAACCCTCCTCAGCCTCTGGGCAGTCCTATCGCCCACCCCTCAAGAGGGTAACCACAAAGTATACCCAGACCTCAATGTTTCCATTCTTCTGCCACTGCCTTAGACCCAGCTCTGTGATGTCCCTGTTCCCACCCCAAGTGCCACTCCTGAATGTTGTGGTCCTTTTCTTAGCCCCATGTGTTCTTTTGTGTCTCTTGTGGTGACAGGTCTCCTAATGCCACCTCAAAGATCATGCTGGGGCCTATTCCCGTCTCACTTTTCCCATTGTTGTGCCTTACTTCTGACATCTTGATTAACCCAACCCTTTCACCTAAAATCTGGTTGCTTTCATCTGTCCAGCCTTGTTGCTGCTCTGGACATCCCTTTGTGGTGTCGCTGCTCCTGCCCTATGTCTCCCACCACATTCCTAACATTGCCGTGGGTTTTTGCTCTTTCTGACCATCTCTGTTGGTGCCTATATCCAAGACCTCCTGTTGCAGCCTCACACTTCATGCCAGGATCTTGCTGGGCCTGCCCAGCTCCCTGGTTACTGTCCAGCATGATGATATTTGTTGTCACTGTTTGCACTTGGTTTGTCCAGGTACCACCCATATGTCATTCAGAGACCTCTCCCCACGCTGCCTGGTTGACTGAATCTAGGGATGGCCACAGAGACCAGATTCCAAGTTCACCTAAGGGAAAACTTGTTGCTGCCTTCTCACAGGGCTCCTGCGCATATGGCATGGCTGTCCTGATACTGGTCCTATCCATTCACCCTCCAGCAGCTCTGCTGGAGTGGGTGGCCATCTT
This sequence comes from Astur gentilis, assembly GCF_929443795.1. NCBI lineage: Eukaryota > Metazoa > Chordata > Aves > Accipitriformes > Accipitridae > Astur > Astur gentilis. The sequence goes on from NC_064908.1 coordinate 10,420,868, forward strand.
CTCAGGCCAGCAGCCCTGCTCTGCTTTTTCCAATCTTATGGCAGTTGGTTTCATTAGAAGAGAGTGCCTTTCCTTAAGATTGTTATACCTGTGCACTCTTGGCATGATGCTAGCCAAGTGGCAAAGTCAGAATCTTTGTTAATGGTAAATAGGAATATATAGGGAGGAGATGACTGGGGCTTAAAAGACCAAAATTGATACCAGAAGCAAGAAGTATTTGAATTGTAAACTAAGCAAAATGTTTTAAGAAGTGATCAGAATCCTTTCTGTAAGCATTTCCATCAGCAAATTCTGTTTGGTCCAAACTGAAGCTGCATGCACTCCAGAGGAAGACTGCTGGATTTGGGGAATCTCAGATTAATTCTGAGGCAAAGAGAAATGTTCCAGCACCATTTTGGAGCCAGAAAAATGGAAATCACACTTTTCTAGCCTCTCTTTCTTCAGGCTTCAGATACTGCCCCAATTAGTAGCTTTGCTGCTTCCTCCTTGAATTCCTTTAGGAGTGCTAGGAGATACCATCCAGTCCTCCTGACCATTCCTGAACCTCTTCTGAGCATACTTTGATATAGGGTAGATCCTCTTGTAATACATACAGAGTGAGAATACAGCTGTGAGAATACACACAGCTATGAGTCTTGATCATGACCATGGAGTTTCTTGGCGTGGTGTTGGGCATCTGTAACGGGGATTCCTGCAGCAAACCCTAAGGTCCCACTCCAAGGTAATGATCTGCGAAGGAACCAGTTAAAACAAATGCCTGTTTCAGTTGGGATCTAGAGAGGCTTGCAAACATGCCAGACCTCCGTAATGGATCTCTGGAGGGAGAACAGTACCTGGAGGAGCTCCAAGTCCCACCTTCTTCATGCACATCACTAAAGAATAGCTCCCTCCTGTGCCCACTGTGCTTTTGCTTGCAGGCCCCATGCTGTGCTGGGTACAGTGCTGGGTCACAATGAGCTGTTTCTCTTCAGAGAGATGGATTGGATTTTTAGACATGGTATCTGCTGGGTATATCGGGAAAACTGTCCTCTTTTGCATTTCTTTGAGTTTTTCAGCAAGTAGATTTTTTTTTTTCCACTCACAATGGTTGTAACAGGATTTTATTCTCCTGCAGCCAGCTGTTAGCAATTAGCAACTTGATCCATTCAGTCCTGAGAACAGAGTTTAACACTTTCTTGCCTCTGTGAGGATGTTGCTAATCCTGTTTTTGCTGGTTTTGGGCTTGTGCTGTAGTTTTGGCACTTTCTGTGTATGTGTGGGCAGGTCAGGAAGAAAGGCATGAGTACAGCAAGGGACTCTAATGCAGCTGAAAGAGCTACAATGGAAAGTATCAAGTCGTCTACCCAGAAAAAAATCATTAGGAAGATGATTTCCAAGCAGTTTGTACAGACGCTTGTATTTAGAAGTATATTCCAGTGTGTTCTAGTGCTGGGAATTGTGCAGTTTGGGAATCCAATCTACTACTAGCTGAGATTTAGACTTAGCAGAAATCAACATCAGTAGTTCTTCAAACAGTGATTTCTGGCAGTAAGAGATCCTGACTGGAGCTGAATTTCCTCTAAATTGTGAGACGGGTGAAAAACACTCTTGGTGACCTTGCCCAAGAGAACAACAGCTGCTGTAGAGCATGAGAAGATGAGAAATGACACTGCTCCCTGTGTGCAGCACCTCTCCTGGGACTCCCAAACATGCACTTTGGTGGTCCAGGACCAGGAACCAAGTGTAGCAGGAAGAATAAGTCCAGCACAGCCTGAACTCAGCTGCTGGGGTTCCTGCATATGGCTGAACTGCTGTAAATACTTATTCACTGCCACATACAAAGGTGAGGATTTGTCTTGCCAGACTGGCCACCTGGGAATGATGAGGCTAGTCCAGGCCAGCCCTTTAGGTTCCCTGTGTCATCAGTGGAGATAGACACATCTCAAGGGGATTCGTCCTGCTCATCTTGGATGCTACTTAGGCAAGGGCCAAATTCAAAGCCAGCATTTGTTAGCACAGGGGTGCAGACAGGTGAGCTCTAGAGCCAGCTCTGAAGGTTTCTGTGTCTTTCCTGGAGGCCAGGCTGGTCTCTATGGCCACATCTTCCAGTTTTGGCTTGCAGATCCCCCAAGCCACACCATTTTTGCTTGACCTGCTAAGCTCCACATGCCCATCAAGTCCTGAGAAGCCCCCTGTTCACAGGGTGCTGGCTGCAGCAGGGTGGGACAGACAACTGTCTGGGCCACCCCAGCCCATACCTTTCCTCCGGCACTGGTTGCTGTCTCAGGGGCGGGAGCTGATGTGGTGCTTGGGCACCTCTGCGTGACTTCCCTTGTCCCCACCCCACTCCCTCTTTGCTCCTGTTACCTTTTACATTCTGATCGCTGTATTCCAGTGGTTAAATTATGTGACTGGCTATGTGGCAATACAATAGGTGTGATTTAGAACATGGCGTGAGCTTTGTGTAAAGCAAATGGGCACTTAAATTATGGTGTTTGGTCTGTACCTGGTCAAATGAGATAATGGTGGTGTTTGGTCTGTACCTGGTCAAATGAGATAATGTTGCTGTTTGTGTTACACATCTCATTATTACTGCTGTGACATTGGTAGCCCTTGGCATGACTTGTTTGCAAGTTATTTTGAGACCATGACAAACTTAGCACAATTACTCTTTTGTCAACAGACAAAACCCTTACACCAAAATTCAGCTTAGTACTTTCACTCAGGGTGCTAGCTGATCCAAGCTGGGCTGTGACATCTGTGCTGATAGCAGAGGATAGGTATAACTTCATCCCTGTGCTCTGCTGCAGGCATCTGCCTCCCTGCTGTTCATCCTTCTTTGTTGGGCTTTTGGGTCAAATGGGAAGCCAAGGCAATTTGAATGCTTACAGTGATGTCTGTCTTTTTTTTCTGGGGGCTTTTTCCTGGCTTCAGCAGTGGGCTCTGGTCCTCACCTAGCCATGTAGAATTGGTGTTTCAGTGCTGTATGGTTCCCCTTTTCTTTAACCCTGTCCAAGTTAGAGGGAAATCCAAGAGTGGTGTTTGGTGGGACCTAGCCTGTGCCTTTACAGATGCCTGATCCTCTCCCCCTTTGCCAGGCTCTGTTTCTAGGCCCTGAGGGGGTGATGAGGGTGTGGAGTGTAGTGTGCTCATCCTCTGCCATCTGAGGACTCCAATACAGCTGGCAGCTTTTAAACCTCCAGCTGAGAAGTCACCTGGGAGGTGTCTTCAAGCTGCTGTTCTCCTGCCAGGGTCTTCTCAGCAACTTGCAGCTCTGTTTGGTGGCTGGTCCAGCATGAGGACCCAGAGGAAGGATCTTCTCTAGCCCAGGCTACACCCACATAGCCCAGCTGATTTGGGCGGACTCCTGGATCACGGTCAGGGTACCCCATATACCACCAAACAGCGCTCTGCTGTGTTTCCCATCACTTCTTCCAGGAGCATGGTTAAAGCCTTAACATTCATGACACTTTACTTTCTCACATCCTATGAGAGGACAGTCTCCTCTAGTGCTGAACTCTCTGCAGTTCCCTTTGCAAGTCCTGCTTTGGGAGCCTCTGGAGCACCCTGCGTAGATTCACTTCCACCAGGTCTGTCTTCAAACTCTGCTGAAAAAATGCCTCTACAAAATCTCCCTCTGCATGACTACAAGAAGTCTCTGCTCCATGGTACTTGCAGTGTGTCATGGGATGGTGGGAATTGGTGTGTTTGCATCAGAGATCACCCCCCTCTATTTCAGGGGCGAAGGTGACCTTGGATGCACATGTAGCTTGAGAGTGCTTGGTCAAAACCTCTTTTTTGATTTCAAGACCCTCCTGCTGAGTTATGGGCTGCCTTTTCTCTCCAGTGCTTTGCTTTTGCACACTTTCCACCTGAGATGCCACAAAATCACAGAACTTTGTCGACAGCCTCCTCCCAGCTGTGGCTAGGGTGCTCACCTGGAGCACAAGAGGTGACTGAAGCAGGAGGGATCCTGGCAATTTTAAGGTATTTTTTGGTTAGTTTGCATTGTCAGATGGCTGGGCACAGCACTGCTGGGCAGCATCCACTGATCATTAGTTTCCCCTCCTGCATGCATGTTTGGCTCTTTTCCCAAGAAGGCCCTTAGTTGTTTTTCAGGCTCAGAGCCATCTTTTTGGACAGAATCCAGCAGGGACAATGGCCAGTAGCAAATCCTTAGGAAAGAGAATAAAAACAGGGCAAGCCTCAGTGATTCTAACCCTGATTTAGCTTCTGGGCGTTGAGCAATCTGCGGCTGGGGGATTTTCTGAGCCAAAGGTTTTACCTTTGGATTTAAGAAGCTGTGGTGTATCTTTCTGTTGTGAATATATCCAATTGTTTTGGTATCCATGGCAACTCATGGCTGCTACTTGTACAGTTTAATTATGTTCGGTGGAAAAAATAAACCCTTTTGTTACAAATCTCCGAGCTAATGGCATGTGATGCTCTTGCACGCATGTATGCACTGGCATAGTGATGGTCCCTTTTTTATCCTCTCTTCCTTTACTAAAATCCTAACATTCAGTTTTGCCTTTTTACTACCACTCTGAGGATTCTTGAGCAAACACCCTCTGGTCCTGGCAACTTTTCATTTATTGATTTGTTATGTTTTCTTTTCGCCTGACATTTCAATATGAGACAGAGCCTCTAACCTGCCTCATGTAAAGCTGTCTTCTAGTATGGGAACCTCCTGAGGCTTTTTGTAGGACACACAGAATTTGCATAACTGCTGATATGACCTTGTGTTCCTTTAGGTGTTATCATGGCTTTCCACTGAAATTGCCAGCATTTAAGCCCTTTGCTATTTTTCTTGTTTCCAAACAGGAAATTAAGTGTGCTCGCATGTGTGAGTGCACATGCTCTTTTGGCAGCAATGTGGACATGTAGGGAGAGATTATTTTCGCCCTGTTTTAGACATTTATCTTAAGGTTCTGTGACAAGTTCCAGAGTGTCCACTGGGCCATTTGGAGTACACAGCTGGTGCAGATAGAGGTGTGCATTGGGTGGATAGGCACCACTTGGGGAGCCTGGTTGGACTATACAGGTTCATTGTAGATGCAGCTTCAGTACTTGTTAATATAGTAAGGAAAGTGAAGAATTGATGGGGGATGGATTACTTTGCATTGGACTTTAAGAGCAGTTAAGAGAGTATGTCCACACAGTAGTCATGGCAGCTAAGCTCCTAAAAGCTGAATTACATTAATAGCTTTAGAGATGGTATGGGTAGTCAGGCAATCATTAGTACTTCACTAAGCCTCTGATCAGGTGGTGGGTCAGAGTAGGGCTAAAGTCAAGACGCTCTTGAAGGCACAAAAGAATGCCCAGCACATCACCAGGCAATGACAATATAGCAAGTCTGCAGCACAAAGAAGTCCTGTCTTTGGAGGACTCATCTTCTGTCTTTGCTTTGTCTTTCAGAAATGTAGATGGCAGCTGCTGTCTTTGAAGGACTCACACCCATCTGACCCTGCGCAGCACCTCCGATTGCTACCATGATCTTCTGCATGCTGCTGTTGGCCTTACTGCCTGAGCCATCTGGCACCGAAGTCAACCCTGGTAGGGAGCTGCCAGGCTGGGAGAGGACTCTGATCTCCCACTTTTCATATGCTTGTTCTCAGCCTTTCTTTGCCCCTCATGGTGAATGCATATGAATGTACATAAATGCAATCACTAATGTAGTTCCTGAATGCCCTCCTCTGGACTGAGATGGCCAGTCTTCCATGACAGCTGTGCTGGAGTGGGACATCTGTCCTGACAGTGCCAGGAGGGCTCAGGCACATGGATATACTACTTTTTTTGCCCACCCAGAGAGTCTCTGCTCTCAGCAAGCCTGTCCTGAGTTCTGATTATCCCTTCATCACTTCAACCATGTGATCTGCAGAACAAATGTGGCTCTAGACTGGCTCAGAGATAATGTGCTCACTGTGGAAAGCAAATTACCGGTTAGTAAAGCATAAGGCACAGCTCTCCAGCCAGCAAGAGGGGTTCTGGAGAGAGAAGTGTGGAAGGAAAGGTAGAAAACCCTACCGGGTACAAAGCTAGGGTGGAGACAGGGATATGAGCCTGAGCCCCTATGGAGGGCATGGCCTCTTATCCTACAGCATTTGGCAAGTTATAATCATGATGAGTAAGATAATAGTCTGTGTATATTGCAAAAATCCCCTTAATTAGGTAGTTTGAGCTGGAGATGGTCTGTGAAATAAACGAGTCTAATCTTTTTCCAGCTTGGCTGAAGGTATGGTGAGGCAGCAGTGCTACCCTGAGGGCCTTTGTTTGCTGAGTCTGGCTCTTTGTTTGGAGCCTTTTGACTGTGTCTGGCTCTGACCCTGCTTTAGCCTGTGGATCTTTGCAGAGGTTTAAGGTTGCACAGTAACCAGCCAGAAGTGAAGTGAGGCCTGTGGGGGGAGCTCAGCAGGCACTCCTGTGCTCCCCTGTTCCCATGTCCAACTTTGAACTGGGGTGCCATCTGCTTCTAATGGTTAAAACCTAGTGGAGGAAGAGGGAAGATGGCAGCTAGAGGGTCAGTCACATGCAGGTTCCTTTTGGTGGTGGTAAATACAGAAGTTAGCACACCTAAATATGCAGGAATAGCTCCCCCCTGCCCCAGGTCCTGGAAGGTGGGGTGGGCTCTGAGCACAGTGCTGTGGTCCCACCCTCCTGCAGTAATCTTTTCCACCAAGAAATAAGCATGTAGCTTTGCTCGCACTTCTCAGTACTGCCTGTGACTGGCTTAAGCAGCTTTGCCTTCTCAGCTCCCACAGCTGTTCAGCTGTCTCTCTGCCCCAAGGGGCCATTCCCTGTTGTTCCCAGCCAGACTCCAGCACACCCATAGCCCAGCTGATGCTCCTCGGCTACGATGCCTACAGGCTCCATTGATTATGTTGACCTCCTGATCTGCTCCAGGAGTGGTCTGAAGCATCTCCTGCATTGCCTTCTAAACTGAAGGGACTGCTTTGTGGATGATTTCAGACCTGCGTAGGAAAGATCCTGTGGAGTCCTTTTGCCTAGCATCAGTTGTTTGACCTCACTAAGAGAGGTGAGCTAACACTTTGATCCTCAATGTATCCTGTCTGCATGGCATGAGTGCGTAGTAAAGTGACAGTGATATCTGAGCAGGAGTCTGGTGGCACCTAAACAGAAGCCAAGGATGGTTTTGCTTGAGAGGATGTGCATTTTGCTGAGATCCTCATGCTGCTTGTTTTGGCGAGAGCCACAGCCACCCGTAGAGCGTATCCCTTGATGCCAGGGACACTCTGGCTTCCATCTGCCAGCCCTGGATTTGTGAACAAATGAGTTTTGTTAAGGATTGCAGTAAGGCCCTGTCCCCCGGAGCCCTTCCCAACTAGCTAGCTCTCTGTCTGGCATTGCTGTAGGGTGTGCACTTGACCTTTAAATAAGGTGTGACCAGACAGGACTCCTATTGCAGAAGCACAAAAACACTTTCTGCTTTCAGATGATGACCCCACCCTTTTGGAAAATCTTCAGATATTTACCCGTAGTTCAGCAACATACTAGCTTTCCAGCAATAGATTAGATTGTACAGGTCTGTGATGGGACAGGTAAGAGTGCAGACAGTCGAGGCTAGTTTGGTTTACTAAACTTACTGTTCAGTATCAGAGCAGGGTTAGAGTTCTCAGTTGGCTTTCAGCAGCCACAATCACCGTGTCTGATCCCAGTCAGACACTAGCTACCTTCCAGTGAATTCTTCTGTAAACAGGCCTCTTAAAAAAACTCAGAAATATGAATGAATGTTCTGGGTGAGACCAGGGGGCAATCCAGCTTGGTGTCCTGACTCCAGCAGTGTCCCATCTCTGCTGGTTCTAGAAGAATGCATAGATGGGCAAGTATGCAGCAGTGCTTTACCCCAGGTATGCTTTTGGCTCGCTGCAGTCTGCTGCTTAGGAGCTTTCTGAGCTAGCACTTGTATATTTGCTTGTGCTAGCTGTGAGTTTGTCTAACTGATTTTTGAACCCATGTGAACCTCTGGCATTCGGAGGCCTTAATAGGTTAAGGATGCATATGTTGTTTTTGAACTCTGCTACCTGATCTTTTGATGCCTCCTAGTTCTGGTATTTTGAGAGGCAGTGAGTAATTGTTCAGGATATAAATAATCTTTGTCATACTGCACTTCAGTAATCTCTTTAGTAATGGTGAGGCTGCTGATCTTTTGTTTTGAATAATCTGTGTTGCCTTCTCTGTCTTTGATGGGAGAAGGAAGGAGTAAGAGCTTGTCCTGGTTTCAGCTGGAATAAAGTTAATTTTCTTCCTAGTAGCTGGTATAGTGCTGTGTTTCGGATTTAGGATGAGAAGAATGTTGATAACACACTGATGCATTAGTTGTTGCTAAGCAGTGTTTATACTAAGTCAAGGACTTTTCAGCTGCTTATACTGACCTGCCAGTGGAGGCTGTGGGTGCACAAGAAGCTGGGAGAGGACACAGCCACGACAGCTGACCCAAATGAGCCAAAGGGATATTCCATACCATATGACATCATACCCAGTATATAAACTGGGAAAGTTGGCCGGGGGACACCATGGCTCAGGGATTGGCTGGGCACCAGGTCAGCAGGTGGAGAGCAATTGTATTGTGCATCACTTGCTTTGTATATTTTTATTATTATTATTATTTTCCCTTCCTTTTCTGTCCTATTAAACTGTCTTTATCTCAATCCATGAGTTCTACTTTTTTTTCCCCCTGATTCTCTCCCCCATCCCACTGGGTGGGGCAGGAGTGAGCGAGTAGCTGTGTGGTGCTTAATTGCTGGCTGGGGTTAAATGATGACAGAGCTCTGTTCCATATCTGACTGGCATCTGACCATGAATACAGACAGTGGTGTAATGGTGTTTTCTAGTTTTTTGTATGTATTCCCATAATTTGCTCTTTTCTATATTAAATAATTGATATCATCAGCAAACATTGTCACCTCAGCACCCATCTCCTTTACAACATTATTTAGGAATATACAGAATGTCATGTATTCATTGGTACTAAGCCTGACAATGGCTGCAGCTAAACCCTATTGAAACAACCTCTGTTTGCAAACATTTCTACATTGAAATCTGTCAGGTAGTTATTTGGCCTGCAGTTGTTATTCTCTGTGGTGGTAACAACAAGGTGGGTTTCATGCCTTTATCTTTTCTTGTAGCTTCTGAACATGGTGAACAGCTTTATCCAGGTTTGGTACAAGGGTAGCAGTCCGGAGGTACAGAAATGAGGAAGACACCCAAGGCAGTGCCCTCACTGAGGGAAAGGCAGGCGGAACTGCTGATATGGCAGCAGGCAGCACAGCAGTGAAGATGCCAACTGGCATGCATGCCACTCTGGAGTGACTGAAGCACATGCTGGCACTTGTCTGTGTCACTGCAGACAGGGGAGGAGCTGGGGCTGTTGTGAGCTCAGAGGACAAAGACGAAAGATCTATGGGAAAGTCCCATTTCCTTTTTTGGGGGGGACTTGCCATTGACTATGTTTTTGCATTTTAATTGTTTCATGATTTAATCACATATAACTTTCTTCTAAATCTCCTGTTGATGTCAGTCTGACAAAAATATCTTGCTTGCCTGTTTTGAATACTGAGCCTTAATGAACACATTAAGATTTTGAGTTTTCTGAAACATCTCTAATACTCCAAGACATATTTAAAAACTTGTGTCAGGGGAGAGAGCTTGGCCAGCTTGGATTTGTAAGCTACATCTGCACTGTCTTTGGTGTAGTGAGCCGTATTGAGCTTGTAGAGCTCCGTGGCTTGAGCCAGTTGTGTCTGTACTCTCTGGCAGCACCAGGTTTAAGAGTCTTCTCAAGCCTGGAGAGAAGTGCTTGCTCCATGTGGAGGCAGGGAACAGACTAGGATGGGGCAGTGTGGATGGTCAGGGGCTTGTGTTCAAGTGTGAGCTCTAACCTGCAGTGACACGACACAGCAGATGTTTCCATAAGCTAGTCTAGTAATCTGTAATAGAAGCTGTTTGACTTCTCACTTGTTACTGGACTGGTGAAAATAATTGTTCCTATTTGAATGCAAGTCAAGCATCCAGTTTATTCCACAGGAAGAAAAATCTTTTAACAAATACATCCATTCTATGTTGCATCATTATTGATAAATAATTTTTCATTGTAAAATACGCCTGTACAACCAGTAACACTAGTATGGTTTGGATTTCATGTTCTTAAAGTGTTTCTTTGTAAAGTTTTTGCCTTGCCAGGACTCTGCTGAATGATATTAACTGTGAGTGTATTTCATTACTACAATTTCAGTTTATGGTAATTATGAAGTATTTCATCCTTTTTATTTGCATTCTCTATTTTATCATTACCATGTTTATTCCCTAGACATGATAGCCTTTTAATTAAACTTGTCTGGTGATTTAGGAAGAATTGGTACTGATCTTTTTTTACTTGCTTGTGTTCCCATTTTCAGCTATATGCCGTTACCCTTTGGGTATGCATGAAGGGACGATACGAGATGAAGACATCACGGCTTCCAGCCAGTGGTATGATTCCACAGGACCTCAGTATGCACGGTAGGTTAATCTCTGGCAAAAAATGTAATCCTTTTTTTCATCTAGATATCCAATATGTGATTGAGGAAGAAGTTCCCTCACCCTTAAAGAAACCTGTTTGTTTAGCTTGTTCACTGCTTCTATGTTAAATCTAATTAGTGCATAGTGAAAGACCAAGAGGCAATGGTCTTGGTTACAAGCTTTAATACAGGAAATTCTGATTCAATATTAAGAAAAAAAAATAATCCATCCCCATGAGAATGAATTGATGGGGCAGGTACCCAGAGACGTGATGGTGTCTCCAGGCCTTGAGCAGCACACTGTTACTTTGGAGTTAGCCCTGCTGTGAGCAGGAGATTGGACTAGAGACTTGCAGAGGTTGCTTCCGACCCTCATCTTCCTATAGGTCTGTGAATAAATCTCTATATGGATTTGTGACTTACAGGTCAGCTAGAGACAGTGCCCCTGGGATTCTTGTAGAGCGCTTTAAAATAAATCATAGGAAATCATTTACAACGATGAACTTTTCAACTGCATCCTATTAAGGAAATGGGCTCAAAAACCTGGAAACTGCAGAGTTAAGGAATTGTTAAAAAGTAGCTAAAGGATTTTCTTTCAATGTCAAGCAGTACTACAGTCTTTCTCATAAGCTTGGCTTTTCATTTTTTGTCATTTCATTTCTCAAAGCTACTAACTGATGATTTGCAAAATACTTAAAAATGTAAGTTTCCTTAGAATTGTTTATAATGATGATACCAAACATTCCTACATTTTTGGTGCAAGTTAGATGCGAATTTCAGGTTAATTGTGATACTTTCATTTTTATGATGAATTTGGGCAGTTCAAAATCATAAAATTTTCCTAGTGCTTGATTTTTTTTTTTCTTAGTCTGTGGTAAAGCAAAGATGCTAAGTGTCATGTGTTTTAATGGAGTTTGAACAAGCCTGTGGGTCTGAAAGCTGGGAGACTTACTTTCTTCTGAGACAGGGCTTATCTCCAGTTCTGCAAATACTTCAGGTATCACTTACCATCTGTTACCATCATCTCTTTGCCAGGGCAGCTGGATGTCCAGAGGGTGAAGATGTGAAGGCACCCCTCTAGCTGACTTAATTTTGTTAGAGGTCATAGTTGTCCTATGCAGATGTCTGTCCCTGTCATTTCATAGTCACCCTTTCTGCCTTTCTTAGAACTTCTTTTACTTGCCACTTCACCGTAAGAAAGACTTGCACTAACAGCTGACCAATGTGAGACAAAAATCTTCTCTAGCCTGTGACTTGACCTTCAGTGTCTCCTGAGTACTGCCTTCCTTGATGCAGGGGTTGGCACTCACTGATCCTGTCAGAGACAGGAATTGCTGTCTGAAAGACAAGGGCCCTTCATGGGCTTGCTGTTTGCTAAGAAATCCCTGTTGCTAAAAAGCCTATGTGGTCTTTTTGTGTCTGGATAAATTTTTCACATTTAAAACTCTCACCACCTTGTGGCTTGCACAGCTGAGCCTACAGAAGCCTAGGTAAGGCAGTGTTTCCTTTAGTGGCTCCACCTGGTGATTGCTACAACACTCTGCTCGGCATGCAATCTCCAAGGATAAAAGCCTTAACCTTTGCAGCTGGTGTCATAATGTTCAACTTGGAAGCAGACCTTTAACATCATACACCTAGCAGTGTCCTGCACAAGCAGCTCTGATGAATGAAGGAAGTGTGAAAGATGCGTTGAGATGACCCAGAATAATTTGTAGATGGGCAGAGCTTTTCTTTCTAAAACGTATTTTTAAGATCTCTCCTCTTTGTGCCTGTTAGAGCTGTAGCAGTTGGTCAAGCAGAGGTTCAGGCCTTACTCTATGGGGTTTAGGAGAAGTGAGTATGCACTTTACTAGGAAGGTGCTAAAGAGCATGCAGTATGCAGTTACCTACTGAGTAGCATAGTTGTTTCTGATCAACATGGAAGTATGTATCTGGGAAAGAAATTACTTCTAACAGTTAATGAAAGATACCTGAAACTGACGGAGTTGTTCTTAACAGGACAAAACTGGCTACAGGAGTCTTAAGTCTCAATTGACCATCACTCTGAAGGGGAGAGGTATTTGGTAGCCAGCTGTCAGGTCTCACTTGCTGATCTGGTTTCTTTCTCCCAATTCTCAAAGTTTCAAGGTGTTTCCTCAGTTACTGGGAAGGCTGGATCCTTGGAAGTGTCTTTTTTTTTTTTTTAATGTGTGTGGTTTTCCCCTCAGGTTACAAAGGGAAGAGGGGGATGGAGCCTGGTGCCCGGCTGGCTTGTTGCAACCAGAAGATGTACAGTTCCTTCAAATTGACCTGCATAAGCTCTTCTTCATTACCTTGATTGGGACTCAGGGACGGCATGCCCGTGCCACAGGCAAAGAATTTGCCCGTGCTTACCGAATTGACTATAGCCGCAATGGAGAGCGCTGGATCTCCTGGAAAGATCGTCAGGGCAGGAAGGTGAGTGTAGTAGGAACTGAATTATGGAGCACACAGTCATAAAGAACTAGACTGTAGAAGGCACATCCTCTACGTACTGCCTAGTGCATTGTACTTTATCCTGACTCTTCTGTCAGGCATTTAGTGTCCTCTGCCTTAGTCCTGTGTTTGCTATGATGTTAGACTGTTATTCCCCTGACCTAATCCCCCAGATCCCAGCCATTGCCATCACTGAAAACTGTGGTTCTTCACTACCTTTCTGTGCATGTTCAAAATATCATGTGAATGTCCCTCTACCAGCCAGACACTTCTTCTAAATTGGAAGCTGCGAAGCAAATGCCTGCTTTGTGATTAAAAAAAGGGAGGGGGTGGCAGGGAATGGAGATGAGTTTCTTGATGAGTGTTGAATGTAGGGAGCAATGAAGAGGAGGGATTTTAGAGGGTAAGAAATGTGCTGAGTGCATACACTCAGAGATGCTTCCCTGCTCACCACAGTTGTCTCCTGCTATCTCCAGACTTGAGCACACAGCTTAGCACTGGATGTGCTCTGGTCATGTTCATAAGCCTTTATTAAACTTTCCCTGGGAAGGAATCCCCTCTCTCATCTGCAGCTCGTCTGACCTGATCACCCTGCCTCAGGCTGGCTTGTGGAGTCTGAAGACCTAAGCCAGACTAGAAAGGTACTGGGTGTGGTGATGTTTTATGGCACTGGGGGTGCTTTGGAAGTCACAGTGGGGTCTGTATTGCAGTGTTAAGTAATAGCTTCTAGCTTGTTAATGAATTATTTGCTCACTCAGACCTTTGGCTATTTAGCCATTACCATTATCTTGCCCATCCCTCATGTTTTGGTGTGTGCTACAAACAAACACTGTGTTTGCAGGATGGGAGGGGAAGTTTAAACTCCATGGGGTTAACTGTTCTTTGTTGGTACTTAGGTGAAGTCTGTCTGCATCTTTTAGTTATACCAGAATTCAATTGGTTACACTGTCCACAAGCGGCTAAATGCCCCTTGTCTCCCACCCCAGTCCTGTGCAGAGCAGTGTTCTTGGGCCCTCAGGACTGTGTTAGTGTCAGGTGTTATGATTTAGTATGGGTCAATTTTTGCAAGATCTCCAGGCCATAATAAGGTAATGAGCGTGTATTCAGCTGTGTTGTTATGCTATAATTTGAGCCATCCTCTATTCTATTCTATATATGTGGAAATACACATATATTGTCAGTGTGTGTGTATCTGTTCCCCATTGCATGAGTCCGAAAAGTTTTCCCTCCTGGTATACTTAGCGAAGATGCTTCTGCTCCTCTGTTCCTATTGCTCTGGACATACAGAATGGGGTACAATTCCTGCCATTTCAGCTCCTCTGAAAAATGACTTTCCATAAAACATATTTTTCAAAATGTGTCACCAGTAACATGTCACATATTCCATTAGTGAATCCATATTTTAGAAGCACTGCTGTCTGGTCAAATAATTTGGTAAAAATGTCCTGTAAAATCATTCTGACCTTGGAATGAGGTGCAGATGGAGCTGCAAGATCCTACTACTTATTTGTATGCATTAAGAAGGCCTCTTCCAGTCCTGTGGTTGATAGATGCCCAATCACTGATAGTTCAGTGTGACTATGTGAGCCCATCTTGGTATGTGTCTGTCCAAGGGGATCACACAATTGGTTTCAGTCAAAAAAAACAAATAAACCCCTTCACTGTGCTGCTAAGTGTCAGCCAGGTAGTACATGCTGCTGCTTTACCAGTAAAGTCACTTTCAGCTTTAATTTGCTCAGTAAAGGCAAAGAGGCAATTTGGGGTCCCCTTGACTCTGACATAGGTTAAGGATGGTCCTCTCCGTTGGCACTAATGTTGCACGGCGCAGCACCATTAGGTCCTGGTCCCTCATCAACTTCTGGTATCAGCCACCTACAGTTGTTTGCCAGCAGCACCGCTTTGTTCTTGATGTTGGGAACATTGGCATCAGTAGCAACCAGGACTGGAAACTGGTGCTGAGTTTGTTCCACATACAGCTAATTCACTTCGGGTTTTTTGGCCCTGAGAAACTGTGTGCTCAATAGCAGCAACCCCACCTTGTGGAGGTGCTAAGCAAAGTGCATCTTCTCTTTTGCTTCTCAGAAGATGTCTGTATAGGACAGGCAAAAATGTCAGCTCTTCCACTGTTCAAAGATACCTTTTTCTGAGGGGGGTGGCTGAAGCTTTCTTCCTTTTACTCTGTCCGCACTGTGTCCATCTAGGACTTTTTGGCTTGACATATCTGCCACCTCAGAGATTCCCTGCCAAACAGTCAACTCCAGAGGATCTGTCCAACTTCTGTGATGAAGATGTGAGATACTCTGCCATATGTTGTCTGCTCTTGGGTTTTATCTCCTACCAGGCCTCTTGTCTTAGGCCATCTGATGGCCAAAAGGGTTAATCACTGTCACTTGGTTCCTGAAGGCAAGGATTACTTACGTGTCCCTACTTCACTGGAAGAAGTCATGGGTGTTTCTCCTAGGAAGAGGGATATTAAGAGGCTGCAGATTTAAAAGCCTGTTGAGGAGCTGAAGAGGATGAGGAAGCAAGCTTACTTTTTGGCTTTTCTTCTGTTTTCTTTGGTCAAGTCCTGGGACTGTGCACCTTTGTAGAACTGTCCAACCAGGTGCGGGAAGCTGTTTCACAGCTATCCCGGTGCAGTCCAGTAGACCACCAGATGTGGCTGGCTCTTCAGGGAGATGCAGTCTTTGGAGTGGTTTCTTTTTGTGATACAATAAGGTCTCTCACTCCTCGATGGACTGTCCAGCCACACTCACTCTCTGGAGATCTTCTCTGCTGCCATGAAGACGAAGCCACCTTTCTGCTCCCTTGTTGGCCTCCCTCATCTTTTAAATTGCCTATACATCAACAATTGCAATCTACATGGTCTTTTGAGTAACCTCAGTCTGATTCATCCTTCCCACCAATAGCACCTTTGAGCAGGAGCCCTCACACTTGTAATTCAGACTTTTGATATCAAAGGTGTTCTTATTTTGTTTCCATAAGTCCAAATCCTTTCAAAAAAATCTCTTAGGCACTTTGTGTCCACTCCTGGGGGATTGACAGCTTCAGCTGTTTCTGTACACTGACTGTCAAAATAAATAGTGGATTGTTCCCAGAACCGTAGTGAAACTGAGGGGAAGGGGAGGGTGAAATTCCGTGCCATATCAGACTGTATTTCAGCAGGATGGGGTGACTATGGTAATGCTGAACACTTCAGTTCAAGACATCTGTGCAGCTGCTTGCACTTTCATCCCCGAAACACTGCAGCACCTCTGGAATTTTGTTGGCTTATAGAGAAAGGACATCAGGACCCTCCACCAGGTAACTAGTGATGAGGGCATGTGCTCAGTTGCCTGTTGTTGGAATGTACATGGAGACTCACTTGAAGAAAGAGAGGTTATGTACTAGTAACCGGAGCTCTCTGCAACATACAGTCCACATGTACATTCATCTCCCACCTGCCTTTCTCCTCTCCCTCAGAGTACTGCCTGGTATAGGTCTGCAGTGGACAGGAGGTGAAATGGCAGCATCCTTCACCCTGTAAGCCATGTACCAGGTAGGAGGAGGGGAGCAGCAGCAGCTAACCCTCTGCAGATACTGCATGGGACAGCTTCCCAGTGTCAAATGATAGGGTACAAGTACATCACTGTACAAATGAACAGCACAATAGAGAGAAGTTGCTAGTAAGGATCTCTCTTCTCCAGGTGATCCAAGGCAACATTGATACTTACGATGTGGTCTTGAAAGATCTTCGGCCTCCCATCATTGCTCGTTTTATCCGGGTGATTCCTGTGACAGAGATGCCAATGACTGTCTGTATGAGGGTGGAGCTCTATGGCTGTGTCTGGTATGGTAAGTAGCAATTTCCATGCCTGTCACTGGAAAGTAGTCCTTATACAATGCTGACTGGGACTCACCTGCGTCCCCACATGTGCAGAGGGAATCCCAGGCCCACGGAACTGCTTCTGTTGGTCCACATCATAAATAAAAGGATCATATGGACAGAGATGATGGAAGGCTGTTGCTGCTGTATTTCTGAGGTATATGGCCTTCTTTTTTAGATGGTTTGGCATCCTATAGCATCCCTGAAGGAGGGACAATAGCGGCTCCTGGCTTCCCCATCGTTTATCTGAATGACTCGACCTATGATGGATACCAGGAGCGCAGGTGGGAGAAGTCGTCCTGTTCTCTCTCGGTCACTGTGCAAGTTATCTCTTCTTTCCTACTTGCCCTGTCACTGGTATCTTGTATCCCAAACATTTCTTTGAGACCTCCAGAGCTGTAAGCTAACCTACTGCTTCTCCAAAGTATTGTAAGTTTGTTATTCCAGGCCCTTTGACACATTGTTAGTTGCTGTTTTTTAAAGGAGGGCATGGGGTCAGGATGCATCAGATTACTTTCCCCCAGCTCACAAAGGCTGGCAGGAGAGAAATAATTTCTTTGTTATTGGAAGTTGTCGTTGCTTCTCTTTAAAGAGAAGAGTGTGTCTGTATACAGCTAAGTGCTGTCTTTGTTCATAGCTTCCATCTTTACACGATGTGATGACACAGTCCTGGTGTGTCCGATTGCCTTAAAGCCCTCCTTACTCTTGGTCTCTAATTGTGACCATATTCATTGCACTGATTTCTTTGTTGGTTCAGGTATAGCCTTAAGCTGTTGTTGATACCGCAAACTATAAGGTGCTGCTACTCTTTTGTTGCCCCAGATTGGAGTTAGAGAGCCAGCTGGACCTTCTACCTGTGCAGTCCCAGTGTCCCTGGATTAGATGAAGATCCTTCCCCTCTTCATTGCCTTTGTTGCTTCTGCAGTTTGACATCTGAAATGCATTCTCTAGCAGACTGCATCTTAAACTGTTGCAGGAAGTCTCCAGGGTAAACTGGGCATCCGAGAAAGTGCGCAACACCTGAACTCTAGGCCTGCACTTGATACCTGTGAGCTTCTGGACAGATTTGAGATATTGTTTTTGAAAACAGAGCTCTGGTGGACTTGAAACAACTTGGAAAACTGCATCACTCCCTGTGAGAAGCTCCAGGTCAGCAGAGGCACCACTGCCAATGTGGTATGAGAGGAAGGTGGCCAATTACTCACTGTAAAGATTTCTTGGGTATGATGCTTTTCCAATTTGGAGTCAAAAAGCCTAAAGTAACTGGATTTTGACGGCTCATTACAAGGTCTGTTAATTTTTCACATCACTGAGATTAGTTAGGTAGGGTGGCATGTTATTAACATTTTGAGGTGTCTGGTTAACCTAATAGTTGGCTTTCATGGAAGGAGAGTTCATTAAGAGTCTGTATCTGAAATATTAAATAACTGGCTGAACTTTCAGACACTTAGTGTGACCACTTTCTTTGCTATAAGTACAGATTTGAGTGTGTTTCAGCTGCTTGAAACCTCAGACAAACTTGGGCATGGGTATCCTCTTGAGGCAGCATATTCCTGCCTATGCAGGAATGTGCCTAATAAGTGATCTGACAGTGTCTCTTCAGTGACCTGGTGTCATCCATTGACTTAAGGTGCTTTTATTATATGTCCTGCTTCAGTTGTCATTAAAGTCCTGAAAATTTTTAGTGTTGCCTGAATTTTTTTTTATGCTTAGAGGTGATTTTTATAAACTTATTTGTGTTTTTTCGTGCTGGAGGCTAAAACAATGGGTTGGAAAGTACATTCTTCATGCTTGTAGGATGTTGCAAGATACTGGGTAACAATGTCTTTATATGTTAATATCTGATGCTTTCAAGCTGAACTGATATAGTAGGGATTGGATATTAAAAAAAACAAAAAACAACAAAATAAATTTACGCGCAGAAAGATGTAGGTGTTGCGCTCAGCTGTCCAGCACTAGCTTAGGAAGGTGGCCCTGCTGGGGAGTGTCAGGGAGCTACAGATGTAGGCACAAAACCCAATGTGCTAAGGAAGGATTCTTTCAAACTCCTTAACCTCTAGGTCATGTGCCTGACTGGCCTGGAAGCAGGAGTCTGCCTCTTCCAGCTGTTAATCCTGTTTTGGAGTTCAAAGGCATGCATACCTGTGCAAATTCTAGTTTGAGACAGGAGGGCTCACCTGGAATGGACTTGTAGAGCTTCAGTGCATGTAGCAGCGGCCCAGCCCAGGTTACAAAGACTGCCTAGAAGCAGCTGAATGAAACAGGTCCAGGGAGCAAGTTCAGGCACTAATACAGCTGAACTGTGTGCATGTCCCTGCTATAGGACAAGGGACATGCCAGGGATGGCTCCCAGAAGGTAGGTGGGTCAGGAGTGTACCACATCTGGCATCATCTACTCTGGGACTGTGCTAGAAAACTGTATAGTGGGCTCTGCACTCTCAGATAAGAAGTAGAATGAGGCAGGGTCCTGGGCAAAGAGTCTAACCAGCCTTGGAAATGGAGCTGGTAACACTCTACTTACACAAGGAGCAATGCCAGAAATTATCCCAGTTAGAACTGGCTGTGGCTGCCCATGGTCTTGCTGTTCTTTTTCCTGCTTTTCTGTGCCTGCCTGCAAAACTTTCCCTGCTGGTTCCCCCAGGACAGGATTGGAGCAGTGTTCCTCCCATTCAGCTCCATGATGAAATGCTGCAATTAAAGCACTCTGGAGAGCATACAGTGTCATTTTCTGTAGTCTTAGTTTAGATTCTCAAGAAACTCTGCTTGTAGCTTGGCTTTGTCAGGCAAAAACTTCTGCCTTTTCCCAAGCAGGGAAAGATTTTAAAAGCCCAGCCCAAACAACATAAAGGTGATATTGCATAAGAACAGGGAATGAGTTCTTGTCCAGGATGGGTTAAGAGTAAATTAACTAATGTTTTCCTGGTACCAGTTGAAGGACCCACGTGCTTTCACATATGAGTTCTCCTGGCTGGTATTCTGCCTAACTGTTGGTTCTTTCTTGCTAGGCACTTGTACGGTGGTCTGGGCCAGCTGACAGATGGTGTGCTAGGACTGGACGATTTCACACAGAGCCATCAGTACCGTGTGTGGCCAGGCTATGACTACGTTGGCTGGAAGAATGAGAGCTTCAGCACAGGCTCTGTTGAAATGGAGTTCCAGTTTGACCGACCACGGAACTTCACTTCCATGAAGGTAGTCAGCATTGTCCCTCTCCAGCAGCCTGGAGTGGGGTTTGGGTCTGTATGCTCCCAGATTGTCTCTTTGGGTCTTCTTCCCAAAGCAGGAGGATACAAGGTGCCTGACAGCAGAGTCTACCATAGGCAGAATTTGAGCAGCAGATGTCCCAAGTTTGCTAGTGTAGAAGGGTGAAGCAGGGGAACACTTGCCTCTCCAGAGCTTGGACACTCTTCTTTCAGTATTTGGCTTAAAGGAATAAAAAGCAGACACCTGAAGCAGTGGTTAGGTAGCTGAAGATGGATTTAGGATGTAGGCTAGTTACTGTCTAGGGGCTGCCTGACTCACCTTTCAGGTAAAAGAATGTGGTTGTGCTTCCATTTCGACCAAAAATTTCGCTGGATGCCTCAATCTGTGCTTGTGCTGTGGGAAATTACTTAAACATACAGGAAAAGGATGAGCTGAACTTTGAGTCTGTAGTAAACAGCAGAATCTTTTACAAAGGATTGGTGGCTTTTCTTGTAGAGATTTCAAATGAGGGAGAACCCACCACATCCTTAAGTAAACTGTTTTGGTGGTTACTTACCCTAGTTTTATTTTGTCTATTTTTAACTTGCAACCAATGGCTTTTAGCCTGCTTTCACTGACAAAAATAGAGAGTCCTGCCTTCTCAGAAATTTTCCTGCTTCTACACTGTGATTAAACCACTCTCTTAATCTTTGCTTCAGTAAACTAAGTTGGCTGAACTTCTTAATGCTTTCCCTGTGAGATCCAGGGTCATTTTTGTAGCTATCTTCCAATCCTTTCTTTGCCACTACTCCTTGGATATAGAGACCGGAACTGGGTGCAGGCTTCCCATCAAACTGCATAAAAGAATGGTACCAATTCCCTGCTTTCTGATGATTCTTCTTTGTTTATCAATCTTGTGATCATATTAGTACTCCTAGCCAACGGATAGGGAGCCAGTATTCATTAAAACTTTGGTATCATGCTAAAAGTCAGTTCAAAGTTATTGGTGTCCAGGGTAAAAGTCCAGTGTAGAAAGCATCACTTACAATTTGTTCCTGAGTTCACTACCCTGAAATGAGTCAATCCTGAAAACTTCAGATTATTTTAGGAAACTTTGATTTATTTTTTTCCCCACTTAATTTATTTTATTGCTAGTGATTCTGCAGTCTCTTTCAGATCATTGAAAAAGGTTGCAAATAACCTTGAGCTAGGAATACATTCCTGTTAGAAAAACACCTAGAGAAGAACTTGTGCCTTAAAATTTGTAAGACTTGCTAGTTGCCAATTTTTAATCAAATTAATATAATTCATGAATTCATACTATGTTAATTGGAGTCAGATGTTATAAGTAAATAAAATGCCTTGCAAAAGTCTGCCATGTAAACACAGCTGTTCTGATCAACCAAACACACAAGCTCGTAAAAATAGCTACCTCATCTAGTATTTCATTATAAAGCTGTGTTGGTTAGCTTAAATTATTCTTGATTATTTATTGAATGTTGCCTGTTTCAGCTTTGCATTTAATTTGTATAGGCTAGGTGGTCTGTAAATACTTTTTTGTACCTTCATATCTGTTAGCTTTATCCCAGTCTTCTGAAATTCCCCAGTATCCAAAAAAGTATTAAAAATAAATGTTAGCAAATACTGCAGCTGCATTGCAAATTACTTAGACTTGCATATTGTAAAATTGGACTTTAGTAGGTGGTGTTTCAAATAGAAAGTGTCTCTGTATCAGTACAAGATGCAAACATATCCAACTCCTGTCCAAATAGGGCACAAGTTGTATATTGCAGGCATCAGGCTTTCCTGCCTTGTTATGGATGACTATTTCTCCTTATTGAATAATGTTGTCTAAGCTTCCTCTGTTCCTAATTATACACAAATACCCTTCTTCTGTCTTTTTACTGCTCATCAGGCCTGTCGTCCTCATTACTGCTTCATTGCTATTCACTACAAGTCCTCGCAGAGGCCAAGCGATTAATAGGCTTCAAAGCTGCAGTTAGTCTGGAAACTGTTGTTGTCGCAGTTGCTAATACTCCACAGTCATTAGGAAGTAATTTCTAGAGTTGCTAGGGAGGGTTGGATGACCATGGCTATGAAAGTGGAGTAGTCTGAGGGATACTGAAGACTTTAAGGGTGACCTTATTCTTTCTGGTTCCTGGTCACTGTCTGCAGTGCCAAGATACTGTGGTCAACATCTTCAGGACTGCATGACAGAACTTAAACTGTCATGGTGGGTTTTTTTGGTTTTTTTGTTTATTTTTAAAAAAGGTGCAGGGCAACATTTTCATTGAAGACAGACAGTGGAACAGTGTAAAGGATCCTTACAAGCCTTGTCCCTCTTTGAAGCCTGCTTCATTGGAAGTGCTGGAGGCCTGGGAGAGTGCCAGGTGTTTGGTGTTGATGGGTCTGCAGTGCCGCAACCCAGATAGAGGGAGATGTCACTTTTATGCTGTAGCTTCTTGGTTTGAGTGCAGCCCAAGAGCAGGAAAGGAGAAAGTTGCTATGAGCTCTTGGGAGGGTAAAACAAACCTCCCAAGTATGGAGGTGTCAAGTCAGCCTGAAAGCATTTTGTGAACCGCATAGTCTGAAAGCAGACTATGTGGAGCTGTAACTCGGAGATGAGAGGATGCCTTTGTTTTAGTGAGATGTTAGCTTGGCAGCATAGTGATTGCAGTTTAAATTCCAGCATCATTAGCTAAATCAGTGGTGCCATTGCAGCAGGGACAACCTGGTGATGAGCCACCAGGAGAGGTTGATGGATGCAGGCTTACATGATGGTTTTCTTAAAACTTAGGTCTTCTGTTGTCTTCAAGGTGCAAGCACAGCAGAAGAGCTGCTGTATGTCAGGGGAATATCTTCTTGAGCTTGTATCATTTATTTTGGAAGAAATTAGCTTAGACTGCAGATGCTGAAGGCTTTCTAAAAGAGGCTGGAGCTCAGGTGTGGTTTTTCATTCCCTTCTTTGGATATATGTTCAAGGAGAATAGGTCTGTGAGGCTTTATAATTAGTACAGGGCTTGTTTGATAGATTTTTATATGGGCCTTTTGAAGACCCTGCTAAAATTTGACCATTAATGTAGCTTTTGCATGTGAAGTTAAGAGCTATTTCAGAATAACTTTTTGCGCAAATGTTCTCATTGCACGCTACAAGTGGCTGGAGCTATACTGAAACAAGTTACTCATTCTGGGTTAGGAGTATTCATACAGGGAGATAATAGAAATAGAAAATCTTCATTAACAGAAAATCCGTGAGGCTTGATTTACTTTTTAGTAGATCTTCCAGTCTGATTGATCTATTCCCTTCTTCCTAGGTACATTGTAACAACATGTTTTCCAAGGGGGTGAAGATCTTCCAAAAAGTGGAGTGTCTGTTCAAACCACGCCTGATTGCAGACTGGGAGTCTGAACCTGTTGGAGTGGCAACTGTCTTAGATGACAAAAACCCCAGTGCTAGGTTCGTGACTGTCCCCCTCAATCAGCGTGTAGGTAAAGCCATACTTTGCCGCTTCTACTTTGCTGACACCTGGATGATGATGAGCGAGATTTCCTTCCAGTCAGGTGAGTATTCCTTCAGTCAAGCAGATCTGGTGAAGGACAGAGAGCAAAAGAGATGATGTGGAGGTGCAGGACGTGGGGTTAACATGAGTGCAGGGTGCTGTGGGGCTACATGATGGGGAGGAGGAGGAGGTAGCAGAAGCACTGAGAAGGGTTGGAAGGGCAATGAAGGGGCAGAAAGATCCAGTCTACGATGGATGCTTTTCAGGCTAATATTGATGCACATGTGCAGAAGCACAACCAGAGCAACCAAAAATTGGACTATAGAGCGTTTCTTCTTTTTGAGACAGTTGCCTGCTGGTTATAGGGTTGATTTTTACTTCTCTTTACCAAGTATTTTGTTATGAATAATTTAAGTGTATCTACAGATGATGATGAAGTTAGCACATTATGAAAAATAAGCTGACTTTTTTTTTTCTTAAAAAATTCTTAACTATGATGCAGAAGTCAGTGCCATGAGGTGCTTTAAAAAGCTCTAAAATGGGATGGACAAGAGTCTTGGAGAAAACCGCCAGCACTGACAGCAAAGTGATCTAGCTATAGCTTCCTACTGGAAGGTCCCTAATCAGCTATAGTGAGATGACATTCCTGGGGAAGGAGTGCTCTGATTGCAGCTTGTTGCTTATCTTGCTCATAGCAGCCCCTCCTGGCTACCCTCCGTCACACGTGGGACTTGGCAGACTCATGGTCTAGGCCGGGATGGCAATTCTTACAATCACGCTAAAATGGAAAAAAGGCTCTTGCTCCAGTCCCGTGTCTGGCCAAACTCAGGGAAGCATCCTACACACACTAGTGTTTTGCTGTGGTCAGGATGTACGTGCTGCTCAACGCAGAGGCTTGTCCTGCAGGTGTGCTGGGAAGTGCTGAGTGAGCAGGTATCTCTGCTCATGCTGTTCATGACCTGCTGCATGGGTCTCAGCCCTGTCCTCCTTGGGAAGGTAGGGGTGGTGGTTAGGATTGCACTGACTGCTGGTAGGAGCAGGGAGGTTGTTTGTTGAACTGACACCTTCCCTTCCGTTCCCTTCCACAGACATGGAGAGTGTGAATCCTAATTTTGTTACGGTAGCCACAAGCACAACGGATCTCCTGGAAACAGAGTGCAATGTTACTGAGGGGACCTGGGGTAAGGACTTCTGTCACTTAGCTGTGCCAAGGCCTCAGGTGTTGGGGGATTTCACAGTAACATCCTAGTTAACATAGTCTCTCCCTCCATTTCGGGAGATCCAAGTATGGCCTGGTTATTGTCCTCATGCACAGGGATGCATCTTACAGTCCTCAAAGCCTCAGCTATTTCTTCGTCCCTCAGCTGGCCAAGGCTGCCTCAGAGTAAGTGGGCTGAAGGCATATGTGCAGCCAGTGAAACTCTGAAAACTGTCTGTTCTAATACGGATCCAGTATTGGAATCTGTTCCAATGCTAAGAACAGTCTTTGACTGCAGAAGTCCTCTGCACAATTCTTAACTGCAAGCCTCCGAAATGAGAATTTCTGATAAGAACAAAATGTGAATACAGCTAATGTTAATGCTCAGGAAGCTGCCTAAGATCTTTTCTGTACCAGACTGTAGGAAGGGACATGTAGGAGGTTAGCCAGCACAGGTAACAACCTGTGCTTTGTTAACTCCAAATTCTTCTTCATATCTCTATGATTGCAGAAACCACATCTTCAGTAACCAGCACCTGGATAGGAGAGAAAGCAGATGACTCCAATACCTCCATCCTCGTGGGCTGCCTTGTGGCTATTATTCTTCTGCTCCTGATGATTATAATCATTATTCTTTGGAAGCAGTATGTTCAAAAAAGGTTGGAAAAGGTAATACAGTGGGGCTATTTTGCAGACACAAGTTCAGTACTATGCATTAACTCTAATGAGCTCAAAATTATGTGGAAAGCACAGGGTTTTCCCCAGCTCCATAGAGCAGCTAAAACTCTAATCTCACAGTAGGGGGAGAATGCCAGCCCTATCCAAGATGTTACTGGAAAGTGCTGTGGCTGCAACCAATATATTACTTAACAACTGAGCGTTGCCTTAGTGTTTTTTTCTCTCTCTTTTGCAGGCCCCACGTCGAATCCTAGAGGAGGATGCCACTGTTCGCCTCTCCTTCTACAGCTACACCATTGCCAACAACCAGACCCAGATCCACCAGTCAAATCCCACCTATGAACGAGCTTTCCCACTTGATTTGGAATATCACCAGCCAGCTACACTGCTCCAAAAGCTTCCAGAGCTCTCCCAAAGTGCAGAGGATTCAGGTAATGTAATTGTCAGTCTCGGTAAGTTACGTGTTTATTCTTCTATTATTTCTCTCAGATTTTAAAATGTGACAGTTCTCACTAAGTGATTTCTCTGACTGCTAGCCAATACAATACTAACCTAGGCACCTAAGACAATATACTGGAGCTCTGAAACTTTTTAGCATGTACTTTGGCAGATGGAGCACCAGCCCTGCTAGAGGGTGGTGGCCTTTTACTGTTGTCTTTGAAGACTGTGTTTATACGTTAGCCAGGTCATCTTTTAGGAGCTTGTTTTGGCAATCATAGCAATCGCATGTCATTCATCTCATCAGCTCCTTGGCAGTGGAGTTACTGCCTGCAGCCCTCCTGGACTGTCCAGACTGGCTGGCAGAGAAGAACTTTAGCACCTTTTCCTGAAGCAAGGGCTCTTTGAAATTCCCTTAGAAAAAACAGAGGGAAATGCAGCAGAGAATGTCAGTGGTGCCCTGGCTTCCAGCCCCTGGGGAGCTTTTGGATGCATGCAAAAGGGAATGTTTCCAACAGTGTTTTGTACTCAGTGATGGCAGTGCTGATTAGTGAATGGAAGGCCAGTGCTGCATTCCTCAAGCACTGACAGGTTGCTAAGATCCAGCATTATACTACACAGGGAGACTGATTGGATTGAGTCGGGATGTGAATTTGAAGCAGAACAAATGTTTGCTGTAATACTGACCAGGGAGTTATTTATGAAGAGCTATCCCGTGATATTTATGTGAATAAGCTGTAAGAGGTAGTGTAGCTTGCTAACAGAGTACATGGAAAATGGAAACCTCAACCAGTTCTTGTTGCGGAAAGGAATCCAGAGCAAGTCTGACGTTGCAAACAACATCTCTGCATCAGGTAAGGGGAACAGGTCATATTTAGGATGAATCAGAAACAGGAAATCACTCCAGACTCATGCCTCCATGTCTGGGCAAGAACTTGAGCTCTCATAACTGCATAGCTGGCACTTTGCAGGTATTCTGGTGTCTGCAGAAGTGCTGCTTGTTCTGGTTTAAGCCCTAGTTAAAACAAAGCAGAGTTTTCCACCTGGGTGTACCTTGGTACAAGGTAGTAGGCATGCAGCTAGGCTGAATTCCCAGAGGTCTGGAGGACTGAGGGGAGTGGAAGCTGGGCCATACTGGTTTTAAGGGAGTCTGACTCTGCCTGTCTTTGGTTTCCCCTTAGTGTGCAGTGGGGACTATGCTGAGCCTGACTTGACTAAGTCCACTCCTCACCAAGGCTTTCAGAACAATGTTCCTCACTATGCTGAAACAGATATTGTCCACCTGCAAGGTGTGACTGGCAACAACATGTATGCAGTCCCAGCCCTCACTGTGGATTCACTTACCAAGAAGGACATCTCAGTGGGTGAATTCCCAAGGCAGCAGCTGCGACTCAAGGAGAAGCTGGGAGAAGGACAGTTTGGAGAGGTACAGCTATTCTCTTCCACTTTTCCTCCAACAGAAAGGAGATGCCTGGCAGAGCTGAATCTTCTGAGCTGCCTCTCTGGCACTGCTTCATACTTGGGGGCTGAGGGGAGGGTTTTGCATACCAGTATTTTATTTAATACATGTCTTTGCATTGGGAAAAGCTGATGTCCTTTAGGATAGGCTTTAGAGGGCCCCATTCTGCACCTGTGAGGCTGCTGCTTGGTACCATACGAGTCTTTCTCAACAGATGAACTTTGCAAACTTTTTCTGTTCGCTGTCTATATCACTGTTTATGACCTTATAGAAAAGACGTGGGGATGGGAATTTGGACTGTTTTCATTGTCTTCCATGGACATCTCAAACATGGCTGTCACCCACCTTTAGGCATGTGAGTTTGAAAACTCTAGCAGTGACTCCAGCCAAGACAGATGGATCCTAGCTGTAAAAACAGCTTTCCTGTGAACAGATGCAGGTTTTGGTGGGGCTCTGCACGCTGACCCAAGCAAAGACACATTTCCCAAGCACTGTGATGCCCTCACATATCCTTTAGCATTGCTGATTGCTCAAGCCCCAGTTTGTGTCAGAAGCCTCAGGCAGCATGATACATGCAACTGTCACCTTCCAAGCTTTCTCTTTACTCCTTGAGCTCCTTTCAAGCTGTGAATGTTTTCACCCTGCCTTTTTTCTCTCCGTGCTTCATTTCCACACTATCCCTAGTTCCATACTGAATAGGTCTTCCCCTCTCCTGCTCTCACGTTTCCACTGTCTGTTTTTTCTTCCCAGCTTTTGCTCACTCACAGCCTTAAATTCTACCTGCATTTTGACAAAGCACAGCCTTTTGCTGACTGCTTCCTCCTCTGTGATGTGTCCATCTTTATCATTTCTCCCTTCTGACAACACACCTTCCCTACCCCAGCCCCTTCCCTGTCCCCCTCACTTCTTTCTGGATCATTCTGTATATTGGGAAGGTGCTGACATCCTCAGCCTCTTCACCTGGCTGTCAGTGTAGCCCTTTCTGCTGTTGCCTGGATCCTGCCCTGTCTTGGGCTGTGTTCCAAAAGTGAAACAGAGAGGCATTTTTTTCTTGTTATTTTGCTTCTGGTTTCTCCTTCCTTCTCATTCCTGTCCTTCTAATAACTGTCAAAGCTTTTTCCTCCTCCTCCTTTGTGTTGTCAAACAGCAGCAGCCAGGCTCTCCCATCTCCGTTTTCCTTGGAGATTGATTCACAGCCTCTTGCTTTCCTCACATTACAGGCTCTTTCTCTAACTTTTGCAAATATGCCACATCACATTCTCCAGTCTCTCCTTCTCACCTCCTTAGTCTTTACCAAACTGGTCATCATCCTCTGGCTTACCGTGCAGTCTTGCTTCTAGAAACATGGCTCATTGCTTTTTTCACCTCGCCACTCAGAGCTTCCTTCTCTTTCAGTCTTTTTTTCTTCCTTGCTCCTAACCATCCACTCCCTAGACTCAGTGACACATTACCTGCGCTTGTAATACATGCACTTAGTACTGTGGCTCTCTTTCCTATTGCTAGTCTCATGACTGTACTTTCACCACAGCAGATTGCATTCTCCATGTAACTGCAGCAGCATCTTTGTACTTCTCGTTTCTGTTTGTTCTGTTGGGTTTGTTCCATATTCTATGCTGTCTCCTTTTTCTCCCCGCCGTGCTTGTAACATTAGTTCTTGCTGCTTTCTTCATATAAAATTCATTAAGCTCCCATTACATTACCCTCACTGCTGCAAGTCTTTGACTGACACATCCAGTCTACTGCCCTCCTCCAGTCCTTTTTCCTATGCCACACTCTTGGGTCTGTCTACTTTCCCCACCCCAGCATGTCTTGCGCAATTCTCCATTTGAATATTCATTCTGATAACTTCTTAAGTGTCTTGTCACCCCTTCTTATACAACCTTGGCAGTAATTTTATGTTTTTATTCATTTATTTATCTGAAGAAACTTGAAATTCTGTGTACTCATTAGAGTATTCAACTCTGGGTGAGGTGTTCTTGTCACCCACACACAGACACATACACGGACACACAGGCACACACGTGTTTTCATCCCTTTTTTTTTCTGGAATTAAAGGACTTTGGATAGCTGTCTAATTCCTGCATGCTCCTCAGTTGAGTTTGAGCAGTGACTCAAGCTGGGCTGCAGGACAGTTCTGGACTTGTATGGCTGGTGTGATGTGCTCTACATACCAAACCTGCTGCAGCTGTGCTGTTTGCATGCATATGCAGATTAAAGCAGACAACTCTAAGCACAGTGGCCTTCCTGAACACCTCCAGTATTTGCTGGGCGAATTGGACTGCCCCAGTAGTCTACTGCACCAGTCTGCACACATGCAGTAAATTCAGTAAATTCAGTAAACTGGGGACACATCAGGCTGCAATACATGTGTGTTCCTACATCATGGGCTATCTAGTGTCATGTACACATTTTGTCCAGGATCTAGGGCCAACCTATGGGCTGCTTCTGATCAGAACAGTGTCACCTTCATTAGATCAGTTGCTTAGTCATTCTGCCAGCGGTGACCAAACCGGTGACCTCAATGTGACGGTTTTTTCCTCTGGTTTTCTGCCTGTGCATGCTCTCATAGTTGCCTCTGCCTTCTGCCCCGCAGGTACACCTTTGTGAAGCAGATGGCCTGCTGGAATTCCTGGGAGTCTCGTCTACAGAATTCACTCACCAGCCGGTTCTCGTAGCAGTGAAAATGCTGAGATCAGATGTCAACAAAACAGCCAGGTAAGTGCATCCGCAATGCTGACCATCTGAGAAGGAAAGCAAATACTCTCCAAGCAACAGTTTCACATAGGTTAACCCTGGTGACTTCTGTAAGAGAGCGTCATGTGTCTCTGGTTTATGTTCTGTGTGTTCATGTAAGGAACAGGATGCAAGCAGGGAGTGGGGAATAGGAATAGACGTAATGTCAAACTGAAATGCTGTATTAATCGTGTTTGCTGGGGAAGGGGTCAATGTCGAACATGAGCACAGAACCAGCTTTAAAACTTACTGTGTGCAGAAGTGTAAATGTCTCTGAACTGAGATTTTCTTACATGCTGCTTCTGCTTTCCTTAGACAAAGGAATAGTTTAGGATTCAAACCTGTGTTTTCTATTTTACAAGAAATGATTTCCTGAAGGAGATCAAGATCATGTCACGGTTGAACAACCCAAATATCATCCGGCTTCTGGGGGTGTGTGTGCGTGATGACCCACTGTGCATGATAACAGAGTACATGGAAAATGGAGACCTCAATCAGTTCTTGTCGCAGAGGGAGATCTACAGCAAATTTGCCATTTCAAATAATATTCCTTGTGTCAGGTAAGAGGAGCTGCCCATCTTTGGGACAAATCAACAATACAGAGCTACCAGTTTCATCTGCTGCGTGCTCCAGGCAGTGACCTTCCTCCAGCCCAGCCATTGCCATGGCACATACTGTGGACAGTAGTCCTGCTTTGTATGGGAGGTTGTTCTTGAGGCGTCTGGAGGTCTGTGTTCCCATGAGATGTCCCTGACTGTGGGCTGTTCTGGTCACGGTGACCAGCTTAGATGTATTGTTTGCTGATGTGACTATCTGTTTATGTTAGTGGGCTTGCATCAAATATTTCATTAACATGGGGAGCCAGTTGCATTACAGCAAGAATTTTGGGATGAAAATCAAGAATGTCTCTTAGGCTTTTAGAAAGGTTCATATGTTCTCTGGATGTCTAAAGAATATTACATGAGGGGAGTTGAGTGTGGAGCTTCCCTAAGGAAAGATTTCATCAGTCAACAGAAGGAGAATATTTGGCAAAGAAAACCATTTTCTGTCAGTGGTGGCACTTATCTCCCTCCTCTATAGAAGGATTAAATCTTAACATAAAGCATCTCTACTATTGCAGAAATCCTTTCCTCAGAGCAGAGTTGTGTGTAGTACTAATGTATTCTGCTCGATAAAGAAACCTGCACTGATGAGAAATTGCTGCATTGCTTAGCCTTTGGCATGTACCTCCCCAAAGGATTAGATTTATTTATAGTTCAAGAACTAGGTAGTTAGGCAGAGCCAGTTCTGTTGATGGACTAGAGAGGAGGTGGCTTGGTCTTACCATGGGTTGAGATACCACCAGTGTTTCTGCCAGTAGCTGGCAGTGGTCAGTGGTCCTGTTGGGGACTGTTAAACTGGCATCCTGCAGTCATGACACACCAGGAACTGTAGGATGGGAGAGGATTTGCATCTGAGTAGAAACATATTCCAGCTCTCTCCAGTCTCCTGCCCTTTCTGCACATCTGAAACGGCTTTCACCTTTAGACTTGCGGCTATTTTTCCTAGCCAAAGCCTCAGACTGTCCTTACTTTATCTCCTCCTCACCTCTTACCTGACTTCAGCACTGTTGCTCACATTATTCTTCCTTGGTTTCCATTACTTGGCTCTACGTCTAGTTTTTCTTTCTCTCCAGCTCATCCTTCACCCTCTCCTTGTGTCCCTTCCAGCCAGATACAGTTTCACATTAAAGGAAGCCAGTATGACTAGCTCAGATATATATCTACATAGGAGTTGTTTACTGAGAGTGAAATGAATCCCCCTGCCAAAGAGTGCAGCTTGTCTCCGCCGGTGCCTGTGGGTGTGTAATTGATGTGGCAGGGTCCAACCATCCCACCTGTCTCAAGCCCAATATTTGATGCACCAAATGTGGTAACCAGCCCTTTACCTGGCAGAGAGGTCACACATTTTTAAGTCCTTATGGCTCTTCGGTGTTTGAAATCCATCTCCTTACTTTACTGTCTCTCTGGCTATCTAGGAAATAATGAAGATGAGTCTGCTGAGAAGTGTCTCCTGTCCTGCCCCTCTGTATCCAGAGCTGCAGACAACAAGCCCTGCAGAGCTTGCTGAGCAGAGGGGCAGGGAGCCAAAAGGTAGCTGCTGCCCAGGACCCTGCCAGGGTGCAGGTGGGACAGGAGAGACTGGGCTTCTTGAGTGGGAAGAGCAACAGCTCCAGGCAGGGAGACAACTGCAGCTGAGCAGGGGGAGGGGAGAACATAGGATCTTGGAGGCTATGCCCTCTCCAATGTGAAAAGCCAACAACCAGGTTAACAAGGTACAAGTGGGTGGCAGAGTTCCTTCTCTGGGGGCACAACAGGTCCACCCTGATCAGGAGAAACATCGAGCTCACTGTGGGACTGGGCCAAGTGTCACCTTCCTGAGCTGTGGTAGTCACCATGCTGAAAGGCTGGGAGGGCAGCAATGACCAGACCCTCCTGCCAGTGCCTCTGAATTGCTGTAGCGATAGCTTAGCTATTGATTAGAACAGATAGATTGGATCTATTATCATTAGAGGTATCACATTATACCATGTAATTTAGATAACATGGTAGAGCTTTTCTCATTGCCACCAGAACACAGAGGAGACTAAGACTTTCTTTTTCTGACCTTTTTCTGAGAAATACTGTGAACAGTTGTTTAGATTTGTTGAGAAATGCTTGGTTGAGTGAAGCATTTGAGCGTGCACAGTGGGAAACAAGCTGAGCATCACAGAATAATAGTCTGTGAAGAATGCTGCAAGTCAGATGGTCCAAACTCTGTCTGTGTATCATGCAACTTATTATCTTCATTTTGCTAATGGGGGAATTAAAATTATATTAGATGGAACATGCATGTTTATATTTTCAGTAATATTAAATGTATTAAAAAAAAGTAACCTCTCTTTAATGTTAAGTGACATACATATATTAATGTAAGCATGCAATAGTGGCAGTGTTTGAAATACCAGGCTAAGCAGTTAAGATAGGAGATTCTGAGATTGTACAGCTTAATTTTTCATGTGTCTGCAAAAAGTTGGTGCTTTGATGCATAAACTCTTTGAAAATCTTGAGATTAATGCTTGATATTAAAAATCTAAAGGATGTCAAATTTTAAGGGTCCTGAATTTCAGGGACAGCTTGTCTTTTCTTGCTTAGTCAGCTCAGGAGCTTGGCTTAGCCTGGCAGGTGTGCGGGGGGGGGGCTAGTGCTCTGAAACTAGACAGTTTAGTTTCACTGTTATGGCAGAAAATAACAGGTCACTGTTAACACATCAAATGCAAGAAATAGTTGAACGTGGGTAACTATTGATTTTTCTTTCTGTTATGTTTTCTTTTAACGCAGCTACTCTAACCTGCTGTACATGGCCACCCAGATTGCCTCTGGAATGAAGTATTTAGCATCTCTGAATTTTGTGCACAGAGATCTGGCAACTCGCAACTGCCTGGTGGGGAACAACTACACCATCAAGATTGCAGACTTTGGCATGAGCAGGAATCTTTACAGTGGGGATTACTACCGTATCCAGGGGAGAGCTGTATTGCCCATACGTTGGATGGCCTGGGAAAGCATCCTCCTGGTAGGGACTGCACAAAACCATTCTTTCTCCCTTCCTCTGACTTTCACTCTGCCCCTGAAACAGTAACACGTGTATGTGTAATGGTCCTTATAGCATCAAAATGTATGCTACAGATGACCCCATGTGAGAAGTCCGTTAGGTTATGTTGGACATAACTCATATCCTGGGGGTGTGTCCTTGCAAATACAGCACAGATCATACAATAGTTTGGGTTGGAAGGGACCTTTACAGGTCGTCTAGTCCACCCCCCCTGCAATGAGCAGGGACATCTTCAACTAGATCAGGTTGCTCAGAGCCCTGTCCAGGCTGACTTTGGATGTTTCCAGGGTTGGGGCATCCACCACCTCTCTGGGCAACCCATGCCAGTGTTTCACCCTCATCGTAAAAAATTTCTTCCTTCTATCTAGTCTAAATCTACCTTCTTTTAGTTTAAAACCATTACCCCTTGTCCTATTGTAACAGGCCCTGCTGAAAAGTTTGTCCCTGTCTTTCCTGTAGGTCCCCTTTAAGTACTAAAAGGCTGCAGTAAGGTCTCCCCAGAGCCTTCTCTTCTCCAGGCTGAACAACCCCAACTCTCTCAGCCTGTCATCATAGGAGAGGTGTTCCATCCCTCTGATCATCTTTGTGGCCCTCCTCTGAACCTGCTCCAACAGGTCCATGTCTTTACTGTGCTGGGGACCCCAGATCTGGATGCAGTATTGCAGGTGGGGTCTCACCATAGAGGAGCAGAGAGGCAGAATCCCCTCCCTCGACCTGCTGGTCACGCTTCTTTTGATGCAACCCAGGATCTTGTTGGCTTTCTGGGCTGTGAGTGCACATTGCCAGGTCATGTCCAGTTTTTCATCCACCAGTACCCCCAAGTCACTCTCTGCAGGGCTGCTCTCAATCCCTTCATCCCCAGCCTCTTAATGATATTGGGGGTTGCCCTGACCCAGGTGCAGGACCCTGCACTTGGCCTTGTTGAACCTCATGAGGTTCATACAGGCCCACGTCTCAAACTTGTCCAGGTTCCTCTGGATGGCATCCTATCCCTCAGCCCTCATTTGGGGCCTAATTTCTGTTCTGTGCGTGCCATTCAGGATTCCTGCTGGAATCATAAAGAAGTTCCTTTCTGTGCTTATCTCCGCAGCTGGGAAGCTGAAGGGGGCAGGGACAAAAATTCATGAGTTTCAAGTGCCAAGTCTGGATTTGAGGTTGCGGTTTTGTTTTGTGTTTAAGGGTCCTGCTGTCTTCCCTTAGGAGATTGTTCAACAGCTCAAACACCTCTAGTCTGGAGGCAGTTCCTTAATATTCAGCCCAATATTTCTTTCTCAAACTAGTTGGTGAGATTACCTGGTTATATTTTCTTACAACATGCTCTCCAAGTACCCAGAAAAATTGTAATTACCTCTGCTATAAAGGCTGATTAGGCCTAAGCTTTTCTAAATTTACCCTGTTTTCCTGGTTACAGCTGCATCTAAACTCCCATCTTCCTTGTGTGAACATCTTCCAAACATTGACAGACTGCTAGGATTGCCAGATAAGCCTGGGCAATCTGGGTTTTGGATGTTTTCTGCCCAAACAGGCCCTCCAGCCCCTGATTGTTCTCTGTTATTTTCTGAGCAATCTTTAGCTTCTTTTTACTACTTCAGAAACACATTGTTCCAAACACGGCCAGTTCGGGCACATTTTTGAAGACAGAAAACAGGGACAGCAAGCAGACTGTTAGGGACTTCTTACATGTGCAAAGATCAAAATTATCTTGGCCTTTCTCTAAGAGTCTGGAGTCTGCTTCAGCTCTGCTTTCAGCCTGAGGGCTTTGCTTCCTGTTCAAAGGCTTTTCTGTGCTGCACTGCTGTGTTTTGGGTGGAGGTAGGCAGCAGCTATCTGCCCCCCCCCCCCCCCTCCCCCCCCAGTCCATTTTCCTACCGCTGCAAATACAGACTTTCTCAGGAGGGACAGTAGTCTCTGGCTTTCTCTGAGGCTTGCTCCCTGTTTCAAGAGGTTTGCCCCAGTGAAAACTGCACCTTCTTAGAGCTGTCCCATGGGTCCCACAGACATGCTGCTCCTGCCCCACAAAGCAGCCATGTCATACCTTGGTCCCTTTGTGTGTTGCTGAGAGCAGGTCACCTGCTCTGCTGTCTCTTTTTCAAAGCATTTTCCCAGGTATAAATTCTGCATCCTTGTGTTTAGCTGCAGAGGGTGTAGACTGAAATGTTTTTTGCTGAATGTGTGCTGTGAGCAACCTGGGCTTACAACATCCTTTCTGTTCACAGGGCAAGTTCACCACAGCCAGTGATGTCTGGGCATTTGGGGTCACCCTCTGGGAGATGTTCATACTGTGTAAGGAGCAACCTTACAGCCTCCTCTCAGATGAGCAAGTCATTGAGAACACAGGAGAGTTCTTCCGGAGCCAGGGCAGGCAGGTAAGAAAGCAAACATGACCTCTCCTTCCTTCACTTGACCTGGTCACATCCAGGTGGATCTCCCCAGGGCCTTTCTGCTGGCCTTACATCATTTGCAGAAGTCTTTGCTTCTGTTACTCATCTTCTCAAGTGTGTCCTGCCTCTCTTCCCCTTTATCTAGGCTCATTGCCCCAGCTTTCCTCTCTTGGAGTCCCACTGGAAGAATCTCTTGGCCCTGTCCAGTGCTTCTTCCTTATTATAAGCCACATTTATTCCAATCTGCCCTGTCCTCCTTAGCTTTTCTGGGCTCTCCTACACGATCCTTTTGCTTTTTTCCTTTGTCAGATCTCTCTCCCACTAGTATTTTCTCTGAAAGACAAGGAAGTGCTTACTGAGGTGGGGAAGGAGGAGTTGTTAGTTCCCAGAGATTAAATGCTCCCTGTAGTATCTCCACATATGCTGAAAAGCCTTTGGCCATCTCTAGTTGCTGAAGGGCTTGTCTGTGTCATTCTATCCTCTTTTACTAACTCCCAGGCAGGACTGTGCACTCCACTGCTGCTGCCTTCAATAGATACTAGTGATGACACAGGACCATCCAAACCCTCAGTACTGAGGATCACTGTACCCAAAAAAGTGGAGTGCCAGTTAAAACAGTTTGCTGTTCTCCCAAAATGCACCTTTAGCACCAAACAAGTTAAAGGATTAAGGAGAATAAAATGATGGGAGGTTTTATTCACTGTCTTCCGAATACTAATGATTTAGTGAAGAGCCTAAAAGATGTATATTGAAATGAGAGGGGGGAAAAAAAAAATCTGCCAAGCTGTGCTTTAGATAAGCTCTAAAAGGTGTTTTTTCTGTCTCTGCTAACAAGCTGTCACGATGCTTAGAAAGCCTCATGGGTTGTCTACGGTGAGTGAAAGTATTTGGATTTTATTGTGGTAAATTTGGTTTTGGTTTGTGTTTTGCTGTCACTTGGAAGACAAATCTCTCTGAAGCATTCATGTTTCCTGGGGGACAAAGGACTGTTTTGTGACCAGCTCATCAAACAAGTTGGCAAAGTGTCCACAGTGCCACTTGAGATGGCATCAAAGCTCCATCCAGACTTCACTGCCAGATTCACACTTAAAGGATTTCAAACATTGCATGATGGCCATGTCTTGTAAACCTAGAATGAAACTGTCCTTTTGGTGTTAATTTAGTAAAAGTTCATTTCTTTTATGAAAAAACACTGAAATAGCTGTAACTTTATTTCTTTCAGATCTATCTGTCCCAGACTCCTCTGTGTCCTAACCCTGTGTTTGACCTGATGCTGAAATGTTGGAGCAGGGATATAAAAGACCGTCCCACTTTTGACATGATTCACCACTTCCTGCTAGAACAAATGGAATCAAACATTTGACTCCAGAAAAAGAGACAAACTGTTGAGAACAGAGTGACTTTGGTGTCTCTTTGCCTGTACCTCACAGGAAGATGGTCAGGCCACCTTGCTCTCCTCCCTTGACTGTACCGTATTTAAGTTGAGACGTCCATGGCAGCTGCTCATTCTATTGGCCATGGTCTGACATACAGGAC
This sequence comes from Astur gentilis, assembly GCF_929443795.1. Taxonomy (NCBI): domain Eukaryota; kingdom Metazoa; phylum Chordata; class Aves; order Accipitriformes; family Accipitridae; genus Astur; species Astur gentilis. Next base: position 10,458,422 of record NC_064908.1, read on the forward strand.
CAGAGGATCTCATTTGGTTGAAAAATCATCTCCTCTTCTGAATAATTTCCTGGAAATACTGTGAGAGGGGTTTTATTAGATACCCGTACACCTTTGGGCAAAACAAATGAGTGAAACTTTGAGGGACTTGGAGCTCTCTCCTGGGTGGAATAGAAGGCTACCAGTTGCTGAGAGCGCTACCACTGAAGAACAGATTTCTAGAAGTAAAGACTTCAGTCTTCTAAAACTATTCCATTAAATCAAATGGAAGTCTTGTGCACATTAGCAAGTGTTTCTGTATGCTCTTGCTACAGACAATATGTATAGTGAGAGACTAGAAACGTCTAGAGCTAGGAAATGGTTTAACAGACTTGAGAACTGACGGAGCATTTAGCAACCCTTTGGAAGTAACACTACCAGGGTCTACGGAGGATGCTGATACAAGAGTCCAAGATCATGTTCTTTTTTCCTGTGGTTGTTAAGCACTGCTTTTGTTATATATGTGCATTTTCCCCACACTGGATTTTTTCTAGAAAAAAAAAAAAATTTGAAAATGAATGTTAAAGGTCATAGGAAGGTCACTGCAGTAGAAGTTCTTCTTTTGACCTACAAATTAAGGCTAGGGTAGGGAGTTTGTATTGAAAAGTAGCTGATACTGTACTACTGTCACTATGTAGATTTATTAGCCTAATGAACTTGTAGCCACAATGGACTGATGTGCAATTAATCCTGTATAAGTACCCATTAATATGAGATCTGTCAATGCTGTTACATGTGCAGAGGGAACTTAGATTTGGTGAAACCGAATGGCTGAGAGCAGAACCCGCTATGTCACTTGTCATAGCTCATGTGAGAGGAAAAGGAGCAGAGTACGGGTCGTCCCCTGGCACACGTGTGCACACACACACTCAGATATGTATGTCTAGCATCAGTGGTTCCTCTTCACGCCTGCAGCAGGGTTAGTGCTATTGGCCAGGCAGATGCACTTCGGCCCAGGCTCCTTTATTGCTGTGATCAAATCTGGCATCGGGAGATGGGACTGACATATCCCCTTAGTTTGGGTTTGTGTTTTATTTTGGATTCTCCCTGCACAATGCAAGACCATTTACTCATTGAAATTGGGATTGGTTTTTGTTCATCGTGTCACAAACGGCTCATTCTTTGGAGGGTTTTAGAGGGCTCTGAAATCCATTTGGAGTGAGTTAGAGAATTCAGCTTGTTTCTACAATAAACCCATTGTGGATTTACCAGCTGCCTGGGGAATACTCTGCTATTCCCTCTTCTTTTAGCAAGATACTTAGGAAAACCAAATATTTCATAAGCTGGGAGAAGATGAAAGCTCAGCACTTGGCTTTTTTTAAACAGCATCCAGCATAGCATATATTTCCAGTAAAGATTATAAAGATAACTTTTATCTTGGCCACAAGCGTAGTATGAATGGCTGTCTGTGCTATGAGCTCTTACAGAGGGAACTGCTGAGAGAGGGAATGTCAAAACAGTTATAATATGAAGATAACTTTATGTTGAAAGAAAAAGCATGCTTCTGAATTGGCAGCTGCCAGGATGAAGCCTGGCATGGCCGTGTCTGCTCCCTGGGCAGAACAAACTCTGTTGTGAAGTTTCCCCGATTGCAGCTTACTTGATAGGACTGTGCCCAGGTTGTCCCGCTGCAGACCTGGTGTGGGGTTCCCCTGGCTGCGTGTAGCCATCTCCATCTGAGCTGCTCCTCTGAGCCCCATTTACGTCCAAGTCATCTCATCTCCCTGCAAGGGCTACAAAGGCTCAGTTGAATCTCATCCCCAGATAAGTATTTTTTTTTGCCTTTGACTAGAGGGGTCCAGGGTTAGCTGCTGTTATATGTGTGCATCGTCTGTCTGGAGCTGAGCAATGGGAGTCAAAGCCAGCATGGTCCCTGCTGCAGCCTGTTGGGCACTGGTGGCTGGCAAACCACGCATCGATTGTATTTCTGGAGTATTTCTATCCTGTCCCAGAAAATGTACCCAAGTAATACACAGCCATGTGAATGATCTCCTGTATTTTGGAGTTTAGAGATAAGAGCGCTGTAACGTCACCTGGATGGGCTTTGTACTTCTGTTATGTCAGGATGCGCTGTTCCTCCGTTGACATGTTGACATACGAAGTTTCTCTCTTATCAATAAATTCTAACGATAACCTTGACAAAAGTGAATTTCTACTTTTTTACCTAGGTGTCTGCACTTAGGACAAGTATTTTGGTCTGATTATTCAATAGCTCTTTGGTAAATGTGTGACCCCCAGATTTGGAAGGAGCAGCCACTGGCTGTGGTTGTTTAAAGGAGTGAGCTTTGAAGGGTGTTTCTGAAAATGCTGGGGCGATGCTGGCCTGAGCCTCATCAGGAGCTGAGGAGGCTGGTGGGACCTGGAACAGCCTGGGATTGTTGTTCTGTGCCATGAATACAGTGCTGTATTTCAGTAAGCAATTTTTTTTATGTGTGTTCATATTAAACTCAGAGGAAGATCTAGGCTGGGAGGGACCTTTGTAGGTCTCCCATCCAGTTGTCCACTAAAAGCTGAGCTAACTTCAAAGCTGCGCTGGGGTGCTCTGGGTGTTTCCCCACTGAGCTTTGAAGATCTCCAGGAATGGAGATGCCACCATGTGCCAGGGCTGTGCCTCTCCCTTGGGGGAGAATTTTCTCCTTGTGTCCAGTGGGTCTTCCCCTTGTCACATCTTGTGCCTGTTACCTCTTGGTCTTTTGCTGCATGCCTCTGAGAAGAGCCGTTGTACACCTCGCAGGCCCATCCACCCTGCAGACCTGGGGTTGCTGGAGAGGTAGACCACTGATCAGAGCTCAGGTATTTGGGCAAACTCAAATATATTTATAAAGGCTGGAAGTTCCAGATCTCCCAAAGTGTTTAGGCTCCAAGGGCAAAGGTCAAATCAGCATTTTTCTCAGATACAATTTTGAGTGGAATATAGACACCTAAACAGATGAGAACAACCTTTGAATACTCTATGATTTCTGGTTAGTATCTTTGAAGTATCTGCCAGCCATGTGGCTGAGCTCTTCAAGGCCATAGAGAGACTTTGGCAGTGAAGCAGGCTTGCTGCTGTTATTGCAGTTGGTGAAACAATGCTGGTGCTTATAGGTGTGGTGGTCTCTGATTTGAGGATATACTGGCCACCATGGCTGTTCAGTAAACGGGAGACCTGTGTCCTGGGCCCTCTCCTTCAGCTGGAGAGGGGCGAAACCCAGCTGAAACCCACTGCACACAAGACAACAGGACCATATGATACTGGGAACAGGAACAACCTTTATCCCGTGTGAAGCAAGGCGGTGAAGGGTTGCATCCTCAAACAGCCAGACCAGGAGGGCGACAAGGAGCAGGGAGAGGAGAGCTGAGCCTTACACTGCAGGGCAGTGAATCCCTAACCCCTGCCTTGGGGTTCCCTCAACACAAAGGTGTGCATGTGGCTGCGTGTGCAGACGGTGCCGGTCTGGCCCTGTGTGGGCTACGCCAGGGACCAGGGCACGCACAGCCAGGCTCTCCCAAGTTGTGCGTGAACCACACAAACCGCAGTGTGAACACGTATTTGTGCTGGGGCTGCTTATGAGGAACATCTGGTGCTACTGTCCCAAGGGCTATGAGCATTCAGGAAACCTGACAAATGCTATAAAATCTCGGTGCTCATCCAAAACTTCCAGGTGGTGGGGAAAAAAAGCCATGTCCAGAAAAACCTGGTAAGCTGTGTGCTGCAGCTGGAAGTGCTGTCAGGTACCAATGTTGCTTTCGGCAGCATCATAGAGGTTTCCTGGGCGACTGCATTGAGCTGAATCTCCTTCCTTCCACACCCACCACTAAGAGCTGCTGCATTGCCATGGCAGCCCCAAAGGAAAATAACCTCTTCCCTCCCAATCCCTACTATATCCCTGGGTAAGTTCTGAAATTTATCCAAAATGCCTGTTCATTTCCAATGCAAATAGCTCTGGTTGGGATCACATCATATTTATGATTCATGGTACTTTGGATTTTTTTTAAAGGCACTATGAAATACTCTATGTAACAGTGCATCAAAGGAGGGAGGGCTCCAGGACAAGAAGCACCCACCTTATAACAGGGTATAATTAAAGACCATACCATAGCACATTGAGGGTAAAGTCAAAATTGTTCTTTTCCCCCCCTATTTTTCATCTGTTTTAAGCTGCCAAATGTTACCAGGGCTGCTGTGCAGGGTTTGGCTTCCAAACTGTTGTAACTTTTATATCAAGGATGTTTGAAGATCTCCTTTGAATAAGTATTTGCATAGACACGGTATGGTCTTGTCAAATTGGTTGGAGCACAGTCCTGCTGCCAGATTTCAGCAAAGCAACTGTGGATGCTGGTGATCTAGTTGATAGGTAGTTAAATTATTTTTTTTTTCAAAGCTTTTTGCAACATTCTTCTCTAAAGGCTTGGAAAGAAGAAACCAAGCTGTCATGGGTAAGAGGTAATGAATTATTGGTTAAAATGTAAGACACAAACGGTAGAAATAAGTGGGTAGGCTTCACGGTGAAGTAGAGAAGTTGTGCGTGGGATGCCCTGGTGACCTGTGCTGGGAGACGTGGTCCATGACACGCGTAAATGGGCTGGGAAGGGCTGGACGGCCACCGAGGGAAAAGAAGCTTCTGTTGGTAGAAAATCACTCGGATTAGTCCAGCCTGAGGCTAACTCCGAAGGGCGTCAGGATGACTTTTAAGGGCTGTGACAGACCAGGCTGCAAACCTTGGTACAGAGAAAACTAGTCGTGTCCCGTACGGCTGCAGGTGCAGCACAGGTATGGGCAGGAGGCAGGCAGCTCCCAAGCTGCAGAGAAAGGGTGGAGCGTGTTTCCTTCCTTAATGATGCTCCTGTGGTGACAATCACATCAGTCCTTCCCATTAGAGCAGTGTGCAGGATTTTTCCATTACTGATCTCCCTATCTTCCAAACTTACATAAGCTCTGGGCTTGGGGGTTTTTAACATGTTTTTGCATTGCTGCAGTTGTCTGAATGATGTGATGTGTTACTCTGTGCGTGCTGTCACCCTGTCAAAGCTGTGTGCTGACAGCAGCTTGGGAAAGATGAGTAACAGCAAGGAGGGAGCCGCGGCCAGCCTTGCACCTCCAAAAGCCTCGGAACTTTTCGTTGCTCGCTCCTGCCTGCAGACGGCTCCCCCAGAAGCTGCTTCAAGGCCTAATACTGACACAGCAGCTGGGGCTGCTCCTCTCTGGGCTGCTGCTTCAGCCACTGAAGGCAGGAGGAAGAGGAAACAAATTCTGCTACTGCATTTTGCAGTGCCGTGCAGGCTCATAGCGTCACCCAAGCCCCAGAGGAAGCCCCCGTGGGTGGCTGAGGGTGCTGCTTTGCATCTGCTTTGGGTGGCTGAGTGCAAGAGGAGCTGCCTGAAGGGTATTGCTGGAGCCCAGGCTCTGCTGCTGGCAGACGGTGCACCCTGCGCTGGGGTGCTGGCAGGAGGAGGAGGAAGATGCTGCGTTGCAGCATCTCACCAGCTGTCCCATGTGGCATACCCAGTCGTGCCGGTGAACCCGCAAACACGAGGGCATCAAAATAGGTTGTTGTCACTCGAGTCAGGCAATGGTCACAGCCAGGGCTTTGAAAATATCACCGCAGTGCTCAAGAGCATTGGGAAGTCAAACCCAATGCGTGGGATGGTTTGGGAAGGACTCGATGCACAGAGAAGGGGTAAATCCATGAACTCTGGATACCAGCCACAGCCCTACCCGCCCCATCCTGGCTCTGCAGAGCTGGGAAGGGCACGGAGCTGAGTGAGGACGGGCCCAGGGCCAAAGCTTTTCCCTAGCGATCAGGAAGACTGAGCAAGTTTAGTCTGGGGAGTGGCGATCGGTGAGATATGGCTGAGTAAGAGAAAAGTGAAATAGGGCTCAGCCTTGGGAAAACAGGTTACTCGCTGCTCGCCAACGAGGTTTGAGATGAGCAGCTGCAGCGCTTCAGTGTGAACTACAGAAACAGGGGATCCCTCTGGTTTCCTAATCAAAATACCAAGCAGGAGAAGGACAAACAGCCCTGCCGAGACCAATCTCTTCCCCAAGCACCATGGCTTTCAGCAGCAGCACTTGTAATTCACTCTGTGGCAGATCCCTTCTCCATAAACCCAGACTGACTCGCCCAAGCTCCTCAGATTACCTTGCTTTTAATTGCTTATGAATTGAATTCTTTCTCAGCCCTACCATTATTTTGTTCATGATCAAAATCCCTTTGGCCATCCTGTAATTATTCAGGCTATGTCATTTGTGCTCTTGCTCAGCTTTATCGTCCTGGTGTAGCTTCCCTGTGTTGCAAGACTTACTGAAAATCAATGGGGACAAGCCACTGAGCTCCTCCGGCAGCTGCTGGTGAGAGATCCTGCATGCAAAGTGGGAAAACTTGCCAAGTGTAAATGCATGGCTCTGCTCACTGTTGTTTAAAGTATTTGGAAGGGAAAGTACTTACTCATCATCTTATGATTCTCATGCATCATCCAGCTTTATCCCCAGATACGCAGTGGGTTCATTGATTGAATATTTCTGTCTGTACATTGCAACCGGCAGCTCTACCTTTCTTCTTTGGTGGTGGAATAACATCACCATTAGGAAATTTGATACTGGGAATAGCTAAAGTTTCTGATCCATACTGGTGGCCTTGGGAGTGGAGCCAGAGCTCCAGCACCTGCCCTATCCTCAGCCACCAAAAAGTCAAATTAACTGTCCTGGGCCACGGGGAGTGGAGCAGCAGTATATCACTATGCACCCAACACAAAAAAAATCGAGCAATGTTTGTTACTGGGGCTGAGAAGCCACCCGCCTGCCCCTGCCTCTCCCGTGCAATGCAGTGCCTGGGTGGGTTTGCGCAAGGGTACAGAGCAGAGAGGCTTGGAGGGTATAAGGTAAGCAATTTTTCTGATATTTGAGTTTAAATATTGAACAAGGGACACTGGGAAATTCCCAGTAACTCACTGTGTTTTAGAACAGAGAGGGGGGTTGCAAAATTTAAAACTAAAGCATGCTTAACTGGAAATAATATTTTAAGTGGGGGGCTGTCAATGTCAAAGTGCCCACAGCCCATGCTGTGCTCCTGCTGTAAGTTTTTCCATCTGCAGGTGCTGCTTCAGCCATGCTCCCTGACCTCATTCCATATTCCTCCATGAACTGAAGCAAAAGCCTGTGCCTATACACACCTGTAAATCTTTGAGCCAGGTTTCACGCTGACATGTAAAAACAGGCATGTGCAAATACACACACTCCCCCCCACCGGCTTCATGCATAACCACATACATCTTCTTGGTGCTTCCCTTGCACTGATGCTCCAGTGGCATAAATGCATTCGCGCTTGCAGGCACGTCCCTATGCAATCACCTTCCCCGGGCTCATCTGCTCCAAGCCACATGTGCTCCTGGCCGTGGCCTTTCCAGTGTAAAAAAGCTCTAAAGCAGGTTATCCTACCGGTGGGCACTTTCCAATGGCATCTCAGTGACTGCTATTTTTTGGTTTCCTCTTCAGCTATGAGGGCTTCATCCCTCAGTACAACTATCAATTTGGAGAAACCTTTGGCAAAACCACGTACCGTCTGCTGACGGATCCTGGTGTTCAGAAGAGCCCTCGCTCCTTGCTGGCACCGCTGCACAAGCAGAAGTTCGTCGAGGACTTCAGCGGGACGAAGCATGGCGTCCAGGGTTATCTCCCTGGGCGTCTAGGTGAGCAGACCCTGGGTCTCGTCCCTTTGCCAGAAGGGGCTCTGCTAACGAGCACAGGGTCAATCACGAGCAGCGGGGTCTGTATCTGTCCTCGATAGGCTCCTGGGGTGAAATGGGATATTTTCCATGGAGCAATCCTAGTTCTGGTGTAGGAGCACAGACACCCGGAGAGCAGCACCAGTGCAGAGCTGGAGCGCTCAGCCTCAGCTGATGAGCATGGGGCTTCTCACATTGGCATCTGGTGGAGTGGGGACGAGAACTTTAGTTCCCAGGTTATCTTCAGTTAGATGAATATCAATGATTTGATGGCATAGGATGAACTCACTTCCCAATTTCTCCCTATTCCTGTCATGGTTTCACCCCAGCCAGCAACTAAGCACTGCACAGCCGGTCGCTTACTCCCCTCCATGGGGATGGAGGAGGGAATCAGAAGGGTAAAAGTGAGAAAACTCATGGGTTGAGATAAAGACGGTTTAATAATTGAAATAAAATAATATAATTTTAAAAAATTGTAATGAAAGGAAAACAATAAAGAGAGCAAAATAAAACCCAAGCAAGGCAAGCAATGCAAATGAAAACAATTGCTCACCACCAACCAACTGATGTGCAGCTGGTCCCTGAGCAGCAGCCCTCCCACCCCCCAACCTTCCCTCAGCTCTATATTCTGAGCATGATGTCCTGTGGTCTGGAATATCTCTTTGGTGAGTTGGGGTCAGCTATCCCAGCTGTGACCCCTCCCAACTCCTTGTGCACCCCCAGCCTACTTGCTGGTGGGGTGAGAAGCAGGAAAGACCTTGACTCTGTGTAAGCACTGCTCAGCAGTAACAAAAACATCCCTGTATTATCAACGCTGTTTTCAGCACAAACCCAAAACATAGCCCCATACTAGCTATTATGAAGAAAATTAACTGTATCCCAGTCAAACCCAGTACAATCCTACTGGTTAAAATCCATCTCTCTAGGGAAGGTCAGCTCTGCCATCTCCGACCCTTTCCTGGCTAACCAACCCAGTGCAGAGCTCGTTGTGGTTCATTTTGCATCTTGCTGCTCCTACTTCAGCTCAGCAGAAGGGCTCATGTGCCCTTCCCTTCGCTTCACACTTTCCCCACTCCTGGTAACAGGCCCCATCTCCTCCATCAGACACTGGGACATGCTCACATAGATTCCCAACACTGGGAATCTGCAGGAATCTCCTGCCAAGTTCCAGCCCTTCTGGGCAAAGTGCTTGGTCCCTGTTGAACAGCCCCAAATCAGGACAGAGGAGCAGCTGCACCATGATCCCGATCAGCCCCTCCTCGCGACTCACGTGCCAGGTACCATGTCCCATAGTTGTTACGGACATCCTGTTCGGTGGGAGCGAGTCCTCTCCTGGCTGAACACAGGGCTTATGTGCTTGGGCAGGAGCTGAGTCTTCATATCCCTGGGGATGGCCACACCAAAGTGATGCTTTCCCATTTCTTGCTGGGAATTCTTGCCACATAGCTTCTTGCAAACTTTTGGCCTTTGTATTCATCCTAGCCCTGTTTTCCAGGATCTAGCTCTCCCCTATGCAGGTGGCATTTACAGGCTTCATTCCTGGACATTTAAATTTGCATTTCCTTGGACTAAAATGTAGTTTGGATGGACCCAACCAACCAGTTGACCTAGTTGCGCTCTCTCTCTCATTATCCCATCCTCATTCTTGTTCTCTCCTCGCCAACCTTTATGTCATCTGCCAACATTTGCAGCTGGGAGCTCACATTTGCTGCTCGTTGGTGAAATGCTGAAGAATGTGACCACAGGGAGTGCACCTTGCCATGCCAATAACTCTTCATCGATAGCTCCTGCTGTCGAGCTGTCAGTGAGTGATCTTAAACCCTTCACTGCAAACTTCACTAGTACTGCCTGGCATCCTTCTGGGTGTTTTACGTGATGGAGACCAAAATGCTCACGGCAGTTTTGGATCTGTGTGGTTGCCATTAGCAAACTCAGTCTGAAGAGGTTTTCTCAAGGTCTGTTTTTGATAAAGCCTTTTTGATGGGCATCAAGTATTTTGCTGGTTTCTTTCAGCTGAATCCCATGTTGTTTTCTTGCTGGAAGTGAGGTCAGGCTCTGTTGGTTGGGGATATCAACCAGGGTTATGCTGGATCTCCAGGGGTGGCTGTGTTGGCATTGAGGGGATTATGGCACAGGCCAAGTGTGCAGGCACCCACTCCCCAGGAACCCGAATTGAAAACATGTGTCTACTCAAATCAAATGGACAGTGCTCTCCTGGCTTTTAATTTAGTGCCTTACTGTGCAACCTTTCTGAATCAGTAAGTTTGCAAAACTCAGGGTCATAAAAAAAAGCTCGTATGGATTTCTCAAGTACCAGACAACTTCATTTTTCCTTTTCCTCTGGTTTGTGGGATAAAGAGAGTAGATGCAATATTTTCATTAATAATGAAGGAAATACTATGACAAACCTGCTTTAAAATTTGCACACTGGCTTGAAAAATCACTTTCATCAAGGATTTGTCTTTATTTTGTTGCTAGACTGGACTACACTTGATAATTCAATCACATACAGTATATATACTTTACAAAGTTATATATACTTTATAATAAAATTGTAAGTGGATTGCAAACCTAAATGCCCATCAGAAGGGGTAAATTTTGCTCTGTGCTGTTTGAGCCAGGACAGACTGTACTTCTTCGGGACTCTGTGCACAAGAAGCCTTCACTGGAAGATGGTGTCTCATCCGTGGGGCTTTGGACTGTGATGCAGATGTCCTCCAAACATGAGGAGTTCAGGGGAAGGCAGTAATGACCGGAGGGCTGAGAAAAAATGACCTATGAGAACAAAAATGGAAGGAATTTTGTTTGCTTAAAAAAGACAAGACGGACATAGGAATGGTTTTCCAGTAAGGAAGATGTTGTTGTGGGGTGTAAGAGCAATCATTCTCCATAACCACTGAGGAGGGAGAAATTGGCTTCACTCCTGGCACAGAGCATGAGGAAGTACCCCGCTGGAGGTGTCGTACAGGGCCAGGGCAGCCTGGGGAGCCACATCACGGGATATATTTAAGGGAAAGTCAGACAAAAGTTGCCAAGCTCAGCTGTCCCTGCGGAGTCTCAAGCTGCAGGGCTCTGTCCCTAGTTCACAGTGGAGATATTTAGCATACACGGGATGTAAGATAACTTTTTTTTCCGGCCGGCGTTACAGCAGACCCTTTCCTTGAGGAGTAGCAACGATGCCAGTGCAAGAATTCCGCTGGGGGTGGGGGGTGGGTGATTGTGTTCAGGGTGTGCTGACAGCCATGTGGAGAAAAGGATATGGTTTTGGGTCCACCCGTCCCCTACTTCTTTATAGCTTGGCTGATGATATTTTACAGTTTAGGTGCCACTTAGAATAAATTTTAAATTATTGAACTTTTATTTGTGCAGTTTTTCTGTGCAGGCCAGTTTATCAGATGGGGCTGATGGCACTTGCAGGGTATGTTCACAGCCCGTGGGATGCTGGTGACCTCCCGGCTCCTTTCCTTCACTACAGGGCGGGGTGCGTGTGGGCTGAGGTCTAGCGTGATGGGAATCCCTCATCCTCGTTTGGCCACTTCTTTCCCTTAACTCAGTGTCTATCCCACAGGGTACTTTCCCTATGAGAAAGCTGGGGCCACAGCAAGCTTTCCTGAACCAGCCCTTGGGCCAAAACCTCCCTCACTGGGGCCAGGGCTGGTGGAGGAAGAGCTGACGATGACACACATGGACCCCGTGCCCCAGCATCACCCCGGCGAGTATGTCCCAAGGACACGACTGCCACGTGGGTACCCACAGAGGATTTCATGCCATCCTGCCTCTGAGGAGCGAGACTGGCGATTGCCCAAGCTAAGCCCAGCTTGTGGACAGGGAAAAAGTTTCGAACCCAGCCAGCTCGGCGATGCCTCGGCAGGAAGCAAACCAGTAAGTGGTTTTGGGTGGAAGAGATTCCTGGTAAGGGGGGCTGCTGCGAAGGGATGGGTTTTGGGGACTGGTGGGCATGGAAGGGCTCTCCCTGGTCTAGGAGTGGTGAAGAGGGAATTTCACATGGGCATGGATGGCAAGAATGGAAAGTTTAGAGTGTCGTGTAGAGAAATTTCAAATACACAAACTCTTCTAGCAGTAGCAAATCCACCACATCTTCAGGAAATTGTTCTAATCATTAACTACTCTTCCTAATCAAAAAGGTTTAACTTCTCATTTGGTTGAGTTTTAGCTTCAAATTTGAGTCATTAGGTCTTGCGTTACACTGTGCTACACAGCCAGGCTTGTGTTTTGGGTGAACTGGGAGCCTTGCCGCTACCCTCCTCTACTTCCTCCCAAAAAGAGAGTGGTCCTGGCATCTTTGGTTATGTGCTGGGTTTCTGACCCCTTAACTGCTCGCACTGCTCACCTGAATTTCCCACCACCATTAGTTATCCCTCGTTGAAACACAAGCATTGGGATTTGTCTATGGAGCTGGGTGCTGCTTTGCACGGCACTGCTGGTATCACTCAGGACCAACGTGTTTGAGCCCCCTATTCCTTCTGGAACCAGAGACAGCATTTGTCACATCACAGCCAGCTAGGGCTCTGCAAATCCTCTGAGGGCAGAGATTAGAGATTTGACGTAGTGAGTCAAAAGCTGGCTTGGATATAAATCCCAAGAAGGAGCATTCCTGCTCCTTGCTCTGAGAAACAGATTTACAGAGGAGCTCAGTGCCCAAAGCTCCCCTTTTTCTCCCTGGGGATTTTGCAAAACCTCTACGTACAGAGAGCTTGTCTTGTAATTTGACTTTACCAGAAATTCTTGGATTTGCTCTTGGTGTACAGCTGGGAAGAAATGGAAATGGCAGCTGCCATTCACAGGTTCTGGCAGTGATCTAAGCCATGGACCCGAAGGAAGAAGTGGATTCTACTGATGTTTATTTTTTTTCTGCTTTTATTTTGAGCCTGTAAAAATTGAAGGTATGACAATGCCAGGAGTAGCTGAAACCATGGATGTGGAGCAAGATAATCGGTTACCAAAACTGGATGTACCAAATGCAATCCAACAGAAAGTCATTCCAGGTAAAAGAGAGGGAGGTTACGTGCAGCACAAGTCCACCTCAGAAGAAATCATGTCCCCCTTCTCCCCGTGGGGAAACCTCAGAGACATTGGCCAGTCACTCCAACTTGTTTGACACTTTGGGATGGAAAAATGCCCCTGCTCCTCTCCATGCAAGGGTGTTTCTTTGGGATGCTGTCACCCCCGTGGATCTCACACTGAGGGACACGTGCCCGTGGGCAGGCCGAAGGGATGCAGGAGCTACCTCGGTTCCCCACAGCTGCAGGGCCAGGCTAGAAAATGCTCCAGAAAGCAAAGAGAGATGGGTCATGGGCTCTGCACCAACTCCAGCAGCTTGATGAGTATCTGTTACCGTTGAGGTAGTTATTTCTCACCTAGAAATAAGATGCTTTTCTGAATCATCAAAACAATACACAGTGGTGTATCGCACCATCATAAATGTATAAAACTCTCGTCTTTCTTACAAGGAGTTATACTCTCTAACTTCTCCGCTTGCTCTGAAAGAGTGTTCCTTTACAAGTAGGAGAACTACAAAGGGTGATGCACTGAACTCCCCCCTAAAGGGTACGACACCAGCAGGAGGGATACTTTGCTCTGCAGCAGACCACAGCAAATACACAGATCGCGTATCCAAATATTTGAGTCGAAATGAAATTGCATTGATGTTTTAGGATGCAGAAGACAAATTTCTTTCCAAAGCATTTCTTCAGAAAGAGGGAGTTCTGGCTGCTTTTAGGTTGTACCTCTCTCTGTTTTCTGTAGTTTTAGACTTTATATAGTTTCTGTCTTATAAGTGGTGAAAATTTGTTGGATGGACAGGACAAATGAGGAGGAAAGGCTGGGCACCTGGCTGTTAGCCCCTGAATGTGTATTAAACTGGGAGAGAACATGACAGAGCTGTTGGTGTAAAAGCTACAATAAAATGAAATGTTCCTTCCATACCTCGTGGACACCAATAGAGATCAGCTCAGCTTGTTGAGTTTTCCTTGGGAATCACAAATAAGACTCTTTCAGAAAAGATACTTCACATATAAGAGTTAATTTTACAATTTAAATGGATGAATTTTTCCTTCCTGTACTCTGCCAAGGTTTTATATTTATCCCAGCCTCTTCCACTTCTGCACTGCTTGATCCTTATATGATATATGTGTTCTCAAGCAGAAAATGTTCTCTCTTGTCTTCATCCAAAGGGTATGCTGGATTCATTCCCCGCCTCACCTGGATTAATGGTGTGAACTACATCCAGGGTGTGAAGGAAGCAATGAATGAATTTGACCGACATCAGGTAGATTATATGCACAAATCTTATTTCAACAATATAATGTTGGGTTTGATTCATCTGCAACACCAAAAGTGGTTTCAGTCACAGTAGTAGTATTAAAACTGGGATTATAACTACAAGAAAAATAAAATGCTATTAGGTAACATTGAAAAAAATCATGAGCAGTTAAATTCTGTAACTTGTTTCCTTAGGACATTAAGGGAGGATAAATGAGTTCATAAAAGGATTAAGCAAATCTGTTGAGGGTTGGGTCAAGGGTGGCTATTAAAAATGTTGCTCTGAGTGCAGAAACACAGGATGCAGCTATCTGCGCTTCCCTTATGCAATATATCTTCTCTACCTGGATGGCAGTGCTGGATGGCTTCCTGAGCTGCTTGGATGGATATTTCTCCCTTTTAATTGGTTGTAAGGCTTTTTCCTTTACTGACATAATTTGTTTTAAAGGGATCTAGATCTTCTTTCTCCTTGTTTTGGGAAGGATGCAGAAATATCCCTACTGAAAAAACTGTTTTGTACCCTTACTGCTAAAATCTCCTATATAATGCCGTATAATCCTCCTACATGGGGAAAATGAGATCCCTCCCACAGTAGTTACTGGTTTGCATTCAACACTACACATTTCTTCCTGCTACCAGGATGGAGTGAGATTCCTGGGATGCAGCCGTCTTGCTGGTCCAGCACCAGTGAGGGCTGATCAGCTCAGTGACACAGCTCATTAAAAGCAGGTTACATTTCCAGCCCTTTCTGGTCACTGGGATTCACTGCAGTACCTTCATCCCAGAGTGTATGGGTCTGATATAGAAAAAAGTCCAAGACTGAAGCTCCCCAGCTCAGAGAAACTCAGCTGGGAAGAAATGACTCAGCAGGGAGAGCAGCAGGGCTGACAGTGCTCATGGCAGCCTCATGCTTCGGCTGAAATGTATTTCCCTGTGCTGGCTTCCTTATCCTTTCTTTCTGCCATTAATAGGAATCGAAATGAAGCAAACAGAACAAAAGACAGTCATTATAAAAAATAAATGTGCTGTTTGCAAAGCCTTTCTGCTCCCGCTTTCTTAAGAAATGTCTGCCATGTAGTAAATCAGTGAGGGAGGTGTTTCTTCATTGCAGGATTCAGCAGAATCCAGGCTCAGAGAGGTTAGCTGCAGCACATCAGGCACTGAAGGAATATAAGCATGCTAAAAAAAAAATTTAAAAAAATCATACCACATTTCTATCTAAGATGGCTTCTGACTTCAAGCCACTAATCTTCTGCCCTAAATCTCTGTTGCCCTAGGTTACATACTGGGATGTGCCATGGATCATTGCTTACTAGCTGCATCAGGCAAAATAATGCAATCCTCTCGCTTCAGTGCTGCACTTAAGGAATTGCAGCAATCGCTCCACCATCAGTCACAAAATGGTTCGATGGCCCCACGGTTTGCTCGGCTCCATGAATCCCGTCCCTTCCCCACCCAGCAGGATGCGCTGAGGAGGGCAACACAGCTTCAGAGACACCTTTAGGGGTTTTGCTGCTGCAGAGACATGCAGAGCTGCAGTGTCCGTCCTCCAGCGCAGCCCCTTATCTGGGTCTGACCTCGGAGGGCAGGGACAGTTCCAGGAGATGATTTACACTTCAGTTAACGCTCCCTAAGCCTTCCTGTTCCTCCTAGCTTGGGAATTACTGGCTAATCACTGTCAGTGGGACTCACAGAAAAACAAAACCGTTGAAGGGGTCAAACCAAGACACAGATGTGCAGAGTCATAGCACAGGAGCAGACGAGGCACGTATACAACTCCAGCAGATCCTGCCCGCTCACAGTGTATCAAATGTATGAGCACAAGGTATTTGGGACTTGTGGATGGTGCCCAAAGGCAACGAATGCAGTCCCGTCTATAGAGATCCTGATGACTACACCTAGGCCAGGAGCTGCTCTGTGCACCTGGGGGTATGAGCTAGCAGAGGCAGCAGAGTCGAGGGCTGCTGCCAACACCTGTCAGGAGAAAAACTTAGGAAGTGGAAATGGGGAAGATGCCATGTAGCTCCTAATTAGAAGAAAACAGAACTGGAAAGAGAATTGCTGAACATTGGCTTAAGTATTTTCTCTAATATGGAGTCAAAGCACGTGACTTGGGTAACAAGAGTATGGTTTAAAATGAACTGTACCATGTTGTTGGGTTTTTTTGTTGTTTGTTTTCTAGTTTTTGCAGAGAAACCCAGCTTGCAGCTTTGGCAAGAGATTTCCCCAAACATACTGGCCTAACAACAGAATTTATACCAGTGCTGGACTGATACCTTCCTACATGGGCTTTGTACCAGGTAAGTTTATCAGCTGAGTGAAAATGAAAGTCACTAATACTAATTACTGTCACTATGTAGCGCTGTTATTAGCTGCAGTGTTGCAGTAGTGAACAATTACTGAAACTTTCCACACAAGTAGTAGATTTTTTTTCCAGTCCGTGCCAAGGTGCTGGAGCTGTGCCATCCCCTGCTTTCCTGCCAGAGAGCCCGTCATCCTCGCTGCCAGCCTGGGCTTGTGCAGAACATTCCTCTGGTTTCCAGCCACCTCTGGCTAAAGCAGAGGAGGCTCTGTAACACCCCACCTGTTACACGGGTGCATTACAATCCCTTCGTCAGGAAAGTGATTCTGTTCTAAAAAGCTTAACATCTGATAAAAAGCAAAAGGTAGATGATACAAAGGGATTGAGAAAGCACAAAAAAAAGCACAGTGAAATGGTATTAGCCGTCAAGACGGGAGGTGACTACCCCATACTGTCTGCCTGATCCTTGTCAGTTATTGATGTTGCCTAAAAGGAGAGGTCTGAAGAAAGTAATTTTGTGTATGTTAAGGGGAAGGTCTGCCCATGCACCTGAAAGCATTATCAGGCTAAAATGTCAACAAATCAGCAACTAATATTGCTATCTTTGGTCACAGCAACGTCAAGAGCCCACAGCCCAAGAGCTCAGTAATGTGGGATAGGAAATCATGGAGATAAGCTACAAAGAACCAAACTCCTACCTTGTACTTAATCCAGTGGAGAGGAGGAAAATGGTAGAAGACACAAAATGTGGTAGAAATGAAAGCAAAGCATGGGAAAACAAACTCTCCTGGCAGGGTTGGACTGTAGCTGATATCAAGGTTGAGCCCACAGGGGAGAATGTGGAGGCAGTGAATGTGGTTCTAGCAAGACTTTTATCAGGGGCATAGGAAAGCTGTGCAGAAAAAGCAAAGTTTAACACACAGCCAGTCATCAGGAGCTTGAGGGGTGGTCTAAGGGAAAGAATGGAAGCATCTTACTGATGGAGAAAGGTGAGGCTGGACAGGCCTTCTGATCAAAGACGAAAAGAAGTGTGTTCATTTTGGCCTCTGTCACCACACTGCTGCTCCAGGGAAGAGGGCAAGCCCAGCAGCTGCTGTCCCCAGTGCATTACACTCAACCTGTCCCCTTCCTTCGCGCAGCAGCTTGGGTGTCTCACGGCAAAGCCCTGACTGTTCCGGGTGCCCGTTTCCTCTGTGCTGGCTTGCTTGGGAACGGCTGTGGTCACGCTCCACAAAGCTGTAGCCTGCAAGCTAAAGCCCCCTGGAGAAAAGCTGTTATGAACCTAAGGGTAAACTGGACTCCAGTGTTAATACTTAGGCATGTGTTTTGCCCTCTCTCCACAAGCCTGCAGAAAGCAGGGGGGGAGCAGCCGGAGCTCTTTAGGGGAGGCTGACTAATGTAGCTCTGCCCAAAAGGGTGTTGGGGGGACAACACAGTCCTGCTCTTGGTAACTGGTAGCCCAGGGAACATACCAGCTTCCATGTAATGAAAAGGAGGAATAAAAAACCCACCCTAAAATCAAGGACAAAAATCAACTGCTTAAAGTGTTCATGCTATCTTTTCACCTACAGAAGTATTCTCCTGTGTAGGTTTGAAACTGACCACCTGTTTCTGTAGACAGACTGATTTCCACTGCCCCAAGAGCCACCACAATTTTAACTACTCCAACCAGTTTGACTCTGGAAGGAGAAACCTATTTTAAGACAGAAAAACTTAACAAAAAAATCAGTTACAATTAAGAACACCAAACGGAATTGCTTCAGCAGGAAAGCAGCCTGCTGTCCCCTGGCCAGCTATTCAGAGTGACAGGTTTGTTACTTCAGGTAACACTGAACATCTTAACTGTTTCCACTGTAAAAATTTGCTTTGCTAATATAGGGTTTTCATGAGACAAAATAGTGTAATTTTTATCAGTTGTTCAGCTCACTGCTCACTTCAAAAGCAGAGGCTGCAGTAACACCCAACTGATTTAAAATCTCTACACACCTTTTTTAAAAAAGTGACTCCAGCAAGGCTGCATACCTGGGAGCTCTTCAGCATCACTTGTCCTCAGCAGTAGGCACAGCACAGCTCATCACAGCTGACCCCAATGTTCTCATGACAGGCCACGGCTGCCTGCTGGGTTTATACTGCTGAGTAGCTTGCAGTGGATCAGCTGCAGCAAATCCAGCTCATCTTTTGCCAGAACACCCACCTGTATCAGAAAGGCAACTTGCCTGCACCGTATCGTTGCCCAGGCAGCTAGGGCAAGCTATAGGTGACAGCCACCTACATTTGAACCTACACAGCCATGATGGACAAGAGAGCTGCTCAGCTCTTGCCAAAAGTGAAGCCTGTAACAGGAGCCTACATGCAGGTACCTAAATTTAGACACAGCTTGGAGCTGGATTCCATCCTCTGTGTGCAGTGTATCCCACTCCACCAGTACCCTTGATTATAAAGGAATACCAGAGAATTTCTTCAATTCCCACACCACCAGGAAGAAGTAGGACTGCCACCACATCCAGCAACACAAGCAACAGACATCCACCTCATTAGAAGGAGGGAGAGAAGTGCAGTTGCCATGGGCAAGGCAGCAGGGCTCACATCAAGTCCATTATTTTCTTTTCCAGGCCTCCGACACACCTACTCACTTACTTTTGGAAACAGCACCCGAAAAGCTTACGAAAAAGAACAAAGGAGACAAGCTTGTGCACTGTGAAAAATGCTTTAATGGTGCCTGTACAGCATTTGAAGTGACTTTCAGACAGGAAGAGGAACACAACACAGACAGAGAAGTTTTGAATGAAAGAGTTCATACAGCTTTAAACAAAATTTACAGGTGTTCATCTGCATAGCTTTTACTCTGCCTCTTCCTCAGCCTCCTCCTCAAACTCCCCCTCTTCCTCAGCTGTAGCATCCTGGTACTGCTGATACTCAGACACCAGGTCATTCATGTTGCTCTCAGCCTCTGTGAACTCCATCTCGTCCATGCCCTCGCCAGTGTACCAGTGCAGGAAAGCCTTTCGGCGGAACATGGCAGTGAACTGCTCAGAAATGCGTTTGAACAGCTCCTGGATGGCTGTGCTGTTACCAATGAAGGTGGCAGACATTTTCAGGCCACGAGGTGGAATGTCACAGACCGCTGTTTTAACATTATTAGGAATCCATTCAACAAAATAGCTGCTATTTTTGTTCTGAACGTTCAGCATTTGCTCATCGACCTCTTTCATTGACATACGGCCTCTAAAAACAGCAGCTACGGTCAGATAGCGGCCGTGACGTGGGTCACACGCAGCCATCATATTCTTTGCATCAAACATCTGCTGTGTTAGCTCTGGCACAGTTAAAGCACGATACTGCTGGCTCCCACGGCTCGTGAGCGGGGCAAAACCAGGCATGAAAAAGTGCAAACGGGGAAAGGGAACCATGTTCACTGCCAGCTTCCGCAGGTCAGCATTAAGCTGGCCTGGGAATCGCAGGCAGGTGGTAACACCGCTCATGGTTGCCGACACTAAATGGTTCAGATCACCATACGTCGGAGTAGTTAACTTCAGTGTTCTGAAGCATATGTCATAGAGGGCTTCGTTATCAATACAGTATGTTTCATCTGTGTTCTCCACAAGCTGGTGCACCGAGAGTGTGGCATTGTAGGGCTCTACTACAGTATCTGATACTTTAGGGGAGGGTACAACACTGAAAGTGTTCATAATTCGGTCTGGGTACTCTTCACGAATTTTGCTGATGAGGAGGGTACCCATGCCAGAGCCTGTACCACCACCAAGAGAGTGAGTAAGCTGGAAGCCCTGGAGACAATCACAGCTTTCTGCCTCCTTTCTTACAACATCTAACACAGAATCAACTAATTCAGCACCTTCCGTATAATGGCCCTTTGCCCAGTTGTTTCCTGCTCCGCTCTGACCTGGAAGAGAGCCATTTTCGTATTAGATTACGGTCACTGCTTCCTGCTTATTGCTTGCAAGCAAAGCTTAAGAGCATCAGGCTACAGCAAAAGCCCACTAAAGCTTTCATTTTATCGAGCGCAGAGCTGTGGTTTCACACGAGCACCTCTGAAACGGCTTGGCAGATAGAGGGAAAACGTTCATTGTCAATGATACAGCACCTATTTGATTTCTCCTGATGGCATGGAGGAGGTAATGCGAATCGGAAGAGCAACGACCTCCTGTGCCTTCTCGGACCTGCCCTCCCAGCAGCTGCCATCATGCACCATCCACAGATCTCCGGTATTTCGTGCCCGTCATGAAGCGCCAGGATTAACCCCCCTCCCGGGGCCGCGTCTGCCTCAGGAGCATGTGCGGCGGTGAAGCCCGCACTGCAGCGTCCCTGCCCTGCCCACCCCACCCCGAGCCGGTTACACGACAGGTCCCTCCCCCGCTCCCGGCGCACTCACCGAACACGAAGTTGTCCGGCCTGAATATCTGGCCGAAGGGCCCGGAGCGCACCGAGTCCATGGTGCCGGGCTCCAGGTCCACCAGCACGGCGCGGGGCACGTACTTGCCACCTGCAAAACAGGGAGAAGCCGTGACTGTTACGGCGGGGAGGGGGCGGGCGGCCTGGGGAGGGGGCGGGCGGCGAGCCGGGCCCTACCTGTGGCCTCGTTGTAGTAGACGTTAATGCGCTCCAGCTGCAGGTCGCTGTCGCCATGGTAGGTACCGGTTGGGTCGATGCCGTGCTCGTCGCTGATCACCTCCCAAAACTGCCGGAGAAAATCGCGTCAGGGGCGGCCGGGCCGGGCTGGGCTGGGCGCGCCCCCCTCCTCCCGCCGCCTGCCCCCCCCCCCCCACCCCCACCGCCGCCCCCCTGCCCGCCGCTCGGACCTTGGCTCCGATCTGGTTTCCGCACTGCCCGGCCTGCAGGTGCACGATCTCCCTCATGATGGCGGCGGCACGGCTCACTCCCTCCCAACGCCACTCTTCCCTCAACCGACTGTGACGGCGCGAGAGGACCGCCAAGCTTTATATAGCAGCGGAATGCGCGCGCAGCCCTCTTTTCCCCGCCCAGGCGGCCATCCGCGGCAGCTATTGGCTACTCGTAACGAGGCTCTAAAAATGAGGAAATCTGGTTGGATGGGGCGTTGTCATTCAAATCAGTGGCTCCTATTTGCTCCGCCCAGCTGTCTGTTGATTTTACTGTTAAGCAACGGGGGCCCACGAATGCCCGCCCTACTCGCTCAGGGCACTCCCGATTGGCTTAATTGAATGATTGATGTCGAGCGTGATTGGCTGTCGGCCTCAGGGATGAGCTAACGTCATTTGATTGGCTGAAAACAAAGTGTCCTAGTAACCGTCGCAATGACTCCGCAGCAGGCCCTGGGCGGTGGCTCGCGCAGCCGCCCATTCCCGGAGCCGTGTGCGCGCTTTGCGCAGCGTAGGCGGCAGCTCCTCCTTACTGCGGGAGTAGGGGGAGGGAGGGCGGTTTCCGCGGAAACCGGGCCGGGCCGTTCCCCCCCGCGGGTCCCGAGCACACACCCCCACACACACCCACCCCTCCCGCCTTTCGCCTCCGCTCCTCTGGGAGGGCCTCGGCCGCCCGTCCCCGCCGCCACCCCCTTCCCCCACCCTCCGTCGGCCCCGGGGCGCTGCAGCGGCGCGGTGGGGGCAGGGAGCCCGTCTGCGCAGGCGCGGGCTGCGGCGCCTTTCTAGCACTTTCTGGCGCGCAGCCGCCTGAGGCGGCGGGGGTCGGGCGGCAGTTCTTGGCGGCATGCGCGCTCCGCGGCGGGAAGGGGCTCGGCCGGGCCACGGCCTGCGGCGGGGGTCAGTGGCGGCGGTGGCCCGCCGTCTGCTTCGGGGAGCCCACGGCGGCCGGGGGCGGGGGCCGGTGGCCGGGGAGAGCTGTTTGGCGGCAGCTCCTTTGCGGGAACACGCTGTGCGGCAAGGGGAGCGCTCGTGTGAGGTGGTGTCCTTCTGGGAGGGGGCCTGTGTGAGGTGGTGTCCCCTCACGGGCCTCGAGGTCGGCGGCTGGCTGGCTGGCTCACCCACCGAGTCCTGCCAGGGTGAGCAAAGCAGCGCTGTGCTAGGTGGACCCCTCTGTTCATGTTGCAGCCCTATCGTGAGGCAGCCAAGCATCAGAAGCTGGATAAATGTCTCCCTTGCTTAACTTTCCTCTCTCTGTCTCTTACTCTGCTGTACTGTTCCCTTCTGCCATCCAACTTTGTTAGCACATTCTTGCATAGACTGTTCATGTATTGGTCACAGCTTCTACTGAGCATACTTTGTTGTTTCAGCAGAGTCGTCTTATGATTATATGTATTCATTAGGATGCCAGCAAGGTCTACAAGTCCTAGCATCTCTTCTTGTTTCATACTGTAGCTAAAACTTGAAAGAGACTCCTAATTGAATTCTCCAAACCTAGCTAGTGTCAAACTGCTGCCTTGATGTGGGGGGTGGACTGTGGCAAAAGCAGCAGTGACCTCAATTCTTTCTACACAAACAGAGCACATCGGGCTGGCACTCTGTTTCATTCAGGCGTTCATACGAGACAGAGGTTCATTATGGCTTGTATACATATCATGATCTATGTTTGGCTAACAATCCAACTGCTTCTGTGACTGGGTCGCGTGAGGAGGTGGGCAGGAGAACGGCACTGTGAAGACTTTTGGTGGAGATCGAATAGCCTCTGATAGTTGGCTTAATACAAAGGTTATGGTGATTGATATTTCTGGCACGTAAACAACATAATACCCCAGAGATGCTGGATGGAGCCCAGGAGAACTTGGAGCAGCCCCTGGGAGGAGAGACTCTGGGAGGAGCTGCAGAGCATCAGGAGTGACCCAAGAGGATCCTGGGCGGTGCCAGGAGCTCCTGAGAAAGACCTTTATCAGCCCCAGAGGTGCCCAGACACAACTAGGTAGACACACGTACAGCTCATCCTCCATATTCAAAGCCAGAATGCAGGAGGCTTATGCAGTTTACTTTGAGATAGCTGAGTAATGCAAAGGCATTAGGGTCCAGATTTACCCCACCTAAATATAGACGTTTACTTGAATAGTTAATGGCTTGGCCTATTCCAGCTCTGACTAGCCCTCTGACAACAGCTTTCTGTTCTCTGTAAAGGTGTTTGAGGTGACCAAATCCAAAATCTCAATATCATTTAAGTATCAAAGGCAGCCAAGATGAATACAGATCAGACTTGCTCAAGATTTCATACAAAGCTGTGATAATCAGTAAAGACAGCTTTTTGTCGTCCAGGATGTGATGGCATCTCTTCAGAGTAACATAAAAAATGAATGCTGCCTTCTTTCTGATTAAAAAGAGAATGTAGAATGTCTTGCCTGTGTTCTGCTGTCTAGGAAAGTACATTCAGCATAAATTCTCATCGAGGCGTACTCAGAACAGCATTAGCAAGCTTCTGCGCTCATGAAACCCTAGAAAACCATCCCTAAAATGGAGCAGGGGGAGCCACTGCAGGGCTAGTAGGAGGTTTGCTGGTACAAGTGCTGCTGTATTTAATGCAGATACGGATTTTTTTTCAGCCAGGGCCAGAAAGCAAAGGACTGCACATCAGTGACAAAGATCTATTTCCTTACTTTGTTAGAAATCGTGAGCCTTTGTAGCCGGTGCTTCGCACAGCTTCTGCTTCAGCCTGCACTGCCTTTAATGTTTGGGAAGCTGTTCTGTAATGTATAGAGTGAGAAATGGTTGCCATCCCCAGCATTCCCAGTGGCAGCAAAAAAGTGGAAATATGCTGCTCTGTTAAGACTTACAATCTCTATCTTTAAAATGCTATCAGGATTGCACCCAGCAGAGCAAGGGGTAGCACCCTATGGGGTAGCTAAAACTTTGCCCCTGTGATTGAGCCTCCAGAGGTTTCCCTGGGAGATTCAGCCACCTGAAGATCTATGGGTTAGGAGGCATTTCAAATTATTCATGCTACACTTATTTTTGTTAATTCTGTCCCAGTCAGGTAGTACTTCTGTTCTTGGCTACATGCAGATCCACAGGAAATGACAATTCTATTTTAAATATTTTTGCATTTTAAAAATTAAAGTCAAATGCCAGTACTTCTAAGCTCTCCGTGAGGAGGAACACAGCCAAGCTGCCAGGAATCTCCATGGAGAGCTGCTGGAGCTGCTGACTATCATAGCCCTGTGACTTCTAATATTGTGGCAGCCCAGCAACCTAATTAGTGCGTACCAGAAGGTGAGCTGGCAAGTAACAAGGCAGGTTTCTGCCAGAACCTTGTCTCACATGAAGCATTCCTTCAAAGGCAAACCTCTGTACAAAACACTGACAATTGGGCAAATTCTGGGAGGAAAAAATGCACATTGCATGGTCCTGCCTGAGCAAAATGCTGAAGTGCGTTTCTAATCGTCGTCGGTTTAGTGGACAGCCTGCACAGAGACACCGCTGCAGATTCCCGGGGCGGGGGAGCGGGGAGCAGTTGGAAAGCAATTGGGATAGCAGAGACGAGAACAGCTCGACCAAGGTGGGGAGGTACATGGCTCCCACATCATGTTTTCATTGAAGACATCTGTTTTATTGGGTATTTGATTTCTTTGAAAGCTCTCCTCAAATGCTGCTGCAAGTAACAAGTGAGGTGGTTTCACCTCATTTATGTGCTTCCAAATTTCCCATCTGTAAGTTTGCTGTATCAGTTAATGGCTGTAATGGGGGTACTGGAAAACATTAGGGGCCAGTATCACTAGGGCAAAGTCCCTGGGTATAATCCAAAGAAAGACATGGTACTGAAGTTAAAACTAAGTTGGAAATCGCATTTCTGTTTCATTGAACAATATATTAGTTGGTTTTTAACTTTTTATTGTAATTGGTTTTGTGTTTGTTTTTTTTTAAACTGTCTGTACTGCTTTGACATGGAAACAGATTTTACTGTGAATACAACTGGTTTGAGCAGAGTGGGGAGATGCTTTCTTTAACTTTTCAGTATTGCTTTCCCCTTTTACTGAACCAGTGTTCTTTGTGTGCTATGGGGTATATAGAGATGATCCCTCCCCTTGGCAGGCAGGCAGACAACGGCTATAATTCTTCTCTTGATGCTTAACCAGCAAGATAGCAGTCTGTGTCTCTGAAATAGCATCCTAGTCTAAACTGAGCCTAGTACCTGGGGCTGGGGTGATGTTGGGGCTGGCAGGAGCCCAAATAGAAATCACAGAACTAATTCTGTCTATATAGGTAAAAATCTGAAGCCCTGAGTTCAAGAGAGGGACACTGCAGAACGAATGTGGGTGGAAGCCTGCCTCCAGAACTGAAAAGCTTTTGGTGTTGGGGTCATTCCAGGTTTATGGTAACACTGAAGTATGACGTGGGTATGTACAGACCTTTTGTCATTCTAGTCTTTCTGTTACTGCTAAGGATAAACAATGCTTTGTTTTATAGAAATTATTGCTCCTGAGAGATTGAAGTTATTGAAGGTGAGGGGCTGCTTCCAGAGACTAGTGAGTGAGATGTGCAATTGTGGGATTCCTGCTTGAGAGAAATAGGAGCTGCTGAATGGGATCAAGCCACTGGTCCATCCAGGCCAGTATCTTGTCTCTAATGATTAGCAACTGCTGGCAAGGAAGAACAGGGCAAACATACACGGATGTGGCAGGCAATTCTTTAGCCACAAGCAAGTAACTTTTGGTTTAATAGCCCCAATGGATTATTATGAATTTATCTAATCACCTTTTGCAGCCATGTGAACTTTTGGCATAAACAACCTCCTGTCATGATGAGTCCCACAGTTTAACCACAAGCTGTGTGGAAGAAGAGCTCCTTCCATTAGGTTTGATGATTTCCACTGAGCTCCTCAGTTCAGAAGAAAGCCTGTCACTTCAAAGCTTGCACTCAAGAGAGTCTTAAACATTGTCAGTGATTACCATGAAACAGAAGGTAATGCTAAACCAGCTTTTACGTGGTGTAAAGTTCAGCATTAATTGGCAGTTTACATCTCCATGTTTAAAACCAGTGAACTTTGAACACTAGTCCCGTAAAGTTTCCCTCATTTGGTTCCAGAGCTCTGCCACTGTACACTGTCCAGCAATAAGGCCTATAGGTATTGCTTTCTTTCACTTGGGAGATCTGTTTCTCCGGAGAATTTCCACCAAGTGGTGACTAATTCGATCATGAGGTGCGCATATGGTGACACCCCCTGCTGTGAACAAAAATAAACTTTCCCTCACACAGAAGTTGATTTTATCATTCCTCTGTCTCTCTCAGACCTCATCTTCTTCATTCCCAGCGCAGTCTTCTTCCTGTTAGGGATTATTCTTTCTCCCTGTTGTTTCCAAAAAAGGCTTCATCCATGCTAGTGCCCATTCTCCCTGCATAGAGGCCTTCTTCCACTAAAGCCACAGCTTCTTAAATCACTGATTAGAGCTGCTTTTACATCCCACACATAGAGAGCTTCCATACTGCAGTGTGTCTTTCATCTGTGTCCACATCAGGAGTCTCCTTGACAAGTTTCCAGACAAGCCTGCTTGCTAATTTATTTGATTTGTGGTGGGACCAGCTACTGGCTGTGTTGCAGCTTTCCTAAGGCTTAAGGCGCTGTTCTGCCAGCCTCCCTCTTGTGACTAATCCCTGTCATTACACACTCGGGAGCAACAGCTTAACGTTCTGCGTTTATGAGTTGAACAGGGGATCTAAAAGCACAGTACTGACTCTGAATATCTCATATCGAGAAGATGGTGGAAACCTGGTCTACGACACTTCTCTTGCCTGGTCTCCACTGTGTACGAGTACACAGTGATGTTTGCACTTGCAAAACATCAAAACGCTTTGACTTGCCTGGGTTTGATGGCATTACGAAAGGACTTTTACATTAAGAGAGCTAGGGCAAAAATTGGGGTTTTACTGATCCCAGTATTCATTTGGGCTTGTTCTTCTGCTAGCATTTCCATCTACTTCAGTGTGTGCTGAATTAGCTCTTGGAGTAGGAGTGACAATCCATGAGGTAGGATATAAACATCGTATGGCTTCCTACTACTCTGGGAGGTACTCAGGCACATGATCATAGGCATGGTACAAGAACAAAATAAAAATGTACTGATCAGTCTTTAAATCCAGCCATCCTAAAAGGCACTCCTCTCATGTTGTGCTGGATTTGTTCCTCCAGTGTTTGTGGATTTCAAGTTATTTCATTATTGTTTATTATAACAGCCCCAAACAACTGAAATGATTGCAAGTACTGCAGTGCCTGGTGCTGTACATTGTTTCTAAACTTGCTATTCCAGAGGCCTTCCCTTAACCACTGAACTAGGTACCTCCACAGGCAGCACAGGATCTCAAGGGGAGGAGGAGTTACAATCACTGCATTACTAATGGAAAGCTGGAGCTCAGCCACATGACAGCTTTTGCAGAGTCCTTGAAGTATGCATGACATTCTCACGACTTGCCAAGATAAGCTAGGAAGTCTGTGACAGAACCTGTTAGAGAGTCCAGCTCTGTGAAATCCTGGTGAACTAATTAATCCATAAATGTCCTGTGAAATACCTGTATCTCAAAAAGCAGCACTTATCTACAGCCCTGCCTTGGATACAGCCAGGTACCGAGAGAGAGGTTAGGTGTCTCTCCTACAACTGCAGGGAGCCTGGGTGCATCAGAACAGGAAGAAGGAAACAACTCTGGTGCTGTGGTGGTGAACTTCATACTGCAAAATGGGACTGCAGGCAGTAAACCGTTATTTCTCTCAATTTTCATGGAAATTCATTGGTACAACCCAGATGGGATGTACTGTTTGGGAATCCATGATGCTTTGGAAATGGTATAAATTGGAAGAAAGACAGGAACTAACATACTCCTACAAACATGCTGAAATGAAATTTAGGCCACTCTAGCCAGCAGCAGGTCAGCCAACTTAGGAGTTTCTGGAGCTAAGATAGAGAAAGTGCTTTCTGGTGTCAATTTTTATATCTAACACTTTTGATTTCCCTCTTATTGATACTTAGTGACAGCAGCAGAACTGCAATTACATGTGAGTGGACATTATCTTCCAGAAGAGCTCTCCCATGGTTCAGACTGACTGAGAAGTGAGCAAGCTATGCATAAACTTAAAGAATTTAGGGACAGTTAGAAAATTCTCATTATTAATCATTTCTACAATTGCATTGTAGCCAAAGGGCTGCAAACATCTTCGTTTCAAAGTGAGTTAATCTAGAATCTCCTTTTAATTAGATTTCTGTTGTCCAGGTAATCTGGGGATTAATTCTGCAAATTTATGTACTGCTGACATGAAGGAGCTGCTTGTATAGAGAGCTGGGAGAAAGGAATATGTTACTTTTGTTAGTTTCCATTCTTCTCATAAGTTCCCAATTTTGTTATTTTTTGCCTTTTTTATGACTAAAAGCACACTTCAGGGCTTTTAGCATACCAGTCTAGCTTATCATCTAGTAATACATCTATAAGCGGGTTTTTTTCTGCTGGATAGAGAATGGTACACACCGTCAATACTGCCCATTCCAAGCCCGGTTCACCCGGTAACCCTAGCTGCTGGGGCTGCAGCTTGGGATGGGCAGCACAGTCTGCCTGTCCCGCCTGCCCCCGTGACCGGCCTGCAGGAGAAGACAGCACTGGCAGTATTTGGAAGGAATGATGGGAAAGGAGGGACCAGAGCTGCTGCCTGTAGTGCATGGACCACTGGGGAAAGAACTTCAGCCATTGAAATGTCTCACGGTGCCTTTGCAGCTTTTAGCTCAAGAGTTTAGGATCTGCTCTAAATCAAGTGTTTGTGGGTTGTCTTCACATCACAGAGCGGTGGCTCAGTGTCAAATGGTGGCTCAAGTGTCATGGATTTAATGGGGCAAATTAGGCCATGTGTACATGCCATCACCCAGTACAGCTCAGTGCATGTGCAAGGCAAAAGTAAAGTGTCAGGAGGACATGCTGAGCTTCTTGCCTAATTGCTCACTTATTATCTGCATGGAAGTCCCAAAGCTTCTAAACTAGAGCTTGGGGAAGTTCCAGCCAATGTCCTTTTCTCTTGGACCCTGTAATCTAGTATTCAAAATCAAGAAGGTGTAATGACTTAGCAGGCCAGAACACCTGGAGTCCTGGGGTTCCTGGCATCTCACTGGCTTATTTCCATTTCTGACAGTGGTAGGATTCTTCTTGGGCAGGTTGCAAATCTCAGGCAGGAATCCCACAGTTCTCATATGTGCTGACAGGTCACAGAGCCAGTGTTCAATGATTGCATTTCCAGATGCGGGAGGAATGAAGTCTCAGGAATTTCCCCGATATCGCTGACTCCCTGATAACCTCTTTTTTTTTTTTTCTATGCAGGCTTGCCTGAATCCCTCCTACCTTCTTCAGATGGTTTGAGCAAAGAACACATCAAAGATGTAGACATGTCTCTCATCAACTAAATACCAGCAACTAGATTACCTGAAGTAATTTTCTGCCTGCCTGCCACTGGGAAGAAAGTGCCTTCAGGGGTTCTCATTGTGTACCCCGAAAGTACACAGCATAACAGCCCTTGAGTAAACAGAGGCAAAATCAGCATCCCCCATCCTCCTCACTGAAACACTCTGTGTTCACAATAAAACCCCACTTTGATCTCTTGCCAAGAATAACACAGACAGTCTATTAAAACATCTTTAATAACATGATATAATTAAAAATATCTAATGTGCAACTCAAAGAAATGAATATGAAGCTTGTTTAAATCTGTTTCCACACCCCTCCAAACTTGACTGACAGGTTCCAAACCTTCATTAATTGGCCTGAACATTTATGAATACCCCAATATTATAGGGGAGGGGGTATGTCCTATATATGAGTTGGGAGCACAAGGGATTAATAATCAGATTTGAAAGGATTTGGGTGCCACGGTAGCTTTAAAAATCCTGCAAGGCACATCACTTCATCTGTGAGCATTTTAATTTCTGTTTAAAGTAATCTGAAATGCATTGGAGACACTCGTCCCTTAGGCTTTTAACAGCCTGTGTGTTTAACTCTCTGAAGCCATCCAAGAGGTGAACTCTAAACACTTTAGTCCAAGGACAGTGTTTGTCTGATTTGATCCCTTTTCTTCACAACAACACAGAGAATTTGTACACCACCTCATGTTTTAGATGAGCAGAGCAGACCAGAGGAGCTGGAATGACTGCCAAGTCCCAGAGGAATCCTGAGTATTGGATTATAAAGTAACTCTGGTCACAGTCTAATATGAGAGTAATTGGACTGACAATTAGGAAAGCTTCTGTTCCTGGGTCTGCTCTTGTCTAAAGGACAATGTTAGATGAGATAACTTCACTTTCAGAGTCAGTGAGACAAGCAGTTCAGTGCGAATGAACAAACTGGTGAACCTTAGCCCAGCATGTACCCTCTTTTAGCTGATGTGAAATTAAATGTGTTAATTTAAGTCCTGGTTAAAGAGTTTAAATTGACAATTTTAACCCTGAGTTTCCATGACTCAGCTGAGAGACAGGAACTCAGCTGTGTGTCTGTGCCCTTTGTTTCTCCTTTAATGCTCCTGCACATTTTGTAGAGACCAAGACTGAAAAGCATTGCTTTTGAAGGATTCTTGGTCAGCAAGGCCATTTGCTGGAAGGGATGCATGGATGCCGTCACTGAGGTGGAAGAACAGACAGATCAATAGTAGCAGGCAGAAAATACCTGCTTTTTCCCTTGAACATGGAAGCAAGTTGGCAGTTATATTCTGACTATATGTTTATGTTCCATTCTTCACTAATGACAATACTGCAGGTATTGTCTCTCTTGTGGGCACAGAAGAGGGCAGAACTCTTTTTTCAGGCACCACGTCTCCTGATTAGACAGGATTATTCCATATTAACTTTACAATAGCTCGGGGCTTGCCTGCTCAGAGGCATCATTTCATTAGGTTGACGTGAGTAATCTCAGCTGCAGCCCAAGCAAGATCAGTGCAGGCTGCTCTCATTTGGAGAACGAATGGCTTGCCATCCACCAGGAATCATAGGTTTCCTGTGGAGCAGGATCTGTTGTCTCACTACAGTAGTGGAAGTGCTAGCAAGTTGAAATAAGGCACTGAGGCTCTGGGAGTCCTGCAGGAAAATCACTCACAACCTCCAGTGACTTACACCTGTGTGATTTCTGTATGTACCCTATTAACTGCCCTCTGGCAAGAGTATCGAGTCCCAGAATAACTGTCAGTTGTCATCAAAAACACTGCTGTTCCTGTTATTGAAGCTGTTTTCCTTGACCATCACTCGGTATGAGATGCGCATGAAAGAGCCAGTGAGCAGCATGACAAAGAGGATAAGGAGCAAAGACCAGACCCCAGGTTCAATCCCCTTGAGGAAGCTTGGGCTGTCCTGGGGGATGGTGTTGGTCAGACTCAGCAGGTACCCAAGAGTCCAGCTGGATGATGTATCACCCATCTATTGAAATAAAAAAGGAGGAGAGGTCAGAAGAGAAGGAGATAGTCTGGATCCAGCTGTGTTTCTGTGCACATGCCCAAGACCTCCTGTACTTTGTTTGAGACTGATACAAGGATTAGACTTGAAATGGGGAGCTCTCCCACTCTCAGTGCCCAGAGTGCACTAATAGGCCTTAATTGCCCTGACCAGTCTCACCTGGGACATCTACCTACCCCCTCTGCCCATGGGCCTGGGAGGTCCATTTAAGCTCTGGCCTGGGCAGTTACTTTTTTCCTGAGCTGTGCTGTGCTTGTGTAGTGTTCTTTCTACTTACTGACTGGTTTTCCTGGGTGGACCTCAGGTCTACATTGTGGGTAGTTCTGTCTCTGGCCCTGTTGCCTGGTTGAATCTCAGACATGTGTTATAGATTGCTTGTCTCTGGCTTTCCAGGCTGGGCTCCCTGGATGGACCCTGGACCTACCTCATTACCTTGCCTTAGTCTGATTATCACCACATAGCTGACTGAACTGTTATCATGGATGTGGCCCTGTTTAATGGGACTATGCCTTTGCTGGTGAGTTGTGAAGAGGTCTGGGAATAGGCTTTGTTTTCTTTTGTGAAGGGGAGGACCTGAATCAAATCTTACTTAGGAGCTCCAGATCCTGAAGCAATTTCAGACCTTATGAGCCAGTTATAAACCCTCACTAGCACGAAGGTGATTGCAGAGAGGTAGGGCAGTGTGTTTTTGCTCAGGAAACGTTATCAGTAGTTTGTCCTTAGCATTAAGTGGTGATCAAGCCATACTTCCTTCCTTACTGGGCACAGACTCTTAAAGATGGTATTGCTCCAGAAAAGGCTTTTGACCCATCTATTTTTCAGTGGGGACAAGTGTAATCTCTAGCTCTCTGACACTGGTTTTCTTGCATATCACAACTGTGACTTTATTTTGCAAAAACATCTTGCTGGAGAAACCTAGCTGGTTAGGGCTTGTAGGAGTGGGGACAGGCTGGCTTTACTGAAACCAACCCTCCCTCGTAATTAGAAATACCACAATATAGGTAACTGACCTTCTTCTGGAATGCAGTCCAGATAGACCCATCAAAGTCAAATGTGTATCCCTTTGTACTGAGATGAAAGATGAAGGCAGACACAATACAGTAATCAACAAGTGTATCCAGGCTTTTTTGGGACTCCTTAACCAGCTGGTTTCATTTCCAAAAGAAGATGGGGAAAAAAATACAAGAAGTAAATATTCAGTAGCTGAATTTCAGGCCTCCTGTAACTTTTCTTTTCTGCTGTGGGACTGACTGTGGGACTGGAGGAGGGGTTTGTGTCTGTGCAGACTGAAACCGTGTTTCCTGCACCCACTGGGCTGTGGTCTGGGAACCAGTGTCATCTCTTAATGCCTTTGTACCCATCTTATTAAAGACCAGGCAGTTCCAAGAGCAGCAGAACTGGCAGCCACGTGTCCTACAGTTGCCTTGCAGGTGAACTGCTTGGTATGATTCTCTGCTCTCTAATTAGGTTGAGCTAATGCTGCGCCCTTTCTCTCAATAGGAGCATTAACAAGATCTCTATACAGAAGAGAAAGCTTTAGGGAACTGCTTATGGGCTTTGCTACCCTGTTAGCAAACCCTGTAGAAATTGTCCAATTTGAATGTTACTGTGGATGCTTGGTCAGTGTAGGTGCAAATGAGGGTGACCTCATAAGCCACCAACTGAGAGAAAGAACTTACAAATTCCCCCTGGCATGGTCTCCATGGGCCCAGGTGAAATGTGAAAGACCCTGGAGCCTGAGTGGATGTGTTCCTTGCTCTTAAGGAGAGGAGGATAACAGGAAGACCAAGGTGATGTACAGGAGTGAGTGGACAGCCTTCCTGTTTACTCCTTAATATGCCGTAAAAGGTACTTGTGGCTTTTCATTTAAGTCCAGGTGTTACCAGCAGCAGCTGGGATTTGAGAGGAAGGAAAATAAGTGGAGCCTGTTTCCTCAAAGAAAAAAAAAAAACCAACACTCCCCTCCCCCCAAAACCAACCAACCAAAAAAAACCCCCAAAACCCAGGCAAATGCTAAGTTTTTTCCCTGAGGGAACCAGTAAATTATGTCTCTGTCAGTCTGAGCCCCATGGGCTTTTAAAACAGACTGTTCCTTGCTGCACACTGTTATTCCACAGTTACCTCTTTGACGGACATCCCACAAAGCCTGTTGACTGCCTGACCCAAGTCAGGAGAGGGTACAGTTTCTCTCATGAAGTCCATGGCCTCAGAAATCACCTACAACAGCAGGAGAAATAATCATCAGGTTGGACTGTGCCCTGCATTGCATACAGTGCCTAGAGGAAAGTAAGTGGCAGTAGCTGTGGGGTGCATTGCCAGGGTGCCCTTTCTGTGTGCCTGTGTTAGGGCTTACAATGCCTCTGATGGGTGCAAGGAAGACAAGCAGATCTGCTACTCTCTGGAGATGGAAACAGGACTGTTTTTAGCTTGTGTGCAGCAGCCTTTCTGGCCCGGCCTGGCTAAGTAGACTGGTCCTTAGGTTCCTTGGCACCATGTCCATGGGAGGCTCTCAGGAGCAGGGAGGTGGGGAAATTTCTGTAATTCTTCCCTCTGAAATGCACTCAGTTTGTCCTAGGATCTTGAGCTGGTCCTGGCTTAACCCAATGACTTTGGGTGCTAAATCTAGGGTCTTAGATATAAGCATGTTTGTGGTGGAACATGCCCAGATGTTTGCTAAGGGAGTGGCACAGGATCTTCAGTTTTACCACAGACCTTGTGGGGGAAGACTTGCTCAGCATACAACTCCTGGCTGTCCTATCCCTGCTGGCTCCGTGGATGCCCAAACTTTGTCTCACAAGCAGACATTGCTGAAGCATGGATGAAGAAAGACCTACCACAGTCATTGGTGGGAAGCCTGTGGTCTATATTTGAACAGCTATGTGCCAATGAGGGGGAGAGGGCAGGAGTGCATGTGTACAGCATTAGCCAGGGCATTGGCTCTCTTGGCTAGCAGAGGGCACAGCATGGCTGTTCCCACTGTATTTATTAATGATCAAACTGGTCCCATTTCATGGGTTCTCTGTACTAGTTGCCTACCCCAGTGTAAATGAGAACCCACCAGAAACCTGGTCCGGAGGGGCTTGAAAACACTGCTGAGGGAATGCTTGAAGAAGCTGCAGGAAGAAGAGGAGTTGAGCAGGCTTTGCACAAGCCTTATGCAGGCGGTGGGATTGCTGGAGCCGGTGATGTTGAAGACCTCCTCAGGGCCAGGGATGTCCAATGTGTCATCACTGAGAGCACAAGGCCCAGTATGCACTGATTGCCACTGCACTTCCCGGGAGTAGGTGAGGGGCCAGCAGGGATTAGACACAGTTTTAGCACTTCTCTGATCCTAGAGCAGAATAAAACAATGACAGAGGCAACAAGAGAGGAGGTTGGCATCCCAGCATTTCACAAAGGGAGACAAAATGTAACACAGCGAAGAACAGTTTGCCTCTGGCACCACAGTATTGTAATTGAGCAGGCAGGCTGCAAAAAGTTTGCCAAACCTTATCTCAGGTAGCCAACTGCAAGGCCCAGACTGATGCAGCAGGCTTCCAGCTCTTCCTGAGTTCAGGGCAGGCTGCAATGACTGGACCTGCTGTGGGAGGCTGAGGAGTCCCAGCCCTACCTGCTCTCCCTTAGACCAGAAATGCAATTTCAGTGAATCCTGTACTCTTTCTAGTTGCAAGAAAGAGGCTGTTCTGGTCTGCCTTCCAAATGGCTCAACGCCTTAAGAATCAGTGTTTCTTATCTCTAGGAATTCCCAAATATAACTGTGGTGAAGTGGGTCTGCGTGTGGGGTGTTCAGATCTCAACTAAGGGGAGGTGTGGTTTATAGGGAGGCAAGCAGATGGGCAGTGAGTAGTTTATTTCTGAAAAACTTAGTTTTGGTGGAGACTAAAATGATTCCTAAGTTTGCATCAGATCCTGCCCCCCGCCCCCCCAAGTGAAATAAAGTTTGGAAGAAAAACCACCATGTTTTCAAAATGAAATATTGTTCTTTTAAAGCTGCTACAGGGTTAAAGACAGGAAAGGAAATACCCCAAATGGACGGTCCCAGTTGGTTTCTGGGTGCTGTTGTTTAGCTTCCCCTTCTAGGATGGAGGAGCAGTTCTGAGGAGCCAAGGGAAGTCTTTGCCTCCCTTCAGCCTGAAAATTATCTTAGCACCTCTGGAGAGCAATTTTGTGCTCATGTGTATTAAGTAAGGAGCCAAATAGAGCCTGCAAGTAGGAAACTCTTGAATGGGTGCTTGCATGTCTGCTTGCAGGGCATTGATTTGGGCATAGAGACTATGTTTTACAAATGCACTGGGCTTTTTTAGATATATGCAAATGCCCTCTGTTAAAGACAGTGATCGACATTTTGCCCATTAGAAGCTACACCTCGTGTAACTGCCATTTAGTGATACCATATCCAGGAACCTTGCAAATGCCCTTCTGGCAGATACTCACTTGAATAAGCATAGAAAGCAGTCTACTGCGGAGCTGGTCTGTGCCATGGCAGGGACAGTGAAGAGTGTACACGTTGTGCATCTGCCCATACAGCTGCAGCCTCACTCCGTCTTCTGGTGCCTGGTTCTCTTCTACCTTGGAAGTGAGCTGTATTGAGGTTCCTCCCACAGACAGGACTCCTGCCATCCCCTTTCCAGAGGGGACCAACTGTCCTCGCCAGTCGTACTGACCCAAAAAGAACCAGAGAGGTCAGTTCTTAAGACTTCTACATCTGGGTTACAGTCAAATGCAAGCATTAGTGCACAGAGGGAAAGCAGCTTTCTGGTGCAGTACAGCCCAACTTTTTTTTTTTTTTTTGTCCATAGGACATAAGGATGCTGAATTGGTGGCTTTGGAGGGAGCAAAGGAGCCATTGTACAAGCACTGCCATCTGCTCAGAGAGGTCCCCACAGCCAGCAAGAGCAAACAGGGCTCACCATCCTGGATGGCCACTGCTGTTCAAAGCAGTGGTCTCAGCAGGTAGGAGCAGGGGAGAGAGGAGAGGGTGGTGGTGGTAGGGAATGGGAGGGGGGTTTCCAGGTGGGCAGATATGGGCTTCAGGTGCTTCCTTGATGCTAAAGTGATGCTCCTGTCAGAAGAATGCTGTGGTTTCATCTCCTGCAGTCTTGCAGAACTGATTTTGACAATGCTGAAGTTAGCAGTACAGGCAGGGAACTTTATGTGGGTGTAAGCACTCTGTCCTTGGCTGGGGGAGGCTGTGTTGCCACCAGCAGGGCTAGCAATTCCCTAACCAGTGCATGGTTGCTGCTGGTTATCAGAACTGCTTTTCGCTTCCCTGATGTGGAAAAACTCAGTCTAACCCACCTTTCTCTTGCAGTTTGAGTTCTTCTTGAGACCCTTTGGTTTGAGAAGCTATGGGTTGAGCAAGGAAAGATAAATATATTCTTTTTGTTTAGCAAGTGCCTTCTGAATACAGACCAGGCCTCTATGCTGGGGCCACCCAGCTATACTCTCACTAGCATCTCAATGAAAGGAAATTTGATGGGCTTTTGCTTTGGCAGCAAAAGACTCTGCTTCTCTGTCCACCATCCACAGGATGTCCTGTAGGACAGCTGGACTCCAGTGGCAATCCCACAGCACCCCACAGACAGCAGCAGTGCCTGTTTGACAGTGGTGCTGAGCTAGAGCTGCAGGGACTCAGAGCAGTGGAGTTCTTGTTGACATCCTGGGCTATGCTATGTAAGGTCATCTATGTGAGCATCCTGGATGTGTTGCCCAGAAAACCTCACATCTGTTAGGGCAGCTGCATGAACATGTCCATGAAAGGCTATATCAGAGGTTCGGTCCTTCAATCTAGTTATAACTATCTCACATTATGTCCCCCAACCAGCTGGTGTTGGATATAACCTGCCTCCTCTGAAAGGCCATGGAAGTTGTGCTTAAGCATTGTTTAAAGTAAAGGGTTTTAACAGTCCCTCCACATGTCTCTGTGGCTGTTTGTTAATGGGAGTTGCTCAGCTCAGTTCTGTACTCCCCAGGCAGGATTGTCCTTTACCTTGAAGAAGTTCTCCAGGACATAGTTAACAGCAACCCAATTGAATGCTTCCTTGTCTGGACTGGACAGGATCTTTTCCCCCTGAAAGTCAAAGGGGGATGACTTCAAGGCCACAGTCAGGGCTGCAAGGTGATGGGTGAGGCTAAACAGAAAAGGAAAAGAAGACACACTGTTTTTTACAGGACCCTGCCAGGAGCAGCCTGCAGTGGGGGCACAGCTGCAGGGTTTCTGCTGAGCTCCCCACTTTGGGTAGTAGCACAGAGGCACAATGACATTGCTGCCACTTCCCTCTCGCCTCAGATGGCACCAGGGGCAAGAACAGCAGAGGGATGATTTGAGCAGTTGTGCCACCATTCAAGAATTCGGGAGTTTAGTACCCTCTGTCACTGAGGGAACCCTGTGGCCTTGCCCCACTGACCTGTTCCCCTCCAGACCTTACTTTTCCCCGGTGTCTAAAAGGAGATAAAGGTCCCAATAATGAGGTGACTAAGAACAGTGTCCACAAAAGTGTATGATAAGGTGGATCTTCCCGCTGCCATTTCCAACCTGTTGACAAGAAGCATCCCTGAAAGCCCATGTGGGTTGTCACATAAACTGAAAATACTTTAGCTTCCAGACTGACAGGGTTTTTTTTTGCCATGCACTAATTGTGAAGAAGACTTTATACAGACTGGTAGCAGTAGCAAGACCATCATCCTCATGGCTGCCTGGGGGGACAGTATGGAGACACAGCTATGCCGTACTCCCCTTGAGTACATTGGGACCTGAAGAAGGTTTACCTGACTAGCAGATTAGGGATGAAACACTGCAGAGCAGACAGGGTGAGATGCATTTACAGAATGATCCACATGACACGTGCTGATCTCTGGGTGTGGGTTTGCAACATTCACTCACTTCGTCTGCCTCTTGCTGGTGGTTGCTCCCAAGTAGAGGGGTGTTTGGCTGTGCTGCTCTGCTGGGATCTCCTTCTGGGCCCAGTTCAAACATGGCTCCAAGCTCTTCCCTACTCTCTGAGGAGTATCTGAGTAGATGGAGACTCCTGGACCTGAGGACCAGGGGAAAGAATGAAATTTTCTAGGGAAACATATGGGAGAAGTGCGAGAGCTGTTACTCAAGAGGTTGCTGTCCTAGGGCATGGTTAAAGACAGGACCTGTCGCAGGTGGAATGAAGGACTTCCTCCATGTAGCCGTCCTGCTAAAATATGGTACTGGGAGCAAAACACATGTGCATGTAAATCCCAAATGGCACTAAAAGTACCCTAGCTCTGCTGCTGAGACATCCCGTAAATGACCACATATCAGCCACGTGACTGCTGCAACAGCTGAGGCTGTCTCAGCCCACAGAGGAAGAAATGGGGCTTTAGCTTCTATAAAAGATAGCAGAAGAACACTGCCGTGCAGGCAGAGCTGAGGCTGATGTGTCACCTCTCTCCTCTAGCCACTTCCTCTTGTGTTGCAGGAGCCATCTTCTGAGTCCCGCACCATCAAGCAAAACACCTCTGCTCTAGAGGATGCTGGTGCTGTGCAGAGAGAAGCTGTGTGCAGGCCTTGACTCATCTTTCCAGCAGATTTAATGGATTCTTAAACGCTGGTTTTGAACTACTACCCAGGAAGAGCCTCACTTCCCCATGCTCTGGCCCACTCGTCTTCCTGGCCGTGCGACTCCTTCACCATGTGCTCTGCTTTCCTGGGCCCTGTATAGGGCTGAGCTGCAGCTTGCCTATGGCTACTCAAAGGCTGTGACCATGCTGCCATGCAGACAGAGGACTACTTCTCGCATCTGGACGAGAAACCTGCCTGGACCTCTTGTTGCTGCTGCTGACAAACTGCTGTACCAAGCTACAGTTGCTGTTCTTAACCCAGTGAAGATGGCAGCAGTCAAGGGACACATACAAGGTTTCAGGGAACACTTATTGCTTCTTCTGTATGTGGTTTGTATTGCTTACAGTCTGCAAGGGCACAAACTCCCTTCCCTGCTTCTTGTGCAGCTGCCTTCCTACAGCACTGCTACTGGGAGTTCAGGGTTTCCCAGCATCCCGCTATAATCAGGCTTCAACATCAAAGCAAGATTGAGAGATAGGGAAGTTAAACCCTGAGCATTAATGCATGAAACCCTTTCAGCTGCCTTTGGCAGGGCCAAACTGATTCAAACTAGTGAAGAAGACCCTAATATTCTCCAAAATGTGAGACCTAAAACCAAGCTGAACTCATGCTTGTGCTGTCAAACCCCACATAGGGGGCTGGAGTCTTTGCATCTCTGTTGTCCTGACTGTACTCTGGGCACTAAGTGGTGTAGCTCCAGACGAGGCAAAGGATACAAGGAGTCACCCTGCAACCAGATTTGTCTCCGTTGCTGTTAAATGTCTTGCCTGGGTGAGAAGATCTGCAGCCTTGGCTCTTCCACTGATCCACGTGGACATCAGGATGAATTCCATCCTCCCTGTGTGCTTCCCTGCGTGCAGCAGGCCAAAACACCTGTTACCTGCTACTGCCAAGTGCTCTGACATCCAGCTGTGTATGGCTAAATCTGCCCATGTTGAGAAGACTTATGCTGAAAATAAGCAGCTTGTCCTTCACTATCAACACTGCTTCAGTGTACAATTAAATGATACAGGAGCTGAGGAAATTGTGGCAATGGTCCACGCACAGATCTCTGGGTTTCCATCCATCCCATGCCAGTCCCACAGACCACCAAACATGAATCAGGCACCTTACCTTGCACAGGACAGGAACTGCATTCCCTGATCACCCCGGTCTTGTTTGCCTTGGTGGTGGTCCACTGGTAGATGAACAGGATGGTGCGGGATGGGCCAGCATCCACAACAATGCCATACTGGAAAACCCCAAAAACATTCTAGATAAACACCACTGAATGCATGCTCCTTTGTTATTGTAGGGTGACTCAGCATTATGTAGGTATTCTGGGTAAGCCATGGGCCTGCACTGCAGTATTTGAGTTAGTTTTTTATGTTCAAAGAAAGGGTGAAGCCAGAAGATGGTGTGGATCTGCAAGGAAACATCTGCATTTCTGAATATACATGAGGAGCAGCAGGAGTGGAGAAACACCCAGAAATTCAGCAGACCTATGGTGGCATGCTCTGTAGCTGTTCCTGAAATCAGGTAAAGGGCTTCCACTAAGAGCTAAGCCACCTGGAGCTCGGGAAAAACAGGTCCTAAAGCAGTGGGAGATGGCACTATACAGGCTCTTGAATGATTCTGGGACTCAGAATGATGCTGGATTGGTTTGCTAAGGCTTTCGTGCAGGAATTGGAGGGCTGTGGCTTGCTCCTACTTCTGAGGAACCTGAGACTGCCTTATCTGTTTGATGCCCCAGTGCAGAGATGGCGTGCCACAGGCTGGGTTTGCCTTGGTGCATGCCAGACCTGTAGGAGCCACAGCACACTGGGATCAACCAGCACATATGCTGTCCAATGCAGCAGCCCCACAGAGACCAAGACAATGACTTGGCAGAAACAGCAGCAGCAGCAAACATGAGATTTCTCAACACCTTGTCCACTGACAGTTCTGTTGCCTAGCAGTGAGGCCAAGGGCTTTCTTAGTCTCTTTGCAGCCCAGCGCTTGGTCTATTTGCTGCTGATTGAGCCTTGCTGAGCTGCACCTCATATGCGAGGGTTAGGAAATGAGACGCAGCTAGGGTACCCTGCAGCACTGCTCTCTCTGGCTGTTCTGGACATCCCCACACTCAAAATAGCCCCAGTGCTAGCCTATGGTCTCCCCCTTATTACATGACCCCAATCTGGGACATCTACACAGACAGGAAAGAAACTCGTGAGATCTAGGAGGTACATGGTAATGCATGGTCTAAGCTGGATCTTGCACAGAAATAGTTGTAGCTGTGACTGAGTGGGAGGAGAAACCTCCTGAGAGGTTGAAGTTAACACCGTCAGAAGGGTTTTAGCACAAGACAGAGCCTGGCTGCAACCTCTGAGCGAAGCTGGCTGCCTGCAGCCTTCCTGGGAGCTCCCAGCTGCACCAGACACAGCACCCAGGACTGGAGCTGGAGCAGAAATGCGGAAGGAGGATGGAGGTCCCTGCCCAAGCCTGCTGGCATCCTCCCACACAAGTGACAGCTCGTATTTCTCGCAGGGACATGTCGGCTGCCGCAGAAGAGGAAGAAACAAATGGTATTGGTGGAGAAACCTGGATTTTTTTTCCTCCTTCACAAAATGAGAGGCTGCTGCTGGGAGTGCAAGGGATGAGAATGGATCACCGCATTTCTGCCCCAGCTCAACACCAGGGAAGGATAGAGCATGGAGCAATAAGGGTTTTTTTTAAATCCAATTTTGTTTCCGAGAGGTGTGTGGAGGAGGGGTAGTATCTCTAAATGCACAGGATAACGTACTCCTGTTCAATTAAACCATAGTGTGCCACTGATCTCACCTCAGCAGTGGTGCATCAGGAGGCATAGCGGATGGGCGTTAACCCCCCAGTCACCAGGCAGATCTGACCCTGTTGCATAGAGCAGGTTGGCTCTTTGGTTAAAATCAAGAGAGG
Source organism: Astur gentilis (assembly GCF_929443795.1). Classification (NCBI taxonomy): domain Eukaryota; kingdom Metazoa; phylum Chordata; class Aves; order Accipitriformes; family Accipitridae; genus Astur; species Astur gentilis. The sequence goes on from NC_064908.1 coordinate 10,500,560, forward strand.
ACAGAAGAGGAGAAGGCATGGAATATAATTAGATTATTTTTTTTAAAACAGAAGCAGCAGTTCAGGGCCAAATTCCTGCGAACTTTCAAGAGTGACCTAGCTCTTTCCCTCCACTGACAGCACTGGTCCCTTGCCACTCTGGAGTAGCTCCTGACACGGGCTGCCTTTCCTCAGCCTGCAGTGAGCACCTCTGCTGATGCATGGACCATATTCAGCCTCTATTTCCCTGACCAGCCAAAGGGGTTGGCTTGTTTTCAGTTTGAAAACTACAGCATGTTGAAGGATGCCAACCCATCCTCGCAGTCTTGTTCTAGTCACCTCCCCTTCTCAGTTTGTTGTTTCAGGCTAGTAAATAACTCAGTAGCGCAATGAATGTAAAAAGCAACAAAACACACCAGTTTAAATGCCTGGCTTGCACAAGGAAATAGGCAGGTTCTCCTTAAGAAGCAGCCCGAGAGACTAGGAGAAGGTCCTCTGCTTACTGCCCCGCTTGACCCTCGGCTTGGGCACCCCTTGGGCAGGTGGACACCCTTACCTTAGTCCTGAAAGGGGTAACAGGCACATCTTTAGTGGAGACGCAAAGCAGCACGATGCCTGTCAGTCCTGCTATGATCACCAGCCAGGGGGGAAGGAGTTCACGCCAAGACATGAAGTGCTTTCTCCTTTCACAAAGAGTCAAAAGAGGAAGCAGCAGAGCAGCAAACTGACAGTGGCTGCTTTTTATAACCTTTAAAAAGAAGAAAGGCGGGGCCAGGGCTAGGCTCTGACTTCAGCCCAGCCCCAAGCCACAGGGACCACAAGGAGTGCGTGGGCCAAGCTGCGATGTGTCAGGCATTTCTCTCTTCCATTGCTCCATGCAATAAATAAAACGACGGCTTCATGCCCGTTCCAGCGCTAGTTTTGCAAAGGCACCAGAGCAACCTCGAAACTGCCCCAGGCGATGGGGTTGAGGTAAACAGAAATGTGGGGTTAACTCAGCTGTGTAATAAGCAGAAAGCAGGCAAAAGTAATCCGTTTGGTATTCTGCGCCTGGCAGTGCTAGCTGCCAAAATTAGAAGTGGGGAAACTCCTTGTCACTGGGTTTACTTTATATCTGAAGGCTCCAGAGTGGACCTGGGGTGCTTCCCTGCAAGCACGTGTCCATCAGGTTGGGGCAGAGTGTGGACACTCTGCCCGGTTCCTTCAGACTGCTCCTGCCTCCTTGTTCATTCTCAGGTGGCACTGGGACAGGAAAACATCTGCACATTTGGGTTTCCACTGGCAGGAGACTCTGCTGGTTTGGTCTTCGCTGTGGGTAGGAGATGGCAGGGGCTGCTTGGGTCTTTTGCCCCCAGAGGGCCAGTGTCAGGATAGGTGCCTGTCCACCCCTTCTTGACAGCCTCCCCATGAAAGATAACCAACCTCCAGACTTTACAAAACATGTGCCTGCTTTCTCCTTTCTGGTGCCACAAAGACACGTCTCCGAAACCAGAATTTCTGAAGAAAAATGTGTTAGTCCCAGGAGAGGTACTTCTTTCAGGCTGTCTTCATCTGTGTCCCAGTGACTAAGTCTAGGAATAAAAGTGCAACTCCTTTAAAGAAATGTTTTTGTTTGTGTGAGCTGGACCATGTATTGGCAAAGCCATCTTGTCCCCACCAGAGGACTTCACCAGCCAGGCCTCTGTCTCCAGAACTAAAGGACTGACACCTCCTTGGTCTTGCAGGGGTATTTGGAGATGCACCTGTCCAGCTTAGAGTTGTTTTAAGCAAAGTGCCAGAATTCCCTCATCTTCCTGCAGACTTTAAACTCCAGTTCAGATTTTGCTGGTCAGCAACTAGAATGCATCTGCAGATGTCCTGTAGTGACAGGACAAGGGGCAACGGTTTTAAACTGAAAGTGAGTAGGTTTAGATTGCATGTAAGGAAGAGATTTCGTACGATGAGCATGGTGAGACACTGAAACAGGTTGCCCAGAGAAGTTGTGGAAGCCCCATCGTTGGAAATGTTCAAGGCCCGGTTGGACAGGGCTTAGAGCAACCTGATCTAGTGAAAGAAGTCCCTGCCCATGGCAGGGGGATTGCACTAGGTGATCTTCAATGGTCCCTTCCAACCCAAACCATTCTGTGATTCTTTGGTTTGCTTACACTTGGGCTGACAATGCTCTGGTTTGGAACCAGGACACAGATTAAATTGCCAGAGCGCTGACAGCCCTCCTTCCCCTGCTCTCACATCTGCCTGGGAGGACAGGCAGGCTTTCACACACTTCGCTGGTGAGGATTTGTACAGCAGTTCAGCTTGCTGCAGTGCTGCAAACAAAACGGGTGCCCCAGGCATCCTCCTGTCTCAAAGAAATGCTGCATGTGGGATGCATGGAGCGGCTGCTCGCACTGTGGTGGTTGGCTGATTGCTCGTGCCCACGGGCTGGTCACAGTAGTTTATACCAATATTGCGATATATCATGAGCACCTAAGGATATCTGGCAGCTACCGAGGAGCTGCCAGATCCTGCCGTGGTCAGGCCAGTCCTGCTTCGCTCCCGCAGAAACCACGCGCTGGCAGAGCAGCGTGCACCTCAAACCGTGCAGGGGTTGCTCTTGCAGCTGGGACACGGAGAGGGGAAATGGGGAAATGCCGGACCTAAGGACATTGCAGCAGCTCAGGGCTGGGAATAGCGGAGCGCGTCTGTTCTGTCATCCAGACGTTGGGGTTCGTGGGGGTCTGTCGACAGACCCAAGTGGTTTGGGGGGCTCTAAATCACATAGGTTTTGCCTCAATAATTATACTAACAGGAGGGCAGATGCCAAAGGGGTTTCTGCGATGGGTTGGACTGCTGCAGCTCGATGCAGTCCTGGCGCCTGGCTGCAGATCTCATGAAGGACAAATCAGGATTTTTTTCCCCTGCTCTGTAGCAGCTGTTTTGAAGTACGGGCCTGCAAAGGTCAAACCGTGATGGGGAAAGGCCACTTCTCCTTTGCGAGGCTGTTTTTGGTGGCATTTCTCGTTTTCATCGCTGCCTGCCAGGCCTCAGCCGAGCAGCGGCGGCCGGCCCGCCGGGGGGGGGGGGTCGCCTCACGCAGCCGCAGGCACCCCGATATTTGCTGCCGTGCTCCCGTATTGGTGTTGATGGGAGCAGCGTGCCCCGGGGCCCGGCCGCCTCCCCCAGCGCTCAGCCGGCAGCCGCGGCGCCCTCCCCGGCACGGCGGCTGCTGCGGCCCCGGCGCCGGCGGGGGCGGTGCGGGGAGCCCGGGCGCCCCGCGGCAGGAGCGGCGGAACCTTTGTGCGGCGGAGCGGGTTCCGCGGGGCGGGGAACAGCGCCGGACCGCGCTGGGCCGGGGGACCGGAGAGCCGGGCGGCCCGGGGAGCGCGGCGGGAGGGGGGGGGTGGGGCGGGGAAGCTGTGGCGGGAGCGGGCCCGGCGGGGCCCGGCCAGGCCGCCATGTATGCGGGGCTGCAGGAGCTGGGGGTGGCCAACGGCGAGGACCTGAAGGAGACGCTGACCAACTGCACGGAGCCGCTGAAGGCCATCGAGCAGTTCCAGGTGAGGCGGGTCGCCACGGAGGTGCGCGGGTGGCGGGGGCCGCCCGTGAGGGGCCGGGGCTGTGGGGAGCACGAGAAGGCCCGAAGCGGGGCCTGTGTTTTGTGGGGTTTTCGCCTCTTTTTATTCTTTAACCAGCACGGCTTTAGCTGTCCCCGCTGTCGTCTGCTGGCTAGCGGAGCCGGCTAACCTCCCGCCTCCGTCCCTGGGCGGTGTTTGTGTCGGCAGACAGAAAATGGAGTGCTCCTGCCCTCGCTGCAGTCGGCCCTGCCCTTCCTGGACCTGCACGGCACCCCCCGGCTGGAGTTCCACCAGTCGGTTTTCGACGAGCTGAGGGAGAAGCTGCTGGAGAGGGTCTCTGCCATCGCTTTGGAAGGGAAGGTTGAGGAGAGGTTTGTGTGCAGTCTTGCTGGTTGTTTGGGGTGAGCTGGGAATCTTGTGTGAAAACTAGAGCGGACGAGTGACTTCTGCAAAGGAGAGTTAGGTTGCTGGGGGATCAAGTCCCAGTGGCTTTGAGATGAGCCATTGCGGTCCTTTTCTGTAACATGGTAGTCTCTTGCTCTTACGTGTTTTCAGATACAAGAAGCTAGAAGATCTTCTAGAGAAGAGCTTTTCCCTGGTCAAGATGCCTTCCATACAGCCTGTGGTAATGTGTGTCATGAAGCACTTGCCCAAGGTAAAACCGCTTTGCCAGTTGGCCTGTTGCATTACCTCTCTGTTGTATAGCTTCTCTTGGCTGTGCTGTCGGCTGGGCTGCCTGCTCCATCTGCATACCTTCTGAAAGTTTGTCATTCAGTGACTGAAGATTTACTACATTCCTGTATCTGGTAACAACTTAGTAGACTAATTCAAAAAATGTTTTACATTTTCATAATCAGATGAGACTATTTCCCTGTTTTATTCAATACACGCATCTTCCTGAAAAGCAGTCAAGTCGCTGATAGGTGGGTTTTTCCACAGCTGATTTAAAAATCTGTGACAAGTGGAAAATAAGGTTTGAAGAATGCAACTAGAAGTAGAAAGGAGTGAGATTCAGTTCTGTGAAACAAAACCCTCTAGGAGTAGCCTTATTAAAAGCATCATATTGTATTTAAAGGTAATGGATTAAAAACTGCTACTAGAACTTCTATAAGTTACTGAGTTTTGAAGCATCACCCCGAATCTTGGCATCGTAGGTTTAAAGGAAGTCTTAAGTGTCTTAGGACTGTCTTACTGTTATAGGAGTAGGGAAGGCAAAAGATGAGTCTGTGATACTGCCTGTTGTTTAATTGCTGTTGTGTAAATTACCAGACTGCCTGAGATTATGATTTAGACGTCTTCTGTAGTCAGTTACTTTTTACTCGGACAGTCAGCCAGGTAAGCTGCTCTGCACTTTGGTAACTGCTTTGTTGGTCACAGGTCCCTGAAAAGAAGCTGAAGTTAGTAATGGCTGATAAGGATTTATATAAAGCATGTGCAGTGGAGGTGAAGCGCCAGATTTGGCAGGATAACCAGGCTCTGTTTGGTGATGAGGTATCTCCACTGCTGAAGCAATATATCCTGGAGAAAGAAAATACTCTCTTCAGCAATGATATTTCTGTCTTGCACAATTTCTTCAGTCCGTCTCCCAAAACAAGACGTCAAGGAGAGGTAAGGACAAGGAAACCTCTTACAACATGCTTGTGAATGGAATTCATCAGCTTTCAGTCAACCTCGTCAAATAACAGAATGTCCATTTCACCCACCCAACTTCACTACTAAAGTTGTTTGGCTAGACAAGGTATTTGTGAGAACTACCAGGCTGTTTTCTCCTACATAGCTTGATGAAAGCAGCAGGAATTGTTTTAATAGTTACTCAGTGCTGTGTAATAATTGATTAATGTTCTAAAATGTTTATGAGCTTTTAAAAAAAATAGCAAGGCCAAATTTTTTCCTTTATTGCTCAGTCTGGCTTTAATACCCCTCATCTGTTCTGAAGGATGTTCAAATCAGTTTGAATATCTTAGATTTTTTTTCTTGGGACTTTTTTTTTAGCAGGACATAGTCTAAAAAAGCTTTGGGTTTTGTTTTGTTTTGTTTTTTGGAACATGGAAAAGGACATTGAAAGTTGTACCTAAGCTGGCATTCAGAAAAGTTGCTCTTTGAATGGAATTACATGAAGTGGCTGAGCTGATCCAACACTCAGGCACAGGAAGGGCAGGTGCTGCTCCTCCCCTCCCTCCCTGTAGCTCTGGAGATTATCAGACCCTTCCATGAGTTGATTCAGCTCAGTAATTGCTACAGAAACTGGCAAATAAAACCAGTAAGTAGTTTTCCAAGATAGTGAGCTGGACCTGCTCAAAGAAGAGATCACCTGGCACCAAAGCCATTGTGAGGAGACGGACTGGATCACACAGGCAGGCTTGATGTGGGAGGGAGCAGTGGCATAGGCATTAGGAGGAGTGGGTCTCTCCTCTTCTTGGCAACAGCAAGCTGTTACAGTGGTTCAGCTATAATGTGTCGCTCTACCTCAGGGGGCATCTTCTGCAAAAGGGAAATATCTGAGTTCCTGTAAGGACCTTACTATCAAGAATGCTAAGGAATTGCAGTGATAAGGCAGTATATAAAACTTCAATTTCAGGGAGGGTAGCACTTCTGCTACATGGGGGGTTTGGTTTGGGTCTGTTTTGCTTTCAAAAACCCATTTAGTGTAAGTGCTGTGGTGCAATTTACCTCAAGTTTACACTGCAGACTTATGGTTTAACCCTGGCTGGCAACTAGGCACCACTCATCTGCTTGCTAACTTCCCCCTGGTGGGATGGGTGGGAGAATTGGAAGGGTAAAAGAAAGAAACTTGTGGTTTGAGATAAAAACAGTTTAATAATTAAAAATAAATTAGAAAAGAAAAAATTCTGTAAGGAAAAAAAGTGACAAAGAGAGAGGAAAATAAAACCCAAGAAAAACAAGTGATGCAAATAAAACAATTGCTCCCCCACCAACCTCCATTTCCAGTTTTATTGCCGAGCACAACACCTTATGGTCTGGAATATACCTTTGGTCAGTTGGGGTCAGCTGTCCCGGCTGCGTCCCCTCGCCACTTCGTGTGCACCTCCAAACTACTTGCTGGCGGGGCAGTGTGAGGAGCCCTTCATACTATGTTAAGCGCTGCTCAGCAGTAACTAAAACATCAGTGTATTATCAACACTGTTTTCGGCACAAGTCCAAAACAGCCCCATACAAACTGCTGTGAAGAAATTCAACTCTGTCCCAGCCAAAACCAGTAGAAGACTTGACCTTGCCTGTAGCCTGAAGGTAGATAGAAATACGAAAAGACTTCCAGAGAAAAGTGAGTTTTGTTCATGTTGCAGTAATTGTAAATTATATTAATCAATAACAGGTACTGCTTCTTACTTGTTTTACATAGCTGAGCACCTGATTTTACAAATGCTTCAATTTCATTTTGCAAGAGAGCCTTTTCTGGACATTCTTTATTCTTTCATTATGGCTATGAAAGATTTGGTAAACATCTGTTGAACAAATGCTCTTGGAAATCTTGGTATAAATAGTTCCTTTTCAGGAACTCACGTCAATGCGGATGTTTCAGTCTTGATATATCATGTAAAAGAATTAATTTACGTTTTGTGTGTGTGTGAAATAACACTCTGTCTTGGTACTGAGTGCACATTTTTTCATTTTGAGTTTAGGTGGTTCAGAAGCTGACCCAGATGATTGGGAAGAACGTGAAGCTCTATGATATGGTGTTGCAGTTTCTGAGAACCTTGTTCCTTCGGACAAGGAATGTTCATTACTGCACACTACGGGCAGAGCTCCTGATGTCGCTGCATGACCTGGAAATCAGTGAAATCTGCACCGTTGACCCCTGTCATAAGGTATTGATCATGTGGGACAGATAGGAGTATTACTGCAGAATTTTCTGTTTCGCCCACTCCTGTGCATACCTGCTGCCCTGCAGGACTTCAGCCCAGAGAAGATGTCTCCTCTCTGTGAAGAGAGTTCAGACCTTGAACCCAAAAGTCATCTTATATTCCTTGGAACCTCAGGTGAAAATTTCATCTTGGTTAACCAGCAGCTTGCTTTCATTTCATAACCCATAAATCATTCAAATTTATAGTACTTATGCAGTGTTAAGAACGTCTAATCTGACCTATGAGGATGCTGCAAAAAAGTAATCAAAAACATTAGCTAGCCCCAGGTTCTTAATCAAATCTTGTTTCCCTCCCTGTTGTGCCTGGTGTGATATACTCCATCTGTCAGTAAACTGTGTGTGTAACATTAAATACTTTGGCTCTTGAATTATAAGAAAACATTATTAAAATATTGTGGGGTGGCAGATGTGTTGTTAAAGTCACACCAGGATGTTCTTACTGGTCCTTTGTGGTCAGCATCACTCTGATCTAGAACAAAGTTTTTTCTCTTAAGTATTTTTGCTAAGTTTTATGTGTATTCAGCTTATAGAGAATATGTTCTAGAGTGATGATGTTACTGCATGTTTTTTAACATCTTCTGATCAAGAGTCCCCAATCAGTATACAGACAGTGACTAAATAAAAAAGGGCAATTCTTGTTCAAGTCGCATATCATTTTCAGCAATCTCATTCTGCCACTGCAAAATGCAGTGACTGCTGCAAGGCAAGGAAGCCACAATGAAAGCATTTCAGAAAATTCAGCAATTTGTTCTTTTTTGACAGCTGAAATACTGGGGGAAAATATATGTTGTTTTCTGAAAGAGGAAAAAAGCCCTTAATTTTAGGTCAGTTAAAACATTTACTTAACTGTCTCTTTCCATTTTGATAATACAACTCTAAAGCAGAAGCACCTCCACTGTTAATATCCCCTTCTTACAGGATGGGAGTGGTATTGCAATAGCTAAAATATCCCATATTATTATTGCTAAGTGATGCTTCTCCTTTGTCAGCCTCCTACTTGTGTAAATGCACACTGATTACTTGTGCTGGGCAGCGGTATGTTTTATACATGCCTCTTCCTTAACTGCCAGGGAGTGCCTTTCTTGGGAGGGGAGAAAGTGACACCAGGTTAGCTTGCATTGGTATCTCTGACTTCCTTTTGGAACGTTGGTATTTCTGACCTCCTCTGTATTTGTGGCCAGCTTGCTACCATACCTAAGTATATTAATAAAATGTTATCATTCCAGATATTTGGAGGTTATTTGAGCCTGTTTTCTCTGACATTGTCTATTTTATTGCTGGTTTATGGAGTTGCTGTGGTTCGTAAAGCTTTCTCCTTTTTTATAACAGTTCACCTGGTGCCTTGATGCTTGCATTCGGGAGAAGTTTGTGGACAACAAGAGAGCTCGGGAATTGCAAGGGTTTCTGGATGGAGTGAAGAAAGGACAAGAACAAGTGTTGGGGTAAGGCACTTGGGCTGTTTATTGAGAAACTGAAAATGGGTTCCTGGCAATCACAACATCTGGCAGATATTGTAGGTGTTAATTCTTCCCTAGAGCCAGCTAACAGCCAGTAGCTCTTCTGTGTGGTCAAATCCAGTACATCCGTGAGCTTTAATGCACTAGGGCATAGCCAGACATGTTCTGATGATGTAGCTTGTACTGCTTAAATTACCACCCTTGCATCTCCCTTGTGGCCTGGTAACTGACTATGGGACATCTGCTTGATTTCAGTGCAGAAGACCTTTAGTAATTGTTTCAGATAACAGGCTCTTTCAAGTCAAAGAAATAACATTCATGGTGTTTTTACAAGGCAGGAGAAGGTTCATCAGGTGGACAAAAGACAGAAATTCAGGTTTTACATTATCATAGTAAGGGTATTGTTACAGTACTTGTCCTGTGTCTACCTCTCTTCTTAAAACATAGCAGTGTGTGTGCGCTTATATAGTGTACACATGTACACACTACTTTGATGTTACATCTGATAGTTGACAGGGTTACAACAAAGAATATGCTCAAACATCTTACTCTAGTGAAACACTCTGGTGTCCTGCAGCTAGATTTGGAACTGTACAGTAGGGTTGTTTGTTACGTATGACATGTATTTGATTTTTACTTCTCAGGGACTTATCAATGATCTTGTGTGATCCCTTTGCCATTAACACCTTAGCCTTGAGTACCATAAGGCACCTGCAAGACCTGGTTGGGCAGGACACCTTACCCAGGGTGAGTGTCGCAGCTTGTGTACCTAATCTGAACTATAGTCTTAATTGAATAGCATTCATCAGCAAAGGGCTGGCACTGTAGAAGAAGTACAATTAAGTTCTCAAATGCATGTGTAAATTGAAATAAGTGAAATGTGATACTGCCTATGCATTTGTAGCACATATCTTAGAGCTCTGCAGGAGCACTGTTTGGAGACGGGCATTTCAGAGCTCTCCGAATTGACAATGAATTGTCTGCATGGCTCATTCTATCCTAACAGCTATGCATATATAAAATCATATATAGAATATATGCCTCCCTGCTTTTGTCCTTTCATCAGTTTGCCTAAGAGCAGCAGCCTTTTTTCCCTGCCACGGTAAATGCGATGGATTTGTTTACATTTTTCTGGTCTGTTGGCTGCAATATAATAGTTCCTGCAAGCAGTGTCTGCAGGAGGTGCTTAAATGTTAAAGGAGGGTAGCTTTGCAGGTGTCTGAACAGTGTGAGGCATTTGCTGGTTTTAACCCCGAGTTGTTAAATTTTATCGTTGGATTGAGTTACTTCTTCATTACAGTTTCAGACTGAAAGTTATTTTGGTTTCAGGGCATAATATAAAAAAAAAAAATTGTCATTCTTACACACGCTTTCTCTTTCTTACTTCTGCTGAGATGAATTGATTTGTCCTGTCACGCATTATATTTCAGTATACTGATTTGGCTGGACACATTTAAAAAAGATGTCGTGATCAGATTGGCTGCATACTTCTTGGTGCATTAAAAAACATTACAAGAAACTGCAAACTCTCAGGTGTGTCTGTTATTTGATTCCCATTTGAGGAATCAGTTGTCAATTAAATCGGAGAACTGAATGCCTCCAGCAGTCCAGGAGAGTTTTGAATGTAAACCACTACTTCCAAATAAGTATCTATATGTGCAACTTGTGGAAGATCAAAATAGCTGTTTTTCTCCTCCCCTTAATATTCGAGGAAAGCCCAGATCTGCTGCTGCTCCTTAGGATGCTGTCTTTGGGACAGGGGGCCTGGGACATGATTGACAGTCAAGTCTTCAAGGAACCAAAAATGGTGAGCCATTCTGATGTTTAGAATTTAACATATTTAATTAAACAAACTTAGACTTGTTTATTATTTTATTGCATCCCTGATTTAACCTTCACTCTGCATACCTCTCATCATAGCTTTCTTAGAAAAACATGTAAGTGGTCACAGAGCAGCAGCTCAAATGGACATGCTGTAAGCTTCGTATACCTGCTTTTTTATTTACATGGATGCCTGGCCCTTACTGTTTTAAAATCAGACTGTACCTCTATTAAATTCTGCACTGGTTGCTCATTGTTCCTGGGAACTTCTACACAGCTGAAATTGTGGAATTGGAAAAGGTCTCTCAGAAGAAATGCTATGAAATTGTCAAAAGAAAGAATTTGAGCAGGAGTATTTCTGTAGATGAGGTGAAATACAGTTTTCTTAATTACCAGTGGAACATGGGGAAGTGAATTAGTCAAGAATTTTGACTGGAACTAGATGTCTGAAAGCTTGTTTTCCTAAGCGTAGGATGGGGCTCATAATACTGCCTCACTATTTGTTACAGCACTCTAGGACCGTTAGGTGGCATGAACTGATTGATGAAAGCATTGTTCTTTTTCCTCTGTTCTTCCATCCCTCTAAGGAAGCTGAGTTGATCACAAAGTTCTTACCTATGCTGATGTCTTTTGTGGTGGATGACCACACATTCAATGTGGATCAGAAGCTGCCCTCAGAGGAGAAGGGGCCAATTCCCTACCCCAGCACCATTCCTGAAGCTTTCACCAAGTACGTAATCTGCCTTACCACCTTTGAACCAGTCTTGTTACCAAAGTAAAACATCAAGGAGCCAGCCACCACTGACAGGAAAAAACACTGTATGTGGTAAAATGAAGACTTTCTTGGAGTAATACAGTCCTGGTTAATCAAGCCAGAACTGTTCCTTTAGCAGAACAGGTTTCCACCATGATTCCTCAAATACAATTTATAGATAAAAATTAATATTTCTTTTAATGACCAATCTTTTGGCAGATTGAATATGGAAGTATTTGGTATTACTGCTTTCAAATATGCTGCTTGTGTACCTTCCCAAGCAGTGAATGATGAATGTTTGAGTGATACTTGGGTGCAGCTAGACGAGTGCCCATGCCTGGTTCTGAAGAGCGCTACTGTAAATTGTTAAGTTGGCATTTCTGTTACACAGATACTCATTCTCTTTTCATAACCTATCAGTTCAGGGACGTCCAAAAGATACATAAAACCACTGTGTGCTATGTTGTGTTCAGATCTTGCACTAATTTCCAGCACAATTCTTGTCTGTATGCCAGAACCTGGAGTACCGTATCCTGGTAGTTGTACTCTCCTCTATGACAGTGTTGATATTTGACGTTTGGGAAACTAAACGAAAACAGTATTGGGCTTTGTATCATTTTGAGTATTTGGCCTTCTAAAACCTGTTTTGAATGAGCACTTTTATCATTAATACTATTATAAATGTTCACAATCAAATCCAACCGTTTGATTGTGAGACAGCACGATGTTTGCTGAATGGTAAATTTTTCTGGGCAATAGTAATGAACATAGTGATGATCATCTACCAATCACCGAGTAGTTGCTCTTCAGTGGGTTTGAGGTTAGCCACTGCTGTAACTGCTTGATTGCTATCCAACAGTACTTTAAAACCTCTTTAAAAAAAATAATAATCTGTTCTAGCTTTATCAATTAAGAACTTTGCTTCTGCCATAACAGATTCTTGCAGGAGAACAGAATAGCTTGTGAGATTGGGCTGTATTACATCCTTCACATCACTAAACAGAGGAATAAGAATGCTTTCCTTAGGCTCCTGCCAGCACTAGGTAAGTTTTTGTCTTGTGTTCTATTCTACAGCTGTTTGCCTTGTACTGGACACCTAGGAGGCAAGTAAACCTGGAGTGAAAGTGATTTCAGAGTCAAAGATGTAATGTTCTGCCTTTGGCTGTTCTGGTGGCTTAGTTGTAAGGCCCTGCAGAAGTGTTTGTTTTTGTCTGCAATTAGGATACTTTTCTGCTGATCCAAGAATTTAGGGATAGTGGCTGAAGGTCAGTAGTTCCTTAGATTGAAGGCTGTATTAACAATGACATTAGCTGAGAACTGTTTGGAATGAATCTGAAAGATGAAAGAGCAGGTGGCTTAGTTCTGCCGCTGCTCATAGTAATTGCAGGTGGCCAGAAGTTCTTGCGACTTGGCTTTGTGTGGTAAAAAACCCTATAACAAAACAGGACCGAGCACAGCCTTAAATTTTTTCCTGGGATTACTTTTCTCATTGACTTCTCTGGGGTAAGTTGCGTGAGAGCTCTGAAGCAATCTTAGGAATTGCAGCTCCCAATAATTGTGGCAGGGGTTCATTTCCCACTCCCTCACCCCAGCTCTGGTGTTCTTTGAACCCTTTGCTGAACTGTCAGCTCATTTACATGGGTGTATTTTCCACTGGTTAGTGATTTGTATCTGCTCACTATGGGGTCTGAGGAGTACAAGGAGGTGGATATGGCCATGAACAGAGGACGATGGAGGGAGAAGGATAGCAGGGGACTCTGTGATTTTGGCAGGAGCAAACTAATCTGTGACTTCAGCCATGGTGGACACATGGGCTTTCTACATATTCTTCTCAACACTCTGCTCCTAATCTTTTATGTCTGAAAGATCAAAGCGACATGCCTGGGCTACCTGTTTTAAAAGGAAATTTTACTGCAAAGTTTTCAGCAGGAACATCTGAACCTCACTGTGTAGTGAGGTTTTGGCACTTCCTTGTCAGTCTGTCTCTTTCCTTTTCATGTTGTATAGTTGAGACATTCAGTGACTTGGCCTTCAGTGATATTTTTCTGCATCTGCTTACTGGTAATCTCACGCTGCTGGGTGATGAATTTGCACTCGAGGAGTTCTGCACCAGTCTCTTTGATGGCTTCTTTCTCACTGCCTGCTCAAGGTAAATGTGATTTTCCTTAGGGGAAAGTGAGGAAAGTGAGTGTACAGGATACCTGAGAGAGGTTATACTGCTTTGAATTGTAGTTTAATAGTACAGCAAACTTTTCACATATAGTGGAAATATTAGCCTGATGCTATTTTTCTTTAAGGCTTATATTTTGTAATCAAGTTTTTATCAGCAAAATTGTTGATTATGAACTATTACCTAAACTGTAATTCATTATTCATAAGTTAGAGTTGCAAAAGACAATATCCTTCATGCTTTGCAGTAGCTCTGAACATGAAGAGCTAACTTCAGCTCTTTGCAGTATCAGCTGCATGCAGAAAATCTGTTTGTATCTGTTAATTCTGTTAAGTCAGTGTGGTCCAACTGGTGGCCTGCAGACCAGATCTAACTTCCAGGAGGCTTCCCCAAAAATGACTAGAACTGCTGTTCAGGCATAGCAGCATGTGCCGCTGCTGTTACCACTTCCTCCACACATACAGAGGGACAAACATCCTCTTGCATGTGCATATGGCCTGTCCAACAGAGACCAGCTGCTGCCACGTGCTGCAGTCTGTGCTTAAAATCTCCCCCTCCTTCCTCATGATTGCTACAGTTAGTCCATTCCTGTTGAATAATTACACGAATTGCTTGAAAGTCTTAAGGCAGGGTTAGCACTTTGTAGCACACAGGCTATAGTTCTCAGGTGTTTTGGAAAATTACAACAAAGCTGCCAGTCTGTGGGTGTGTGAATTATTCTGGTACTGTTGCAGTAGCTTTCTTGTTCTCAAGATGGTGTTTGTTTATATCAGTTACTCTGCTTCAAAAATTGCTTTTTGCAGAAAGGAGAACGTACACAGACATGTGCTAAGACTGCTGCTTCATCTGCATCACAAAGTGGCGCCTGCCAAATTAGAGTCTCTCCAGAAGGCTTTGGAGCCCACCAAGCAGGTAAGAAGGGAGGCATAAGAAAGGGAAAATCAATTGCAAATGAAAGCATCTGCCTTTCCAGACGTTGCTTAATGGAACATGAGCTCTACTTTCCAAATGTACCAAGTTGTGTCTGAAGTTAACCTTGTAACTTCCTCTTTCTGTGTTGGTTTGTATTAAAACACACAGGATAATTGCATACTTAGCGTTCTAGCTAGTAGCAGCTAGAATGAAGTATGACACTTCTGTTTTTCCCCTCCCTAATTCTCATTCTGCAGAGTGGGGAAGCTGTGAAGGAGCTTTATAACCAACTCACTGAGAAACTGGAGCTTCGCAAGCCAAGTCCAGCTGAAGTGACTGAGACTCCCTCCATGGAACTGCCCTTGCCCACTGTGCCCACACCAGCCTCACGCTGAGCTATGTCTGTAGTGCAAGAGTGAGACAGGAGAAGAACTAACCTAGTGCTCTGCAGCGTGAAGGCACTGTACTGCCTTTCAAGTGTCTCTGCCTACAGGGTGGAAACAAAAAAAAAAGCCACTGAAGCTCTTTCAGGAAACACTGCAGTTTACCCAACTCACTGGCTCTTGCTGGTTAGAAAACTCTGCAGTGCATTGCAAAGGTTTACTTTTCTTAAAGATAGCTGAGTGTCTTGTAGATCCACTTAAAATTTGACTGTACATTTTTTTTTCAAAAAGAAAATGCATATTTTTAAGCTTGGCATCTTGTATTTTTAAACTCTACCTTAAGAACTGATCAATGAGTGTTTAACTCCGTTGTGGTTGAGCAGCTAGTGTGAACTCCTGAAGGCTAACCATTGCTTTCTTTGGCTGCTAGTTTGGGTCTTTGGAGATGATCCTAAAGAGAAGGAAGTGTCAGAGGAGATAGGCTCCACTGATACAATTTCCCATTTGAGGTTCTTGCTCTTTTGGCATTAACGTGCTGCATTAGTCAGAGATGTCCACCACTGTCACTAGACCAAGAAGCAGTCAACAGCCATCTTCTCAGCTAGGCTCATACAAAGAAGGCCAGAAATTGAATCATGCTCTCCCCTTTTCTCTGCACTTTTCTCCAAAGGAGTAGCTTGAAATGAGTCCTGGAGCTAGTGCAAAAAACCAAGACTAGCGTATTCCCCAATGACAATAGGGTTTGAGTGTAGGTGGAGTGAAATTCTGTCTTTGAAAAAATAGCCTGTTCTTCGTGGCTTATTTGTGTCACTGTCTGTACTATTACAGTTAATTCCTGTTCTGCTTTTATTGCCGCCTCAATGTAAGTCTCAGGTAGAGTGTGCAGGAAGATGGGTATGGGAGAAGAATGAGTTGTGTGAGTTTACAACGGACTACACTGATTTCAGCAGGTACAATATGCCTGAAAAGAATCTTGCCAGTCCCCTGTAAGCAGAGAGCTGCCTACATGAATTAGTCTGAATCTCAGAGTAACTTGGGTAGGAAGGCACCTGTGAGGGTCTGTGGTCCACCCCTGACTCGGAGCAGGACCAGCCTAGGTGAGGTTGCTCAAGAGCAGGACTTTGTATTTACCTTTGTTGAGTTTCATGAGGTTTCTGTCAGGCCATTTCTCCAGCCTGTTGAGGGGGGCCCTCTGAACAGCAGCCTTGCCCAGTGTGGCAGCCATGCCTACAACTTGGTACCATTTGCAAACTTGCTGAGGGTGTGTTCTGTCTTCAGGTTGTAAATAGAGGCATTAAACAGTACTAGCCCCATTAATGACCCCTGAGGAATGCCATGAGTGACGGGCTGCCAGTTGGACTTTATGCTGTTTTTCACAACCCTCTGAGCCTGGTGTCCTGCCAGTTTTCTGTGCAGCTATCTGAACTGTATCAAAATGATTTGGCTATATGGATTCTTCAGACAGTTGTGCCAAAAGCTGTTTAAAATCAAGGTAAGATACCCACTGCACTCCCTGCATCCACCAAGCCGGGCATCTCTTCTTAGAAGGTTATTAGGTTTGTCAGGCACAACTAACCCTTGGAATTTACCCATCCATGCTGCCATGCCCTGTCACTTTCTTGTCTGTCATGTTTCGGGATATGATGGTTTGGGGGGTTTTTCCCCATCAAGCCTTGTCTGCTGGGACCTGAGCACTCCCAGCACCAAGTCATACTGATGAGACTTTATTGTTTCCTAAAGTGTCCAAAACAAAAAAAAACCAAGCACTAGTTAGGTAGAGGTGCAAATCCCTCCCCAAACTGCTGACCCCCTCTTTGTGTGGTTTTCTTCCTCCTGAGTTCTCAAGTGCTGCATGAGGAAAGCGAGTGTCACCTCTCTTCATCACCTTGGTGTTTTATTTCTCCTTTTATGCAGGGACTTGTCATATCTTGTAGGAGAACTGGGAAGGCGGGATAGGTTTGTGTATGAGACAAGGGCACTGTCCTCTAGTCCACAGTGCCTTTGTGCACCTCATCTCCACTCCAGCTCCTGGGATCAGTATTGCCTTTGGCAGGCTCTCGGCACTTCTGGCATTGGACTCGTTGGAAACAGGAACCTAGTAAAACAATCAGGTCTTTCTTGCAAAGTTTTGTTTTTAAACTGTTCAAACTGTCATGGTAACTTCCACAAAATAACAACCCATGCTTCTGGTGAACCTTTCGCAATGAACTTACTCAGGGCCATGCCCTGCTCAGACTCAAAGGTTATTTTAGGTTTGTGTTGGGGATTCTCTGTAGCTAAAGGTTTCCCTTATACTGCATGCTGACTTGGTACTCTCCTGCAGCACAAACTTCTTTTAAACCAGGTTGGCTGTGTGATTTACTACTTGTTAGAAAAACCTTGTGTGTTTCAGCTTGTACCTACAGAACTGAGATACATGCTGGTGATTTTTTTTCCAGGTTTTTAGATCCACAAAGAAATTGAATCCTAGAGCACAAACTGGCCATTACCTGTGCTGGTGGCTGCTTCAGCTGAGGAGGGGAAATTGGTGGGTAGCAGAGAGTGGAAGTAGCTGCCAGTCCGTGCTTTCCTGGCCTGCCTTCTGCACAAAGATGTGATAAGAGGAGAGACTTCAGAAAACATCACTTTAGTAGTGAACATCTTGGTCTGTTTCCACTCTTGGAGATGAGAATGGTTTCACTCCAGTGCCAGAAATTACACAGATTCCTGTTGTATGTGTAAACGGCTCCAGAACCTGAAGCAGGAGCTGGCTGCAGCTGCCTGCAGGATGCTCTCTTTCCGCCTGGTCAAGGGCCAGAACATGTCTGGGTTCTCCTCTGGGGTTCCTGCTCTGAGGAGCTCACTCTTTTCTACTCCTCCAGATGCTGTTGTATCGGATGGTACTGCCCTGCGGCACAACTACAAAGTGAAGTACAGCCTGACTGTGTAAGAGAATTGGTTTTTTTAATTTTTTTTTATGGTGCCTCTGTGTGTAGCCCTGTGTAAGTGATCCCAGCCGAGATGCTGTGCAGCGTGCACTGCTGTGGGTGCACACTAGAGGGTAGTGCACCCCGGCTCCCTGCCTCATGCCCCTAACAGGCTGCTGCTTGAAATCCCTTCCCTTTCCGCATGGCACAGAGTGCTAGAATCGCTCCCTATTTATACTTGCATCACAGTTTGTCTTTACAACAGGGGTGTGATACCTGTGATGTGAAAACATGGATATTCTCTCCAAACCTGCCGTGCCTGACTGGGGAGTGAATTTTTACAATTAATTCTAATTAGCTTGAGCAATCTGATCCCCTCTGTGGTTTTCCTGAGAGATCAGAGTAACTAATGGCCCAGAGACGTTCTTCAGGCTTTTTGGATGGTTAACATTTAACTGAAATTTTATGTTGAGCTTTGAAACAAATAATTTGGATTGAGCTATGTCAGAAGATTGATAGAGCACTGTAACTGCAATAGTTGATGGAAACAGCCAGTTACTGAGGCCTGTGCTAGCAGAGGAACGAGGTCTTATATAAAATTTGTGGAAAAGACGATTACTGTAGTGAAATATTTACTGCCAAACTACCTGACACCCAAAGCATGCCTAGCATCATTTCAAAACACAGCCAGGTTCCACTTGATATATTGATTTGATGTAGGATAGCTCTTTGTGGACCAAGATAAAAGGAGACCAAACAAATCAACTTGGCCAGAAAGAATATGAAGCCCCCCTGGATATCCCTCAGCAAATGTGAGTCCTCTCTATTTTGCTGGGAACTGTTTGGGTTTTAGGTGATTCTTGGCCTTCTCTCTATGCAACAGTGTAAAGGAAACCTGCCATAGGTTTAACTTCAAAGATAAATGAATTAGTTAATGTGCATGTGCAGTGCTGATTAGAATGCTTCCTGCTGAAAGCAGGGGCATGTTTTGTTCAGGAGCCTGGTTTCAGTTCGCCCTGCTGGTCTGGGTATCTGTTCTGTTGGGAGTGTGATGCTGGAGACTTTCTTGGCGTATGAGAACATCAGTTCCCAAAGGAAGGTGATGGGTTGGGCTGAAATTCCGGCTCCAGGATATTGGGGATTTATTATCTTGACTCTCTTGCAAGCACTTGAAGAAAGAAAATGGCTGAAATCCAGAGGAAATAATTTTTTTCCCAGTTTCTGTGCATTTAACTGCAATCCAAAGCAGTGGAATTTCTTAACCAACAGGGCAAAGAAAGGCGTTAGTCCAGCCTCAGAAATGGCTATGGCTTAGGCGTTGAATGAAAAGAGAGACCAGGTATGAGGGATAGCTTAGACGTTTCTCCTCCAAACCAAAAGAGGATTCCAGCAGTGAGTTCCGCGTGGGGGGAAGGGTGCAGGATGTATTCTGCCAAGACCTGTTTGATTCCTGTGCTGAACTGAAGTGGCTGCGTTTGGGAAGACGCATCACCTTCACATCTACCCTGTCTTCTTGCAGAGGTGCATGTAAAAGTTGGGTTGTCCTGAACTTCACCCTGTGGTCCCTGTGTGTCTGGCTCTGGAGCACAGGTCCCAGCAGACCAGCTCTGCCTGCTGGAGTCTTCTGTGCTGGGAGGGGTGAACTGGTCACGGCTGCCAGCTCTCTCACTGCTTCTTAGGTGATGCGGCTCTGCCTTCCTGGTGGACTGGCCAGTTCATTGCAGATGGAGAGCTGTCGGCAGTTGCCAGGGACCAGCTTTCACCTTTCAATGCTGGGCAGGCCTTGGCATAGCCATGCACAGAGGAAATGATGCTTTACAGTCATCTCCCATGCCTTAAACTTGGCTAGAATGCTTGGGCCCTTCGTGTTTTTAACCTGAAATGCTAGAAGCAGATATCAATCCCCTCTTGTTCTCCTACTTTCATGTCTCAGCCTGCTGTGCTGCCTCAAGGAAAGCTTGATTTTTGGCCAAAGCAAGGAGCAGGGCATCAGGCTTACAAGTGACTGTCTCTCCTGCCCTTCCTTCCTTCAGGGACCTTAATAATTTCAGCAGGCACAGGACTGCAGAGAAGCATCCATGGTGTTTTCATATGATGTGTCCTTTGCTGTCTCCTCTGCTGTACCTGTTCATCCCCAGACGATGGAAGGAGGACTGCTGGGGCGGCTTCCCTGGGAAGGGACAGAGGCAGTCAGTCCTAGAGAAAACAGCCTTCCTGATCTTTCTCCTTACTACCGGAATGCCTGGAGACCCACCAAATTGTTCTTGCTATGATTTCAAAGGTTGGCTACTGGGGCAATGTGTGGTGGAAGCAGGTAAATGTATCTGATGAGACTTCTGCTGTGGAGAAGCGCAAAACTGTATGGTAGGTACTAGTTCCCAATGTGCACCTTCATCTGGTGTGAGTGGGAGGTCAAACCAGGGTATGATGTGACCATCACGCTGGTTGTCCTGTTGGGAGTCCTGACCATCCTGGCTTTGTCTGTGGTTCAGCAAGTCTGTTCCTGCTTCCCTGGAGGTCCCTGAGGCTGGGATGACACCTCTGTTTGGTTTACTGCTCTTTTTGGGGGAAGGGCATGTCCTTTCACTTGGCAGATGCACAGCCTATCACTGACTAGCACTAGTTTGCTGACCTGGTGCATCAGTTCAGATGTGTTGTGAGATGTGCCTGACCTTGAAAAATCTCCTGCAGCTCACCAGGGGTGTTGCTCAGTGGATTTCTCCAGGAGGAAAGAAAAGAGGAGCGGTGGGACAGCAGCACACTCCTTGCCTGCCACACTACAACCTAGCACTTGGAAAGAAGACACTGGCATGGTTCTTGCTGATGCTGTTTCAGTGCCTTGGTGACATCTACCCAGGTCCTGCTTGGCTGGAACATGCTGAAAAACAACATGAGCATTTTACCTTACAAAATAAAAAGGTATTTTCATACTTAGCTACTACTTAGGTGCCTGATTTCCCACTGACATCCATCCAATTTAAGCATTTAAACCTTGGCCTTTTGACATGGGGCCATGTGTATCCACCCAGTGCCTTTAGGAGAAGCCTCAAAGATTCAGACATTTTCTCTCTCATGCCTTCTTTGCTCTGAAGCAGTGGGAGGACAACAAGGAAACTGGGGAGCTTGGCAGGTAGGGTATAGCTGCTCTTACGACTATTCAGAAGTCTGTCTTGCGAAGATCCCTTTGGTTGTGCTGTGGCCTCAGTAAGATCATTAGGGGTGCAGTGAGAAACTTTATTGCACCAATTTCCACCCATAAGAGGAAGCCTGTTGTTCAAAAAATGGGCTGGCTTCTGACAGCCTGCAACTCCTGCACTTCTCTGGATGAAACCTAAAGTGGTGGGGAAAAATAGCCATGAAATCATCCTCCCAGAGAGCACAGGTTGCCAACTTCTGGTTTCCAACCCATTGACACTACTTCCCAAATAGTCCCACAAAAGCCACAGCTGGGGCTCTGTTAGGCTGTGACTTAAAGCATAATAAGAGGTGGGGACCCAGCAATTGGAAGGCATTGTCATGCATCTTCACAAGACTGAACGCTCAAAAACATCTGCTTGTTGGCAGAGCACCCTGTTCTCCTTAGTGCTGTGGGCAGTGGATCCATTGGAAAAGTGGTCAGGAACAATGGGTTGTGATGCAGATGGCTGGAGGGAAGATGGACATTTAAAAGGAGCGTCTAACAAAGTCTGGAGCAGATGCTGCACAGCAGAAAATTGAATTATCACTCTCCAAGATATTTTTCTGGTGGCGTTGCTATATGGTTCAGGCTTTACAGTCACCTTTAGGTTAATTCTGATGAGTTGTGGGTGGTGGGAGTCTTGGTATATGACTTTCACTGTAAGCGAGGATCCCCTTATCCAGCTTCCCTCAAGATGAATGTCTTGCTTTGACTTTGGAAGAGTTGTATCTAGCCCAGAAAATGGAATTGACATGAAAAATCTTTTTTATTCCTTTTTCAGAATGGATGGAGATGATGGAGATCAACAGATTTTGCCTGTAGGTATATATACAGGTATTTCTAGCTGCTCTTAAATTCTATTTTAGACCTCTGTAGACTGGGGTTGTGTCTTAGTGAAAGGGAGGTGGTGTTTGGAGGTGACCAGAAGCAGGGCTGTGTGGGGCAGGAGCTGTGCCACAGCCTGTACCCAAGTTCTGGGAGTCTCTCCCAGAACCAGAGAGGAGACTGAACAATGCAGGGTGATTTAGAGAGTTTCTGGCCTTTATTGCCATTTTGATGGATGACACACAGATGCTGCTTTATGTTTGCTTTTGTACAGCAGTAACAAGTCTGTCCTGGCATACAAATGGCATTATTAATCCAGCTGTCTTTCTGGAGAGATGTCTTGATGGAGCAGCTTTTCAGGAGGAGTAAGTATTTCTGCAGTTGTCTTTGCAGCTCTGATAGATTCCTCTGTGGCCATAGAGCTCTCTGCATTCTCCAGCTTGCTTTCTCACCTTTATTTCCCTTTCAGGCTGTTATGTTAATAAGGGCTAAGCCCAGCAGGGCCCAGTGGACCCATCCAAGCTCCATCCCCATGGCTCTGAACCCAAAGACATGCTGTGGGTATCCTTGCCAGCACTCTCCCTCCACCAAAGCCAGGCTCAGCGTCAAAACCAGAGGCAAGTCAATTTCTCTGAGCCTCAGGTGGGTGTAAAACATGGATTAAGGGCAACTCCACCCAAGTTGAGGCCACTCGTTCTTGAGGACACATCAGACAGGGTTTCAGCTCTATGGTGGCTCCAGACGTTGCCATTCATGGATATCCTCTGCATTCACTGCTCTTCCACAGGTGCTTTTTTCTCTGCTTCTTGCCCTGGGGCACTTGGCACTTCTGCCATCATCCTCAGCTCCGTTGTCTTCTCTGCTGCTGTCTCTTCTCCCTTATCTGATCCCAGCAGACCAGGCAGTATGGATGGCAGAGATCTTTCCTATCTAGGTGAGGGCAGGTGCCTTAACCCTTTCCTCCAGCCGGGTTCCTGAGGGAGGCTGACACACAGTGCTTTTATGGCCAGGATAAGCAGGACTTTCAGCCTGGCCATCATTGGCGGCTTGGCTGGGCAGAGAGAGGGGTGTTGGGTGGCTGTGTGTGCTCAAGCCTTGTACTTGCCTATTGTCAATCTTCTGTGCTGGGAATTCACTTACAGAGTGCCTCCAGTTTTGTGCTGGGTTTATATGTCAGCCCCTAATAATAAGATTTTTCTGGCAGGAGACACTGATGTTGGAAAGGTTCTTACTTTCTAGGGGAATCAGATTTTAAACCTGGCTAATACCAGCCTCTGTTGTGCAAGAATGACCATCAGCAAATAGAGGAGTATACATTAGCATGTAGAGACTATGCTAAAGATAACAAGGTCAGTCCAGCTTGAAGGATAACTTCACAGAAAGCAGCTGAACCATATGTGTGGGTGGATTTTGGCCTGCTGGACCTGCAAGGGGAGTTTGATGAAAACAACAAAGCTGAACAACTGGATGCAGTGAAACCAGCTTCCTTTTCTTGCAAAACAATTGCACAAGGGGCAAAGGTATCTCACCTGGGTTTATAGACTGCTATGCTGAGATGAGTCCGTGTTGGTGCTGCTCCTGATCAGCAGGGTCTGTGCTCAGGAAACAGGAAAAGCATTAGTATTAGACCACAGCTTCTGCATCAAAGGCAGCAGCCCAGATGTGAGCGTCGGTGTCATTCTCTCCTTCTTCAGGTTCTGCAAATGTCAGTTCTATGGCAAGGAAGTAAGAAAGGTAATTCCTGTAACCAGGCATCCAGCTTGGGCCAGGCTAAACCCTTGCTGGTTCTTGTGCCATTGTCATAGAAAAAAAGTCCAGAACTCAGGAGACAATTATTATTACTTGTAGTTTTAGTATTATTTTTTTCCTTCAGAATAGCATCAGTTTGCTGTGCCACAGCTGTGTTGTCTGATCAGGGTTAACAGAATTAAAAAGTGGTGAATTGTTTATAAAATCCTAGTGATGAGTCATTGGCAATCTGATACAAAGCAATCTGATGATTAAGAATGCAAGTTTCACATTACCACTTTTCCAACCACATTTGTATTTAGAAGCAATTAAAAATCCTCAGAAGAAATATGTCTCAGAGCATCTGTTCTTTGTCTTTTATTGATTGTTGACTTGTATAAGGCTATGGAAGGTGCTGACAGATTCTGCAGTACCTCTTTTTAACTCTGAAAATCCATTTTCCAGTCCTCTGTGAAGGCTGAGATCTGCTCTCTTCTGGCTCTGTTGGCAGTTCTATTTCCATTTTCCTCTCTGGTTCCAGATCTGTTTGACTTCTTCTGAGCTTAGGAAGGAAGCACTGATGTGAATGAGAGAGGAGAGAGAGACATGTGTCTGCGGGTGATGTTTATTCCTCTGAACTGCACATGAAGTCTCATTCGAGATGTCAGAGTCACTGGGCCAGAGTCATTACTGACTTGTGAAACAAAGCCTGGGTAGCAACAACAAAACATCTGGTCCAGTAGGTCATAGCCAGATTTGTTACCAGCCCATGGCATACTCCAAAGGAGCACCGTGGGCTCTGTTTAATCTCTAATGAATAATCATATAATTACAGAGGGCTTTTTACAAGCAGGTTCCTTGAAGAGCGGCCAAAAGGCAGAGAGGGGAATCTGTTTTCCATCTTGCCTGTTGCAGCAGGATGGCATTTATGGGCTTTGGCTGGGGACAAGTGTGTACAGAGATGTGGGAAGCACCCCTGCAACTAATAGGGTCCTGCCTGGGGTATTTGCAGACACCAGACCTAGGACCTCAGATCCACCTTTACTAGCCCTGCGTCTAAGCAGAGGTACTTCCACTTGCAGTTGCTTGTGGCCTGTCTGCTACCTGGGGACGATCACTGTATCTTCTGGATGCCACAGGAATTTTGGACCATGACCCCATGGCCTGTTGTAGGAGCTGTTTGGCCTGATCTTTCAGTTTGGCCTGTGTGTATGAGGTTTGATGTTTCCAGTCCTTGACTATCCTGTTAGCTAGAAGAATCCCTGCAGCCTTTGGCCACTGTACAAGGGGACTGCAGATGACTGACTCTTCAGTGAAGCTCAGAAGTTCCTTCTAAAAAGCCAATAATTGCAACAAGTCAAACACACAGTTTAGGTCAACTCTGATTTACTGTAATGAAACAATTATCGCTGCCTTTCTGTGATACAGTTTGGAGATCATGTGAGTTCTGGGTCAATGGTGAGCCTTAGGAAGGGTGGGGTTTCCAGTTTGTTAGCCAGTTACACCATCTTCCAAGTGGAAGAATGGGGCAATGGGTGCTTCCAAGAAGCCTGAAGGAAGGTCATTGGTGTTGCAGTGTGCCCTTGCCACTGCAATGAATATAAATACTAAATGGTGCCTACCACCTCCATGCTTTGAAATCTCTTTAGCAGTAAAGAGGCCTAGATTGTCATCCAACAAAGAGGGAAATAGTCTGTGAGTAGCAGAATGACATAGTCCTGTTCTTCAGTACCTTTGCTTCAACAATATACTGCCCCAAAGAATGGGAATGCTACAGCAGTCAGGCTTGCAAGGAATGAAGGGTTCAGTGACCAGTCAAGTATTCTGGGTTTTTCTTTCAGCCCAACTAGCTGGACTGAGTGCTTTGGACAACAGAGCTTGGCCTCATTTCCACCCTGGTTTAACAAAGAAATTGCAAACCTGCACATGCTGCTGCTTCCACTGCTTCAGAATGAGATTTTATCAGTGAGTCAGTGGCTCAGCTATGTTGTCATTCCTTTGTATCTTCTTAAACTGTGAGTTGAAAGAGTTGTCCTCTGCATGGGTTTCTGCTCACCAAAACTGGGGCAGACTGCTTTGTACCCCAGAGCCTGCTTTTCATTTCCTTCTGTTCTTCAGAGCCTGCCCAAATTCCAGGCTCTCTGATACCATCTCAGGCCCTGCTTCCTTCTCACTTCAGGCTTGGGGAACGTTTTTCCATGCTACTTTTTTCACACAGGCTTCATCCATATTTTACTTACTTGTCATTTTTGTAGAGATGGCTGAAAACAGCGGTAGAGAGAAACGATGTATTCGAGGAGAGTTGGCTCTTAATTAAAACCATTTGCAGAACAATGGACAACTTGAGAAGCAGATCAAGGCTCTGGTCTGCAGGTAAGGTCTGTTTAAGCACTCAGGTGCCTACATTATGCTATAGTCTTGTATACACATTTTATTGGCATATCTGTTTTGTACTGATGACTACCAAAATGTGCAACAGCCCAGTTAGTTGCTGCAAACCCTTAGGAGTCCCCAGTGAGTTTGCTAGCTGCTTCTTGACTCTACTAAGAGTATTTGCACAAATTGAAGGACCCATGCAGGTGCTTCTGCTCCCATCAAACCTCTCCAGGACAACGCTGAGGCTGTGCCCTTGGGCTGAATTTATGCATCAGTGCAGGCTGGGGGGCAGAGGGGAAACACCCACAGCTTCACGGGGGGGTGTCGGGGTGCCCTGCTGCTGGGGGGAATCCTGTACCCCCATACCCCACAGCTGCCAGAGGTGCCCCTCAGCACCACGGCTAGCTCCTGCCCTCCCAATTGGGCTTTAATCACTCTAAAATCAGCTTTTCCAGTTCCTTTTTTTGGAATAATTTGTCAAAGAACTTGCTGCTTGTGACTAGTCACTGGGCTGTTTGGAAACCAACTGCCCTGTTAAGAGCTGTTGGCTCTGGCAATAACTCACAGGTTGTTGGCTTTTCTACCTTACATAGTATTAAGGATGAATTGGTGACTTTTTTTGACAAAAAATTGCGTGTTAAAGTTCAGATAAGTTTTTTTAAGACTCAAGAGGACTTTCAGACATAGGCAATGTTTGCTTGAGTATTGAGGATGGTAAAAGAGCAGAAGGGGGGCAGAGGCAGTCTGCAGTCTGTTGGGATTTTAAAAGGAGCATTAGTCAATCAAGCTGTACTGTTCAGCAACAAGCAGATTTTTTAAATGATTTTGTATTCATAAGATGAAGCACCTAATACAAAACTAGAAGTAAGTTGTAATGAGTTATCCTGCAACTCTTACCCCAGTAATATCTCTCTTTGATTTTGTGTAAAAAGCTGCTCTCCACCAGAACAGAGGAGTCACGTTGTCTTTACTCATTAAAAATTGCATATGTATAAAATATCAGTGTTGTCTTTAGTCTAAAATCCCTCACTACATATGACTTGTACCATACATCAGAACCCATCTCCCGCAGCCTGGCAACTGTCTCTGTTGCTATAGGAACGGCTCCACTATCCTTTCATGGAGAACCTCAAGTATTCCCATTTTCGTAGCTGCTAGAACACCTCCAGTCCTTGCTTGTTTCATTCACTTGCTCACTCCCATCCATGAGATCTTCTCCTCCCAATTTAGAGAGTTACTCAGCACTTCTGGACTCCTAAATGAAAGAACATTACTTAGCTGAAGGAAAGTCACACATTACTTTGAGGTGCATGTTTGACTGGATCGTTGGTACTGCTGTTGGATTTGTTTGTTATGCAGACATACTGGGCAATTAGCATCCCCTAATGTGCATTACGTTTGTACTTAACAGAAAACTATCAAAATCCCTGGCTTCTGCACACTTGTCTGCAGTTATATACCAAAGGGCAAAAGTTTCTGAGAAACATCTAACTTCAAGTGTTAAACCCACAGGTAATGTCACCTGAGTTAGCTGAGAAGCAGCTTCCTGATGGTAAGTTTATTGTGAGATTGTGTATTATGTGGCTGTCACACCTATCCTTGAAGAATTGCACTGACCAGTGTGTTGAACCCCGCTTCATGTTAGAGAGCAAGCCCAGCGGTCCCTGTGTTTGTGTAGGAGCTGTGGAGTTGAAGATCATGAGGGTCACTGGATTTGCTGCTCATGTGGGCCGCCTTTTCTGCACTGAATTGGCACAGCTCCATTAAGCAAAGGTAGGTTGTTCAATCTGCCTTGCTTCTAGATGATCCTGGTATTTAAATAATTGAGGATTTACTGTTTCACTTATGGAAGGATTTCTCTGGAATAACATGAATTTCATGTAAGACGGTCTTAAAAAAACAAGGTAGATACTGATAAGGCTTGATTTTAAACGATGAGAAAAGGGCTTTTGTTGTTGTTGTTGTTGTTCAATTTATACAGGTTTCTAAACAAGACTGGGCTATGCTTTTATCCTGCTAGAAATACCAGGCACATGTACTGCATTGTGTCCTGGGGCTCTTCATGGGGGATGGAAGGGCAAGGCCAAGGGGATCTGGTGTCACAACCAGATCTCAGTCGAGCAAGACCCTATGCTGCTAAACAGAAAGAGGTAGAGAGTTTGGGAGAGGAGTTGTAGTGTGGAAAAGACTGGAAGCTGAGGCACCAGGGTTTTCCTGCACACCAGGTACCCCACCAGATCTTTACCAAAGGGAAAACAGCAGCTGAAGATTTAGGTACAGAATAATAACAAGGGGAACAAAATACAAGTGTGAGAAAAGCAAGAAGAAGAAAAGATTTCTCAGCTGCAGAGTACTCAGTAACACTCCCAGTCAACATTGGCTCAGTGCAGCCCAAAATCCTGAGACACTGGGAAGAGACAGCTCGGAGATTCCCTAGTCATTGACTGGGGTTTTTAATTTATTCTTTGCAGCCAGACAGTGCTCCCGTTGCCGGCTTACGGGCACAGCAGCCAACTCTACCCCCCCCCGCCGCAGCTGCCAATCAAAGGGGCGCTGCCGAAGCGGGGCTGCTCCTGCAATAAAAGTGTAGGAAGCTCATGGCTGCAGAGTAATGCAGACAAAGCATGAGTGAGAGGGAGACAAAAGGGATGGAGTCCCAGAAGATGTGATCCACCCTGTTAAAGGAAACGTCCGTAGCCTCTGCAGCTGTGTTTATGCTGCTTCACGCAATAAGCACCAGCCTCTCATTCCCCCGGGAGATTTTTACAGCATTAATTCACTCTGCACAAAACCCAGCCTGCAAGGCTCCTCTTCAGCAGCGACCTTTTCATCCCTCCAGCTCCCCCCGTTTCTGAGAACCCTGCCCGCAGGAGCTGCATCCCTCCGGCTGACCTCCCATTGCTCTCGATCAAATGTCACCTGTACCTGATGAAGCAGACCCCGAAGTGCCGCGAATGGATCCCAGGATTCTTATTTTCCTTCTCTACGTGATGATCCTTCATGAGCTGGTGAGTGGCTGGATGGAGTACCAGAAGCAGATAGCCAAACCAAAGAAGCAGGCGGGTCCAGTTTGGTCTTCTAGGTGAGTTAATGCCTATTAAGTTTCCAAAAGGTGAATAGCTCAGGTATGTTTTCACGGGGAAGATTGCCTTTTGTGTACGTACATTGGTCCTTATAGACGTGTGCATCATCTGTTGTGTATTAATGCACAGAGGTAGGATTAAGGTCTGTTAATCTTTTGAGCCCGTATTGTCTGAATGTACTGTGCATTTGACACGCTCGCAGATAAATATGCTTGTGATTTGGGGGGGGGGGGGGGGCAGGAAATGTGCTGTAACTCAGCATATTTCATGTGACTCAGGCTCCCAATCAACATACCTGTAAGAGAAAAATGTAGGTAGCACAAGGAGATGCTTCATGCATGATATTCCTCAATGAGGCACAAACCTCTAGAGACTCTTCACAATCGGAGTATTTCACGTTAAATCACTAGCGTGCATGTCACTATCTCGCCGTCTCCTCCCACTCTCTGGGCTGTGCCCACTACACTAATCCCTTCCTTGTTTTCAGCCCAACAACAATGAGATGGAGAAATAAGGATGTAAAAGAAAAACGCCCCATGTCCTTAAAATTGAGATATGTTTCTGCAAATAATGTTTACATCTTGTTCACTTGTAGTAGTGTTTGGGGTAATGGTTGTCTTAATTTGGTTGGGGTCTTATAATGAAAGATATCTTGATAGCTATCCATCGGCCACATGATTAGATACTCAAACCCTGGGACACAAAATTCACCTCCTGCCAGATCTCAGACAATGGCACACCAACACCTCGTAGCTTTGGAACTGAAAAGATGCCTCTGACCCAGTTTCCTCTAGGTCTGACAGCTGCAGTACGAGCACGCAGAGCTCACAGCTCACTCCTTATCCTAATCCTCTGACGTACAGCAATCCCAGCCGCAGTTACAGCCCCACTGTGCTTGGTGCTGCACATACACACCCCGAAGGTGTCTCCACAGACGAGACCACCAAGAGAAAGCAGTGGTGCCAGGATGCAGCCATGGCTTGCTGAAGATCAGTAGCCAGCAGATATCATTCTCTTCGTCTGCAGTTCAGGGATAAATTCACTGGCTGAATTTCCAGACCAGCAAATCTGAACTGCACCTTGCACTGTCTAGTTGTACAAGTAAAATGATTAGCACTGGGAATGCAGCCATAGGGGGAAGCAGCTCCTGTGCAGAAATAGCTTGAAAGTGTTGGGGTTGGCTGGATTATAATTGAGGTTAGAGGCAGACTTCCTCGCTGTCTTCAGGGAGGAGTGCAGGGAGGCATTGGACAATAACTTGTACTTTGGTCTGAGGTACCCCAATACTAGCAAAAGCATGCAATGCAGAAAACCTAATGGAATAATTTTATTTACTAGAGGCTACCAAACAACTTGCATCAAGCAACCAGGATAGTGTAAATATTTTTATTTATTTTTTTAAGAGAACCTAAGGGAATTAGGTACCCCATCAAACCCAAAAATCTCTAGGGGCTGCCATCTAACCCAGCCTCATTTGGGGAGGTGGGACCAAGCTGGATGATTTGTGCAGGGCCCCACATCCTGGGGGCATCCCAGCTGTCTCCATCAGAGCTGAGCACGCAGCCCACTCTGCCTGCTGTCACAGCAGGCTTTGCCCAGCCTGTCCCTGCCCTAACGCCCACTCCTGCTGCTCCTCTAGCTGACTCCAGCCAGTTTGGGATAGCAGAGCCACCAAGTCTGTGTGTGTCACATGGATCATTCGCAGATTGCACCATAAACAGGTGAAGATCTGTGGCTTGGAGAACTGAAAAATTACAGGATGAACTGGGATCCTCTTAGTGGAATTAAGATTGTCCTGCATGGACACCCTGTTTCTGATGTAGCCTGGGCTTATACACCCCTGTTGCAGTAATGCTGAAGCTTTCTTGAGTGATGAGGCCATGTTTCCCAGTGCTCAGAGAGCAGCTGGAGCCAGATGTTCACCCTTCAGTATGGGCTTGGGCTTAGAAAATGCTCAGGAATGGTTGTGACATCTGTAGCCTGGCTCTCCAAAGAGTTTGAGCCATGGCTCAGCAGTGCAAGAAAGCTTCCTCATGCCTTGCGTCAGGTCAGGAGCACCACAGCACAAAGACAGCTCAAAAGTGAGGTTCACACCAGTTGGATTAATGCTGGACCAGGTACCATCTGGCCATGGCAGCCTGGCCCAAGAATCACTTGTCCTCCTGCAGCTTCTACGGCGCCAGCATGAGAGCAGAAAGCAAGCTGCAATATCAGCTTTGATTTAATTGACAGTAAGTGACTGTACGCCCACACCTGCACCACATTGAACGTATGGATCTGGGGCAGCCAGCCGAGCTCAGCCCTGGTGTCAGCAGCGGAGTGTGATGGCTGCTCCCCCTGTGCACACAGCCGTTGAGCCGCCTCTCGCTGCTGGGTACCATCTCCAGCTGGGAGGAATGGGAGTGAGGGGCTGGTGCAATCCAAGGTCCCAGGATTACTGACTTTTAGGAAGGATTTGCAGACATTGCCAAGGAAGTCACCCAAAACCTTCCTGTAAGAGCTTAAACCTGAGATGACAGCAAGGCAGACCTCCTTGGAAGAGATGGATGTAAGGCCACCTCGCTTCCCAGCACAGCCTGGAATCACGCCAGCACTGTAGAGGTGAAGCTTCACCTCCTGCCACAGGGCCTGAGCTGCCACCTCCCCAGCCTGTTTGTTAAAAGTAATTAACTTGAAAACCAATTAGAAAATTAAGTTATAAAGCAGAAAGCTAATTAGGACATGAGAAAACTGTCTCTTGACTGTACCCTCAGCACAGGCAGGGATTTCAGGGCTCTTCCTCCTTTTGTGGATGTTGAATAGTAACAAGCTGTGTTGTAAAGCAGCTTTTTCTCACATTCACAGCTTTTCCCCAGCTCTGTCTTCCTCCGCTCCTGGAGTGGCTGGCGGCTCCCCCACTCCCTGCCTCCATTCATCAGCCACTTCTGGCATCCCACATCAATTCTGCTCTCCACCAGCCTTTCCTCACTGTCCCCTTCTATTGCTTAAAGGCATGGGGAGAAGTGATATCTGGATGATTTTTATTGACAAAGCCACTGGAGATCACAGGAGGAACATCTCTGAGCAGGACCTAGAAAGAGGAGAGATCTCAAATCGCCAGCCCCAGTGATCACCATTGCACCACTCTTTTTGCAGTGATGGGGAGGGGACGTGCTTCACCCCATATGAATTTCACTGCAAATTCCTACTAACACTGTTGTGCTCCACATCACCCTCTGCACTGGCAGGAGAATGTGCACGTTCACTATGCCAGTCTTTTGCAATCTTTGCAAAAGCTAGGTATAAAAATGGGTAGTGAAGGTGTTAGCCAGGAGGAAGGAAAGAAAAGCCTGAGGCACAACACCTAGGGACAGTAGAAATGCCCAGGGCAAATGGGCCAGAGCATTAAGTCGTCCCAGAAGAGCCCTAGGTGAACACAGCCCCACTGCTTCTGCAGCTGAGCCAGCTCTGCTAGACTGTCCTGGGCGTCTCCACATGTGATGTGGTTGATCATAGTATAGTTAGTTCATGGCATGGTTGGTTCCCACCCTGGATAACCCCCTGAGAGAATGCAGACTGTAACAAGGGTGGCAAAAGCCTAAAGAAGTGCTAGGTGTGCATGATGTTTGGTTTAGTAGTTTTAAGGAAAACTGCTCAAAGGTATTTGAAGTGGAAGTTTTGAAGAGCCCAGGGGCTTGGTTTCAGTGACCCATCTGGCCAGAGGGGACCATCCTCAGGGCTCTGACAGGCTATTTATGGGCTCCTGAGCTTATATTTCTGCACTTGTGGTTTAGCAGCTGTTTCCAAGACCTCCAGTAGCTGGGACAGGGAGAGTGCCCACTGCCACTTCAGGTGCATAGGAGAGGCTCACCCTGGGTCTCTGCAGTCCAGGCACCTTGAGCATCAGGGGCTGCAGCAGGATCCAGCACTGGTCCTTCTCTTGGCAGCAGTGGTGGTGAATCCTGTTCTGCTGACCAAAATTCCCTGTTCTTTTAGGACCTTCTGCTAGATGCAGGAGATGTTCCCCAGATCTGAACCACACCAGTAATGATCTCTCGCTTTGTTCCTCACTAGCAACACCACCAGATCCAACCACTCCAGCTTCTCCAGGCCTCTGGTCCACTCAGTGCGCAGGGAGAGGTACAGGGACTGGAGGAAACCGGGGCGGATCATCCGGAAAGCGTGAGGATGCATCTGTTGGGGAGCATGGGGAGAGATTACTGAGCCAGAGGCAACCATCCCTCATGAGGTCTGCACCAACTTACCACCTGTCAGCAGCAGCTGGCATGAGAGCATCCACCAGGCACTGTGATCTGCAACCTGCAGCTTTCTCCTTTGCACTAAGGCTGGCACGGCCGAGAAGGAACCAGCCCCTTCCTCCTGGGAACCTGTCCCTGCGTGGTGAGGAGCCAGGGTGGAGACAACTCAGCCAGCAGCGGGATCGCTGGAGGTGGGACTAGGCTTTTGCCACCCAACACAGTGAAGTGACTTTTCTTTCTTCTTCCCAAAGCGTCAAGTAGATGGAGAGTAGATTTCTTGGGGGAAGAATGAAATTTGCTCCTGCATGGGCAATCCTGGGAAGCCTCCAAATGGTTTCAGTCTCCTCTCCTTCCTCCCAGGGACTGCGTGGCTGGTAAGCAGCATTTCCCAAAGTGACTGGAAAGTCTTTGGTGTCCAGTTTGTCACCATTCCCACGAGAACTTGCCTCCACTGGGGCACCCAGAAGTCACAACACTTTGGAAATGCTGGCTCCCTGTTAAGTCTCATTCACTGGTAGTCTGTACATTTTTTTCTGCTTTTCTTTACCTTTGTTAAATGAGTTACTCCAAGGTGAAAGGAGAAAGCGCCCTGAACCAGTGATGCAGAGTTACGCCACCAAATGCAATTTACTGCAATAACCTTGTAATTAGATTTCTTTGGAGCATTCCCAGCAGTTGAGCCAAATATAAGAGTGACTTTCTAATGAGCAGATAGATGGGAAAGGAATACAATATTGCTCTTTTATTAAAGTCTGTGATTTAGGCATAAAATCAGATTTTTAGAGGCAAAAGTCAGTTGTCGCATCCACATAGCAGTTGTATGCAGGATGGGAATTGCTGAGCGCAGGAGAGATTCTGACACTGAGCTCCTAACAGCAAATGTCCATGGTCAAACTGCCTGCCTTATTTGCTGAACAAAATGTTTGGCTCAAAAGCAGCCTGTTTTTCTCGTTGCCAACCATTTATAAACTGGACTCAGGCTCACAGACGCATTATCCAGAAGTAGATAGGGAAGGGAGTTGGAATAGATTATGCATTCATTATCCAGAGGTAGCCACCAGATACATTTGCGCATTTGTCTGCTGCTCCGTTGTTTGCAAATTGTTCCTGTCGGTTAACACTGTGTTTGTTCAGTCACCCACGGCAGGAGTCACCTGGCCCAAGGTAGAGCTCTGCACCTGAGCTAGGCATCCAGACCCCTGTGCTGCAAAGAGGGGCACGTGAGGGGCTGTGATCCATCTCCTCCAAAGTTAAACATCAAGAGCAAGCTAGCTGAACCATGCTTTTGAAGTGCCCCATCCTCTATTCCAGGCAGGCTGGATAAGAAACTCAGATGTCAACCTCTACTTTTAGGGGAGATGAAGTTTTTGCCTTGGAAGGTTAAGTTCATGCCTTGTGTTTGGATATTTTTGAAAAAGGAGATAGGAGTAGCAGTTAACACTTTCTGCACATTTCAAAGCATAAACTCTCTGCAAAGATGTGCCTCTGCTCTGTGACACTGTGGCTATTTTCTGAGGCATCCACTGCCTATCCTAATACATGCAGGTACATCCACAAGTAACAGAGCAACAAATGGAGAAGGTGTCAGGAGGAAAAATACTCAAAAAGTGTTTCTGGGTGGTGGGGGACTTTGCTTTCCTAGAGTTGAGTCTGCCCTGGTCTTATGGGGGATGTGCAGCTGGATGTTCTCCCTGCTCTTCTGCTAGAGTGTGTGTGAATTTGCTGGG
Organism: Astur gentilis; assembly: GCF_929443795.1. Classification (NCBI taxonomy): domain Eukaryota; kingdom Metazoa; phylum Chordata; class Aves; order Accipitriformes; family Accipitridae; genus Astur; species Astur gentilis. The sequence goes on from NC_064908.1 coordinate 10,535,534, forward strand.
AGCACTTGCTATTCAAAAAGTGTTTACATTAATTACTGAAGTGGTGCTGGATAGGACTGGCCTCACTGTACAAGCTGGGCTCCCAGCCTCAATGGGACAGATGGACCTGAGCAAGGACAGGTGGACCTGAATGGGGCAGGCAGATGTCCTGACTGCTGCACCCTTAAGGAGTGGTGAAGGGACAGGAACGCCTTGCTCTGCTGATCATATGCTGGATTTAGCACCATAAATATCGTCGTGTTTACTTCCAATAAACTCTTTTACATACATGGTGTTTAGATTGTCTCCGTTCTCATTCAGGCCTTGCATCTCTACTGGTTTTGGCTTTCCCAGCCTGGGAGCCAGCAACAGCGGTGGCTGGAAGCCACCCCAAAGGGATAGCTGGTGGTGTAAGGGGTGATCCAGTAGGGCTAAAAGCATCTTTGATGCTGAATTTATAGCACAAATGTTTGTTCTCTCATCCTTTATGCAGATGAACATGTGACCGCAAACCAGAGTCTTGTTTCAGATGGTTGTAGGCTTTGCTTTTTTTTTTTTTTTTTTTTTTTCCAAATATTCAAGTTGCTCTGCAGCTCTGTTGGATAAAGTCCTGCCCAAGAAATGTACCTCGTAGCGGGAGCCGACGATGGCAGAGAGCTTGGGATCCACCAATCTTCAGTGGCATGGAGCCCCAGAGACCTGAGGTAGTGATGCAACCCAACAGCCTAAGTCCAGGCCTCTGCAGGGGCTCACCTTCAAGTTGGTATTTGCACAATTAACTGGGTTGGTCCAGGCTAACAAGGATGCAGTCAAGGGTGGCCAGCCTGCATCTGTCTGCTGGGGTAACTTAAGTCCCCTGGAGGGTTTGGGTCTGATTCTGCACTCTCACCCCACTGTTCCCCCATAGCACCCTTGTTCCCCTGTGCTGGGGAGGTGGGTGATTCTTCAGCGAGGAAAGGCTGTGCCATTATGTCACGATACACAAGAAATTATTCTGAACAGGAACTCCTGAGAAGACACCGCATGTACTGTAGCCAGCAACATCTCTAACACAAAACCAGCACAGCTGCTGTGCTGGGTTATACTCTTTATTACATGAAAAAAGGAACACCCCCTGACCCTTCCCCCCAAAAAAAAAGAATGGAAATTAACACAGAACTTACTGTAAGCCCTGCCGCAGCCCCTACCCAAGGCCACAACGTGCAGCACTTCTCCTTGAGTGCTGCACAATGCAATGGAAGGAAATCACCTTGTGTGGCTTCAAACTGCGTTAGATGAAGTCCCGGGGCAGGAGGCTGTGGGGGCTGTTGGCTCCACTCTAAATAGATTCTGTGGGCTGTAGGCTGTACGCTAAACCACACTTTTCTTAGAAATTTCCCTTTTGGCTTGAAATGGTTCAGTGAAGTTTCCAATCCTTCCACGGTGAGTCAGTGAAAGCCCCGCTCGCCTCAGTGCTGGCTGCTAGCAGGAGCATTCAGGGAGGTTTTAAAGCACCAAGTTTTGACCATCCATGGAGTAACCTTCCTGCAGGGGCTGTTTCCATGTTGTCCCAGAGAGTTCATGAGGGTGGAGCATCAGGATTTCACGCTCTGGGCTTTTAATCTCAACTATGGGTGTTGTCTTGCCTTACAAAGCAAAAGGTTTGTACAAGTTAGAGCTGGTGGCAGTGAGTTTCATGAGTCGGACCAGCAGACTGCTGGAGTCAACACGCTGGAGATAATATTCTGAATATCTCAGCAAAGCCCTTTGAGGGGTTTCTTTTTCTTGGGAAAGAAGCAGGAAAACAGTTTCAGAAATTCACATTTTCTGACCTACAGTAAGATGCTTGTTTGGAGTATTTGGTGTGACTCAGGGGTATGCCTTGCCATCCAGCTCTTATGATCCCACCAAACCTGTAGCTTTTACTGAGCCAAAAGAGTAAACAGCACCCCAAAACTCCTGGATTTAAATGCTGCAGCTGAGTTCTTGGGCTGGGTCAAACCAGAGAGCTGAATCCCTCTCTTTGGTGTCAAATTCTGCCTTTGAGGTTACAGCTGCTCACATTCATTAGTGTCTGCAGTACCTGGCAACCCTGACTGACTGCCCAGCTCACCCCACATGGCCCTGCTGCTACGGTTGCCGACCTGCTGGCACTCCAGCAGTTTGGGGGATCGCTGTCACCGCAGCCCTGCTGAGCTCTGCACCCCTCGATGCTTCCTGCTGCAGCTGGACCCCGCTCCCCGGTGCTCGGTGGGGGTCAAGCTACGTGCTGCTCATCAAAGCAACTGCTTCGCCTGCATCCTTGACTTGCAGGGGCTGTGCTCCACTCACCAGCATCTCCTAGACCTTCCCCTGGTGAGAGCAGATCCAGAGGATTTTGGAGGATTTTGAGCCGAAGCAAGCTGTTCTCATAAATCGGCTGCTGCTTTTCCTGCCTGCAGCTCTCTGAGCTGCTGCAGTTTCACTACTGAGATTTCCTTTCCACCATGCAACCAGGGGGTCTCTGGAGCATCTTGCTGCCCATCAGTTCGTCTTCTCTTGGTGAGTCTGAAGGAGCTTTGCCACCAGCACCATGGCGGATTGACCATCATGGGAGGATGGGGTAAGTCTCCCTTGTGGCTGCATGCAATGTTTTATCAATATTCTGTTTTAACAGGAATCAGTTTCTAAATGCAAAACTCTCTATGGGTGTAGTCCCATGCAATGCTGTTGAGATTTCATAAGGGTGGAAACAGGTGAGTGTTTTTTATATAAAGAGTGAGCAAAATCCCTGTAATGCTCAGAGACGCAGGGCTGGATGCCGGTCCTGATTCCTGCCCTTTAAACATCCAGATTATCTCTAATTCTATGGCTGTTTTCCAGGTAAGTGTGTGCTAGTGGCTTGTGTGATTCACCTTAAATGAAAATTAACTCCTTTTTTTCCCCTCTTGCCTTTAAAGCAGATTTCAAATTTTTGAGTAATTCTTAGGTGTTTTCTTCTTACTTTTCAAAATTTCTCCCCTCAGAGTACAGATCCACTGCCTCTTTCATTAAGAAATTATTGCATATATTAAAACTTGCTTTCTATAGAGTGGGCATCAAAACCAGGCCATGGTTAGTGTGGGGAAAATGAAGCCCATGACCTTGTGGATTTTGGTCACCCTGAGAGCTGAGCTGGTCATTGCCACCACAGCAGTTCAGCTTTGGGTAGAAAAGAAAGGATGCACTTGTTGCCAGCATGGCTACTCACTGCAGTGGGGTGGGATTTCTGGAGCTCTGTGGATAATGATGCCAGAAGGCAGCCACAAAACATTATTAAAACGTCCTTAATTTGGAAAAGTTCACTTTTGGGAAAAAGTGGTGAAAGAGGAAAGCAAACAGTTACTGGCTGCAATAGCCTTCAACCTCTCTGTATTAGAAGCCACTGTCTTTAGGTGATGGCTTGGCAAATAATAATCAGCATTCCCTGACCCCCTGGGTTAGACTCTCAGTTTTACCAAAATGGGAGTTAAAGGCTAGGTTAAGGAAATGACATCCTGTTTCAGCAAGGCTTGGGGAAGCCCTGGTGAGGATGAACTGGTTCTCGACCCCTCCTGAGCTGTTCAAGCCACGTTCCTTCATCAGCTGCCACATTCAGCCACCCTGAAGCACACAGGAAAGTGCAGTTTAATTGCAAGTTTCTCTGGCTGACAGAAGCCAGGAGAGACCAAAAGTGCCTCTATCTACAAACACATCAGATGTAAAAATGCCTTTAAGCCTGTTTTCTCCCCAGAGTCTGTCCCACATTCCTCGGGATGCGGTGCAGAGCTGCGAGCTGTGACTGCAGCAGGGCAGGCTGAGAGCATCTTCCTGGAAATGGCTTATTACACGGAGCCATTATCTCAAAGTGGCCCTGAGCATTTTGGGGAGGTGCTGGGATGCTACATAGTCATACCCCAAAGGCAGAGTGAGCAATGACCCATTCAAGAGCCAGGGTGTAAATCCAAGTGCTTGAATATAATCAGAAGTGTCTGATTTCAGAATCATCCGAATATGGATGTGAGGCTCCCAAATGGGTAGGGAAATATTTTACTGCTGGTGAGACACCAATGGGCTTAAAAGCTGCATCCCAAAAAGGGACAGGCTCGGTGCCTGCCAGGCAGAGCCCAGTGCTGCCATGAGAGTCTCACTCCTCACCCCATCGTCACTCCTGCCAACAGGAGCCTGTCAGAATTTTGGGGCACCCCATGGTTGAGATTTTGTCCAATGGAAAGAGCAGCTTTGGAGGATGCTATGCTCCCAACTGTTGGTGCCACTGGCAATGAAGAGGTACCTAAAGGGCATGAGCTGGCGTGGGTGGAGAGAGCAGCATCAAGCCACCTGCCCTGTGGTCCTCCCTCCAGGAGAGACACTCAACTTGTGCAGCGGAGATGCTCCCTTCACCAGGCTGTGAATAAACAGCAGTGTCTTGTACCCAGCAGGGTGTCCTGCTTGACAGGGTAGTGGGAGAATTTTGGGTATGGCAACTGAGCAAGGTGGATGGAGGGTGCATGGGGGCTGCTCTGTCTGCAGGGCTGGGAAGTCTGGCAGCGGGAGAGGGAGTAGGTCGGTGAGCCGCTTGCCAACTGCGCTGTAACAAAACCGGCTGAAATAATTGTAGCGTGGGTGATGCTGGAATTTCACTAGTGATTTTAAATATAGAGGCTTTTGGAACCAAGCAGTAACAGCAGCATCTATTTCATCTTCTCCCATCAGCAGTTAGTAGTGGTGAGCATTTAAGCTGCTCCTGTGGTTCCTTTGTAGCCCTTGCTTTGTCCTTTGCAGCACAGAGAAAGTCAAGCTGAGCATGGCAGGTTTGAGTCTGATTCCCACGAGGTCATATATTTGCATGTGAAAAGCAAGACTTGGCCCCTTGCACCTGCCAGGTCTCCTCCTGTGGAGGCTAGGATAAATAGTGGTCAACCTGTGGCCACAGATCTTCAGGATCAGGGATTGTTTGAAAACCTGTCTCTGCTGCTTCAGCTATTGTTGCCTCAGCCCTAAGAAGATGAGCTCAGGTGGTTTCACTGCTTTCTCTTTTCCAACCCACCCCTTGCAGATCAGCACAGAGGGGTCTCCTAAGACCTTGGAGCCACTGGCCTCCCTCACCTTCATGAACACCAGCACGGGCTGCATGGCCCAGGGGCTGCACCCCACCATCCCTGCCCTGAGGGCCCTGATCACAGCATTTGCCAAAGTGCCCAGCAAAAAAGATGAAACCTCATCTTTCAAAACGCAGGTGAGCAAGTGATGGGGAGGAACCGAATCAGGATAATTCCTTTTTATTCCACCAGGGAGCATAACTCTAATGATTTTGATGCTAAACACTTCTCCAGGTCAACATTCACCTTTGTGTTCTTTACTAACTGCCAGTTAGTAACTCACTTGGGACAATCAGCTTTAAAAACATATAGGTCTTCAGGCAAGTACAGATATGGCAAATAATCAGGAACTAAAATGTATCGCTGTTCTGCAAGCAAATATGTCTCATCCTACATCTAAACCTCAAAACCTACCCTAAGCACCACCACAAAACCTATTGTCTTTCCTTGGTTTGAGCAGTTACTGAGTATTTAGTAACTCCAGTAAAGTCATCCCTTTCCAGACATGTTCGATTTGAAGAAACTTTTGGGAATATGGCCCCTATTCACTTGCCATGAGGAAAATGGTTTTAGGCTTTTAGTATTTTAAGGTGATTTTCTTATGCCTTTCTGAGATGAACTTGTGTGCTTGTAAGGAGCATGACCATACCATTACATGGTTAAAGTCAGACTATCACTGCTCAATAGCTGCATCTTAACTGGGTCTGGCCCCTCACTCTGAAGGAACAAGTCAGATCACTTGCCCAGACCGCCAAAGGTCTGGTTCACAAGGTAAACACAGTTGGTTTCTAGCTTTGAGCAAAGATAAAGATACTGATGGCTTCGGATGACTGACCTCTGCCACTCTCAGGTTTCCAGATCTTGACACCACCTTTTCCAACTTGGTTTAAACTGACATTGGTTCCCCCCATCCCCAAGCCCTGGTTCACCCCCTAAATGCAGCCAAAAGCTGAGATAGGGAAATGGGGATCAACTATCTCTCCGTAGCTGGGCAGAAGGGGAGAGGGAAGCCCAAGCCCAGCAGCAACGTTGCAGGCTATGGCCGGCAATGAACACTCATCTCCGGGTTGTTTCACATGTGGAAGTCGCTGCCCCGGGCTGACTGATCCTTCACCCACCCTGGGAGGTGGATTACCGTTGCCCATTCTGCACAGACTGGTGTCTGTGAGCACCACAGAGGTTGCTGACCCTCTCATAGGGCCACGATGTGAGAACCCTTTTGTTAAAAATGCGCAGAAGCAGCTTGTGATTTCCAATAATCTTCTCTAGAGTGAGATTTTTTGGAGGCTGGAAAGAGCCATCAGGTCGTCACTCACTGTGCACATGGCAGAGCTTTAATGGGACAGACTGTAAAGGGATCAGTTACTGGCTGAGCTCTCATGAATGGAGGTGACCAAGGGAACAGGATTTATAATCCTACTAGTGGTCTCCTAAATCCTCCTGACTAGAGAATGGCTGTCGGTGGTACTGTGATGGATCTCAACTGGGCTCTGGCTGGGAGCCTGCTGCAGCACAGCCGCGGGAGCACGTGTGCTGTTGTTTCAATGACCTAAGTCCTTGCACTCACAAGTGAGAGACAGGCAAATAAATAAAAGTCTTACTTGGGCATTGCAACTGGTTTTCTGTAGGGCATGATGATCTTCTGGAAAAGCCCTGGTGAACCCAGGCCAGAAAGCCACCATGGCACCAAGTCCCACTGTATGACCTGGCAACATGGAGGTCCTGGTCCTGTGTTGATCAACCAGCTTTTATTTTAGATTTTGGTATTTAAGCTCACTGAGCAGCACAGTGAAAGTGGTGCTGGGGTAGAGAAGCTTGTCAAAAGACTATAAACCATGGAACTGTCTTGGAGTGCGGGCAGATGGTGCCTTTCGATAGTGCAGCTGGGTTCGACCTTTGGATTAAGCCAGTGTTTTCTTCCTAGATGACACCAAACCCAAATCATGTGTCAGGCTTTGCAATGTACAACAGCACTCTGTTGAGGTTTGCACTGTATAGTTTTGCACTGTATGGTGCATTGCATTGAGGTTTGCATCATATGGTGCTGCAGCACATGGCACACAGGGGAGCCAGGGCTGTTACAAATGGGTCCAATCTCAGAGGCTGGAGAACCACACCTCAACATTTGGGCAGAAAGCTATCACTTTGGGTGCAAACACTTCATTTGACAGTTGCCCTGGTTTTCCCACAACCCTTCCTGCCCCAGGGAAGTATCGCCCTATTTGCATATTAAAGATGCTGGATGATGAGCTATCCAGAGGTTTTCTCATGATGTCAGAGCCCTTCCTAGCATTTCCAGTGGTCACCCATGTGGGGAAGGACTCCTTAGGGTCGGCTGGGTTGTGGAAAGCCCTCAGATTTGCCCTGCTGAGCAGGGCTGAGAATCTATGTCATCCATTGCATTAGGATCCCAGCAGTGCCAGTCTGGTGTGTGGGAAGCCCATGCTGACAGAACCTGCTTGCCCAGCAGGAACCATGGCCACTTATCCACATTTTTAGCTGATGACTTGCAAACGTGCTTCCTGTTGATGAGGTGATAAAAACTAACCACAGCCTGGATGAACATGCCATGCCAAAGCTCAGCTCATCGCACTCTGACGGCACTTACTGGACGCCGCCTTGACTTGGTGCTATTGAGAAAGCTTTCTTCCTCTTCCACAGAGTGGCTGAAGTGGGAAGGGCCCTCTGGAAGTCATCTGTTCCAACGAGCCTGCCCAAGGTGCATCAGAAGGAGATGGTTGCCCAGGACCACATCAAGATGGCTTTTGAGCATCTCCAAGGATGAAGACTGCACAACATCCCTGGGAAATCTGTGCCAGTGCTTGGACACCCTTGCTGTAAAAAAAGTGTTTCACAATGTTCAGAGGAAGCCTCCTATGTTTCCGATTGTGCCCCTTGGCTCTTGTTCTATCACTGGGAACCACTGAAAAGAGCCTGTGTCCATCCACTTTGCCATTCCTTCAGGTATTTCCAGACACTGATGAGATTACCATGAGCCTTCTCTCTTCCAGGGTGAACAATCTCAGCTACCTCAGCCTCTTCTCAGGTGTCACATGCTGCAGTCTATTCATCGTCTTTGTGGCCCTTCCTTGCATACTCTCCAGTATGTACACGTCACAGTCTTGTCCTGGGGAGCCCAGCACAAGAAGAAGGAGCCGACAACACAGCGCTCCAGGTGGCTTGAGCAGCCTCGGGATGCTACAGACACCATCCGGCTGCAGGGCAAGACCCCGCCAACCAACCAGCCCAGACCTTGCTTTCTGCATCCGTTATCTGGACCCAGCTTCTTTTACGTGTTGATCCCTCAGACGCTTCAGGAGTTGCCACTGCTTACAGGCCCTCATCACACTTGTGTAACTCCAGTGCCTCCTGCTTCTTGCCAGGGAGAAGTCAGAACTAGCAACATCAGCCTTCCCTACCTTTGTGCTGTTGTTAGTGCCCTCGCTCTCGCTGACTGATACAGGGTCTGCTGCCGACGTCTTTGTTTCGGGCCTGCTTAAGTACATTCCCATCATCTGAGTTGATGAAACACTAGCTAATGACTCTCTTGACGGCTTAGGTCTATAAAGCCCTCCCTTCTAATTGTTAGCCTCTGCTAATTTCCCCAGCAGAGTTCCCTCAAGTTTGCCCACAGCCAGAGAGGATGCAGTCTCTGCCCGTGGATAAAGCAACAGCTAAATCTCCATTTTCTCCCTTTGCCACTCTTGAGAGACAGAAACCTTTCTACACCGACTGACCGCAGCTGCCTCCCTACTTTGCGTGGGATCTGAGCCAAAGATCCCTCCACTTTCTTGCCCCAAACCTCCGCAGCCAGAGAAAGGAGCACATGGAAGTGCACGACAGAGAAGGAGAGCTACGGTTTAGGAGACAAGATAGGTGGGAAAGAAGTCCCAAATTAAAAGCGAGAGAGTGGTAAAACCCCCACATCGGCTTAGGGCTTTTCTTTTATTGGGTGAATGTTCTTCGCGTGCCTTGGGGGAACACGCGCCTGGGTAAGCAGCACCGGCTGCAGAAGCTGCAGCGCGGCTCTCCTGGCTCTGGGCTTGCCTCGGAGCACGTGCTCGTGGAAACAGCTCCCCTTCCGCGCCTCTGCTGTGCTGTACCTCTTCAAAAGGAAACCTCAGGCTGGCACGTCAGGTTACTGTCCTGCTTGGCCGGAGGTCTGCAGAGGCCTGGAGATCGGCCCCGCTGCCCCCGTGCTCCTGAGCTCTTTCGTAAGACTCCGGCAGCTTTTGCAGCTCTGCAGCTCAGACGCTTGCACTCTGCAAAGGCTCCAAAAGCTGCATGGTGGCTCCCGAGCTTTGCTGTGCTTTGATTTCAATTTGGGGCCCTTTCATTGAGGGGCCGGGGGGATGGACCTGCCTCTTGCAAATGCCAGGTATATGCAGACCTCAGCGGGTGCCGCAGCTTTCCTGAGCTCACCTGAAACGGCCGACTCCCCGTTCCGCCCCAAGCGCAGCTTCATCCCTGCAGCATCCCCCTTGCTGCCTCTTCTGGGTAAGCAGCTGCAGTTCCAGGGAAGGCGGGGAGAACTGGCGCCCTGGCTGCGTCAGTGACAAACTAGCAGAAACAAGGAGAACTGGAGGCAAGCTTTTAGTCGGGCGCTTATTCGGCCTCGTGCACTACGTGTGGCAGCAGCCACAGGATCAAAAGTTGCCCCAAATCGAGCACCACTGTGCAGGGAGCGACCTGTGTCCACCCACCTGCAGCTCGGCCTCCCCCCTAAGGCCACGTGTCCTGGCCGTGCCTGAGCACAACCGGCCACTCTGGGACGGTCCTTCCATCTCCCTGGAAAGCCTTGGCGCACGCGTTATCCCTCCTGAAGTCACTGGAAGGGGATTTCTTCTGTGATCTCGTTGCCTTTGGTTTTAAAGGAGAACGTCGTCATGCTGCATGGCTGGCTGCAGAGCTGTAACAGGGCACAAAGTGCGGGAAGTGTTGTGATGCTGAGAACGGACACAGGAGGAGGAAGAAGCTGCAGATTATAGGCATGAAAACCTTGGCACTGAATATCGCCTTCCCCCCCCATTCAGGCACCAGCCGGAAGGTCATGACAGTGCGTGATGCGAACATGGTAAACCGCACTGTGATGACCACCGGCTGACAACCGCCACGTTGCTGAAGACTAGCAAGGAGTCCAGAGCAAAGGCGCTATGCTGTAGCAGGAAGAAAAAAGAAGCAGCCTGCACACGCCAGCAGGCTGCGACTTGTGCCTTCTGCTGCCACGTGGGGAGCAAACCCAGACTTCACGGAAGGCCCAAGAATCACGGCCAGGTTGAGGTTGGAAGGCACCTCTGGAGGTCGTCTGGGCCACCCAGAGCTAGTCGCCCCGGACCGTGTCCCGGGCAGTGGATCACGCCCATCGCCGTAGCCCTTCTCCAAACCCGACTGACCCCATAAGCCTCAGCAGGTGCGACAGGCACCATCCAGCTAGCATGGCCCAAGGCAATGGACGACGTCCATCGCCGTAGTCCCTCTCCCAGCAGACCGACCCCGTAGGCCTTGGGGCCCAGCGGAGCTGGGCGGAAAAGGTGGGCCTTGCACCAGGAGAAGGCGGAGAAAGCGGCATGGGTGGGGATAACGATGCCAGCCGCATTGTTAATAGCACTCAGACTCTTTCTGCCATTTGCATGTCTTTATTTTCTGGGAGAGCTAGGTTTCTGAGTACTGGGCAGAGCCTTCTGTTCCACGTGGGGGCCGGTGCATGGCTCCGCTGCTGGCCCAGCCCTCCTCTCGCCAGCTGCCGGGGCCGCCTTCTAGCGTCACCGCCGAGGTGGCTTCTTGGCGGGTGCGGCAGAGTCCTCGGAGCTGCTAGCCTTCCTCTTCCGAGGGCTCCGGGGCCCCTGACGTGAGCAGCCCCTGTCCCGCCTGGGAGCAGAGGCACCTGCCGCAGCCTGCCCCAGCTCCTCGTGCAGGTCTTCTTCTTGCTCCCCCGGAATGGGAGCGGGGACAGAGAGGGGGGCGGCCGGGACCCCCCTGAAGCGCAGCGGTCGAGGTGCCCGGGAGTTCATCTGCGGCCGCGCTGCTGGAGGGGGCTGGTCCAGGCGCAGGAGTCCCCCCTCGGGAGGCAGCGGGGCTGCTGCTGGCCACGGGGCTGAGCTCCCGTCCCCCTTGGAAGCCAGCGGAGCTGGTGCTGGCCACGGGGCTGAGCTCCCGTCCCTCCTGGGAGACATCCCAGGTGGTGCAGGTCACAACGCAGCTCCTCCCTCTCCCTTGGAAGCCAGCGGAGCTCTTTCTGACCACCCGGTTGCCCTCCCTTCGCTCTTGGTAGGCAGCCCAGCTTGTGCTGGCCACGGGGCTGCGCTCCCGCCACCTCATGAAGACAGCGGGGCCGACGGTGGCCCTGGGGCTCTGCCCTAACCCCCTGGCAGCATGGAAGCTCCCATGGAGCAGGAGGTGGTGGGCTGTCCTCTCGCACCGTTCCACGGCGGACGCAATGAGTCCTTGCACGAACGGTGTCGTGCGGCTTCCGAGGTTGGCCCGCAGCTCCTCGACCAGGCGCTCTTCATGCAGACCGCAGACGGGCAGGGCGCTCAGGATCATGTGTTCCAGCATGAGCGCCTGGGAACGCTCTTCCCCAAAGATGCGCCCCAGCTCCTGCTGCAGCCAGGGCCGCAGGAGCTGGAGGACGGCCGGGTACTCCCTGAAAACGAACCCCCAGGTGTGGGCATAAAGGCCGCCCACGAACCCTGATGCCGGGTTCCACGGTTGGTGCACCCGGGGTGCTGCTGGCGCTGCCAGTAGGTAAGGTGCCTCGTCTTGGGCGCTGCCCGTCGATGCCGGAGGTGGTGTTATGGGGAGCTCTTCGAATTCGTCCCCCCGCCATGAGTGGCGGATGGAAGTCACCCTCCTCTTGCAGAGGGGGCACTCGGGCTTGATGTCTGTCCACCGCCGGATACAGCTGAAACAGAAGCGGTGCAGGCACGGCATGGCACAGGCTGCGTCGTCCCAGGTGCCGAGGCATATCGGGCAGCGTTCCTCCCAGGCCGTGGCCATGCTCAGCCCGCGCTGCGGTGGGCTGGGGAGAGCTGGTGGGGACGGAGGAGGACTCCTCTCCGACGCTGCAGCGGCGGGTGTCCCGCTAGAAGAGGAAGAGAGGCCAGGGTCAGGGGCTGGCCCGGGGAGGGGTGGAAGAGAAGCCCAGGTCCCTCAAGAAGGAAAGCCGCCCGGCTCCCCAGGGTGAAGTTTCCCCACACAGCTCACCTCTGCCGCGGCGAGCGCGCCTCCTGGGTGCCCCGGCTGCCTGAACCAGGCAGGGCCGGGGAAAAACCTGCAGTGGCTCCGGGAATGGGCACTGAGAGCTCAGCCCCCAGGTCCCAGGGCACAAGCCCAGCACCGAGCCGAAGGCTGGCTCGGCACTCCGAGCCTCGCCGAAACGCTCAGCTGGAGTGAAGGCGCAAGCCGGCTGGGAGAGGCTGGGCGCCCCAGTGTAAGCAGCGAGGGCCGCGATGTCACACTGCATGGCTGGGGGCTGTCACAGTGCACGGCCGGCGGATGTCACAGTGCACGGCCGGGGGACGTCGCGGTCCATCGCCGGGGGATGTCGCGGCGCATGGCTGGCGATGTCACCACGGGCCGTCCTCGCCTGCGGCGCTTGCCCCAGCAGCCCCGCGGCCCCGGCACACGCCTCGGGGCTTGCCGCAGGGCCACTGCCCGCTCCATCCCCCACGTCTTCATCGGTGCTTCGAGCCAGCCACCGAGGCCTTGGCCATGGCTTCCCTGGGCCCCGTCAGGTCGTTCTGGCCTCAGGTGGCACACGTCTCCGGGCACACACAGCAAGAGGTTTCCTGGGGAGCCCAGCACAAGAAGAAGGAGCCGACAACACAGCGCTCCAGGTGGCTTGAGCAGCCTCGGGATGCTACAGACACCATCCGGCTGCAGGGCAAGACCCCGCCAACCAACCAGCCCAGACCTTGCTTTCTGCATCCGTTATCTGGACCCAGCTTCTTTTACGTGTTGATCCCTCAGACGCTTCAGGAGTTGCCACTGCTTACAGGCCCTCATCACACTTGTGTAATTCCAGTGCCTCCTGCTTCTTGCCAGGGAGAAGTCAGAACTAGCAACATCAGCCTTCCCTACCTTTGTGCTGTTGTTAGTGCCCTCGCTCTCGCTGACTGATACAGGGTCTGCTGCCGACGTCTTTGTTTCGGGCCTGCTTAAGTACATTCCCATCATCTGAGTTGATGAAACACTAGCTAATGACTCTCTTGACGGCTTAGGTCTATAAAGCCCTCCCTTCTAATTGTTAGCCTCTGCTAATTTCCCCAGCAGAGTTCCCTCAAGTTTGCCCACAGCCAGAGAGGATGCAGTCTCTGCCCGTGGATAAAGCAACAGCTAAATCGCCATTTTCTCCCTTTGCCACTCTTGAGAGACAGAAACCTTTCTACACCGACTGACCGCAGCTGCCTCCCTACTTTGCGTGGGATCTGAGCCAAAGATCCCTCCACTTTCTTGCCCCAAACCTCCGCAGCCAGAGAAAGGAGCACATGGAAGTGCACGACAGAGAAGGAGAGCTACGGTTTAGGAGACAAGATAGGTGGGAAAGAAGTCCCAAATTAAAAGCGAGAGAGTGGTAAAACCCCCACATCGGCTTAGGGCTTTTCTTTTATTGGGTGAATGTTCTTCGCGTGCCTTGGGGGAACACGCGCCTGGGTAAGCAGCACCGGCTGCAGAAGCTGCAGCGCGGCTCTCCTGGCTCTGGGCTTGCCTCGGAGCACGTGCTCGTGGAAACAGCTCCCCTTCCGCGCCTCTGCTGTGCTGTACCTCTTCAAAAGGAAACCTCAGGCTGGCACGTCAGGTTACTGTCCTGCTTGGCCGGAGGTCTGCAGAGGCCTGGAGATCGGCCCCGCTGCCCCCGTGCTCCTGAGCTCTTTCGTAAGACTCCGGCAGCTTTTGCAGCTCTGCAGCTCAGACGCTTGCACTCTGCAAAGGCTCCAAAAGCTGCATGGTGGCTCCCGAGCTTTGCTGTGCTTTGATTTCAATTTGGGGCCCTTTCATTGAGGGGCCGGGGGGATGGACCTGCCTCTTGCAAATGCCAGGTATATGCAGACCTCAGCGGGTGCCGCAGCTTTCCTGAGCTCACCTGAAACGGCCGACTCCCCGTTCCGCCCCAAGCGCAGCTTCATCCCTGCAGCATCCCCCTTGCTGCCTCTTCTGGGTAAGCAGCTGCAGTTCCAGGGAAGGCGGGGAGAACTGGCGCCCTGGCTGCGTCAGTGACAAACTAGCAGAAACAAGGAGAACTGGAGGCAAGCTTTTAGTCGGGCGCTTATTCGGCCTCGTGCACTACGTGTGGCAGCAGCCACAGGATCAAAAGTTGCCCCAAATCGAGCACCACTGTGCAGGGAGCGACCTGTGTCCACCCACCTGCAGCTCGGCCTCCCCCCTAAGGCCACGTGTCCTGGCCGTGCCTGAGCACAACCGGCCACTCTGGGACGGTCCTTCCATCTCCCTGGAAAGCCTTGGCGCACGCGTTATCCCTCCTGAAGTCACTGGAAGGGGATTTCTTCTGTGATCTCGTTGCCTTTGGTTTTAAAGGAGAACGTCGTCATGCTGCATGGCTGGCTGCAGAGCTGTAACAGGGCACAAAGTGCGGGAAGTGTTGTGATGCTGAGAACGGACACAGGAGGAGGAAGAAGCTGCAGATTATAGGCATGAAAACCTTGGCACTGAATATCGCCTTCCCCCCCCATTCAGGCGCCAGCCGGAAGGTCATGACAGTGCGTGATGCGAACATGGTAAACCGCACTGTGATGACCACCGGCTGACAACCGCCACGTTGCTGAAGACTAGCAAGGAGTCCAGAGCAAAGGCGCTATGCTGTAGCAGGAAGAAAAAAGAAGCAGCCTGCACACGCCAGCAGGCTGCGACTTGTGCCTTCTGCTGCCACGTGGGGAGCAAACCCAGACTTCACGGAAGGCCCAAGAATCACGGCCAGGTTGAGGTTGGAAGGCACCTCTGGAGGTCGTCTGGGCCACCCAGAGCTAGTCGCCCCGGACCGTGTCCCGGGCAGTGGATCACGCCCATCGCCGTAGCCCTTCTCCAAACCCGACTGACCCCATAAGCCTCAGCAGGTGCGACAGGCACCATCCAGCTAGCATGGCCCAAGGCAATGGACGACGTCCATCGCCGTAGTCCCTCTCCCAGCAGACTGACCCCGTAGGCCTTGGGGCCCAGCGGAGCTGGGCGGAAAAGGTGGGCCTTGCACCAGGAGAAGGCGGAGAAAGCGGCATGGGTGGGGATAACGATGCCAGCCGCATTGTTAATAGCACTCAGACTCTTTCTGCCATTTGCATGTCTTTATTTTCTGGGAGAGCTAGGTTTCTGAGTACTGGGCAGAGCCTTCTGTTCCACGTGGGGGCCGGTGCATGGCTCCGCTGCTGGCCCAGCCCTCCTCTCGCCAGCTGCCGGGGCCGCCTTCTAGCGTCACCGCCGAGGTGGCTTCTTGGCGGGTGCGGCAGAGTCCTCGGAGCTGCTAGCCTTCCTCTTCCGAGGGCTCCGGGGCCCCTGACGTGAGCAGCCCCTGTCCCGCCTGGGAGCAGAGGCACCTGCCGCAGCCTGCCCCAGCTCCTCGTGCAGGTCTTCTTCTTGCTCCCCCGGAATGGGAGCGGGGACAGAGAGGGGGCGGCCGGGACCCCCCTGAAGCGCAGCGGTCGAGGTGCCCGGGAGTTCATCTGCGGCCGCGCTGCTGGAGGGGGCTGGTCCAGGCGCAGGAGTCCCCCCTCGGGAGGCAGCGGGGCTGCTGCTGGCCACGGGGCTGAGCTCCCGTCCCCCTTGGAAGCCAGCGGAGCTGGTGCTGGCCACGGGGCTGAGCTCCCGTCCCCCTTGGAAGCCAGCGGAGCTGGTGCTGGCCACGGGGCTGAGCTCCCGTCCCTCCTGGGAGACATCCCAGGTGGTGCAGGTCACAACGCAGCTCCTCCCTCTCCCTTGGAAGCCAGCGGAGCTCTTTCTGACCACCCGGTTGCCCTCCCTTCGCTCTTGGTAGGCAGCCCAGCTTGTGCTGGCCACGGGGCTGCGCTCCCGCCACCTCATGAAGACAGCGGGGCCGACGGTGGCCCTGGGGCTCTGCCCTAACCCCCTGGCAGCATGGAAGCTCCCATGGAGCAGGAGGTGGTGGGCTGTCCTCTCGCACCGTTCCACGGCGGACGCAATGAGTCCTTGCACGAACGGTGTCGTGCGGCTTCCGAGGTTGGCCCGCAGCTCCTCGACCAGGCGCTCTTCATGCAGACCGCAGACGGGCAGGGCGCTCAGGATCATGTGTTCCAGCATGAGCGCCTGGGAACGCTCTTCCCCAAAGATGCGCCCCAGCTCCTGCTGCAGCCAGGGCCGCAGGAGCTGGAGGACGGCCGGGTACTCCCTGAAAACGAACCCCCAGGTGTGGGCATAAAGGCCGCCCACGAACCCTGATGCCGGGTTCCACGGTTGGTGCACCCGGGGTGCTGCTGGCGCTGCCAGTAGGTAAGGTGCCTCGTCTTGGGCGCTGCCCGTCGATGCCGGAGGTGGTGTTATGGGGAGCTCTTCGAATTCGTCCCCCCGCCATGAGTGGCGGATGGAAGTCACCCTCCTCTTGCAGAGGGGGCACTCGGGCTTGATGTCTGTCCACCGCCGGATACAGCTGAAACAGAAGCGGTGCAGGCACGGCATGGCACAGGCTGCGTCGTCCCAGGTGCCGAGGCATATCGGGCAGCGTTCCTCCCAGGCCGTGGCCATGCTCAGCCCGCGCTGCGGTGGGCTGGGGAGAGCTGGTGGGGACGGAGGAGGACTCCTCTCCGACGCTGCAGCGGCGGGTGTCCCGCTAGAAGAGGAAGAGAGGCCAGGGTCAGGGGCTGGCCCGGGGAGGGGTGGAAGAGAAGCCCAGGTCCCTCAAGAAGGAAAGCCGCCCGGCTCCCCAGGGTGAAGTTTCCCCACACAGCTCACCTCTGCCGCGGCGAGCGCGCCTCCTGGGTGCCCCGGCTGCCTGAACCAGGCAGGGCCGGGGAAAAACCTGCAGTGGCTCCGGGAATGGGCACTGAGAGCTCAGCCCCCAGGTCCCAGGGCACAAGCCCAGCACCGAGCCGAAGGCTGGCTCGGCACTCCGAGCCTCGCCGAAACGCTCAGCTGGAGTGAAGGCGCAAGCCGGCTGGGAGAGGCTGGGCGCCCCAGTGTAAGCAGCGAGGGCCGCGATGTCACACTGCATGGCTGGGGGCTGTCACAGTGCACGGCCGGCGGATGTCACAGTGCACGGCCGGGGGACGTCGCGGTCCATCGCCGGGGGATGTCGCGGCGCATGGCTGGCGATGTCACCACGGGCCGTCCTCGCCTGCGGCGCTTGCCCCAGCAGCCCCGCGGCCCCGGCACACGCCTCGGGGCTTGCCGCAGGGCCACTGCCCGCTCCATCCCCCACGTCTTCATCGGTGCTTCGAGCCAGCCACCGAGGCCTTGGCCATGGCTTCCCTGGGCCCCGTCAGGTCGTTCTGGCCTCAGGTGGCACACGTCTCCGGGCACACACAGCAAGAGGTTTCCTGGGGAGCCCAGCACAAGAAGAAGGAGCCGACAACACAGCGCTCCAGGTGGCTTGAGCAGCCTCGGGATGCTACAGACACCATCCGGCTGCAGGGCAAGACCCCGCCAACCAACCAGCCCAGACCTTGCTTTCTGCATCCGTTATCTGGACCCAGCTTCTTTTACGTGTTGATCCCTCAGACGCTTCAGGAGTTGCCACTGCTTACAGGCCCTCATCACACTTGTGTAATTCCAGTGCCTCCTGCTTCTTGCCAGGGAGAAGTCAGAACTAGCAACATCAGCCTTCCCTACCTTTGTGCTGTTGTTAGTGCCCTCGCTCTCGCTGACTGATACAGGGTCTGCTGCCGACGTCTTTGTTTCGGGCCTGCTTAAGTACATTCCCATCATCTGAGTTGATGAAACACTAGCTAATGACTCTCTTGACGGCTTAGGTCTATAAAGCCCTCCCTTCTAATTGTTAGCCTCTGCTAATTTCCCCAGCAGAGTTCCCTCAAGTTTGCCCACAGCCAGAGAGGATGCAGTCTCTGCCCGTGGATAAAGCAACAGCTAAATCGCCATTTTCTCCCTTTGCCACTCTTGAGAGACAGAAACCTTTCTACACCGACTGACCGCAGCTGCCTCCCTACTTTGCGTGGGATCTGAGCCAAAGATCCCTCCACTTTCTTGCCCCAAACCTCCGCAGCCAGAGAAAGGAGCACATGGAAGTGCACGACAGAGAAGGAGAGCTACGGTTTAGGAGACAAGATAGGTGGGAAAGAAGTCCCAAATTAAAAGCGAGAGAGTGGTAAAACCCCCACATCGGCTTAGGGCTTTTCTTTTATTGGGTGAATGTTCTTCGCGTGCCTTGGGGGAACACGCGCCTGGGTAAGCAGCACCGGCTGCAGAAGCTGCAGCGCGGCTCTCCTGGCTCTGGGCTTGCCTCGGAGCACGTGCTCGTGGAAACAGCTCCCCTTCCGCGCCTCTGCTGTGCTGTACCTCTTCAAAAGGAAACCTCAGGCTGGCACGTCAGGTTACTGTCCTGCTTGGCCGGAGGTCTGCAGAGGCCTGGAGATCGGCCCCGCTGCCCCCGTGCTCCTGAGCTCTTTCGTAAGACTCCGGCAGCTTTTGCAGCTCTGCAGCTCAGACGCTTGCACTCTGCAAAGGCTCCAAAAGCTGCATGGTGGCTCCCGAGCTTTGCTGTGCTTTGATTTCAATTTGGGGCCCTTTCATTGAGGGGCCGGGGGGATGGACCTGCCTCTTGCAAATGCCAGGTATATGCAGACCTCAGCGGGTGCCGCAGCTTTCCTGAGCTCACCTGAAACGGCCGACTCCCCGTTCCGCCCCAAGCGCAGCTTCATCCCTGCAGCATCCCCCTTGCTGCCTCTTCTGGGTAAGCAGCTGCAGTTCCAGGGAAGGCGGGGAGAACTGGCGCCCTGGCTGCGTCAGTGACAAACTAGCAGAAACAAGGAGAACTGGAGGCAAGCTTTTAGTCGGGCGCTTATTCGGCCTCGTGCACTACGTGTGGCAGCAGCCACAGGATCAAAAGTTGCCCCAAATCGAGCACCACTGTGCAGGGAGCGACCTGTGTCCACCCACCTGCAGCTCGGCCTCCCCCCTAAGGCCACGTGTCCTGGCCGTGCCTGAGCACAACCGGCCACTCTGGGACGGTCCTTCCATCTCCCTGGAAAGCCTTGGCGCACGCGTTATCCCTCCTGAAGTCACTGGAAGGGGATTTCTTCTGTGATCTCGTTGCCTTTGGTTTTAAAGGAGAACGTCGTCATGCTGCATGGCTGGCTGCAGAGCTGTAACAGGGCACAAAGTGCGGGAAGTGTTGTGATGCTGAGAACGGACACAGGAGGAGGAAGAAGCTGCAGATTATAGGCATGAAAACCTTGGCACTGAATATCGCCTTCCCCCCCCATTCAGGCACCAGCCGGAAGGTCATGACAGTGCGTGATGCGAACATGGTAAACCGCACTGTGATGACCACCGGCTGACAACCGCCACGTTGCTGAAGACTAGCAAGGAGTCCAGAGCAAAGGCGCTATGCTGTAGCAGGAAGAAAAAAGAAGCAGCCTGCACACGCCAGCAGGCTGCGACTTGTGCCTTCTGCTGCCACGTGGGGAGCAAACCCAGACTTCACGGAAGGCCCAAGAATCACGGCCAGCTTGAGGTTGGAAGGCACCTCTGGAGGTCGTCTGGGCCACCCAGAGCTAGTCGCCCCGGACCGTGTCCCGGGCAGTGGATCACGCCCATCGCCGTAGCCCTTCTCCAAACCCGACTGACCCCATAAGCCTCAGCAGGTGCGACAGGCACCATCCAGCTAGCATGGCCCAAGGCAATGGACGACGTCCATCGCCGTAGTCCCTCTCCCAGCAGACTGACCCCGTAGGCCTTGGGGCCCAGCGGAGCTGGGCGGAAAAGGTGGGCCTTGCACCAGGAGAAGGCGGAGAAAGCGGCATGGGTGGGGATAACGATGCCAGCCGCATTGTTAATAGCACTCAGACTCTTTCTGCCATTTGCATGTCTTTATTTTCTGGGAGAGCTAGGTTTCTGAGTACTGGGCAGAGCCTTCTGTTCCACGTGGGGGCCGGTGCATGGCTCCGCTGCTGGCCCAGCCCTCCTCTCGCCAGCTGCCGGGGCCGCCTTCTAGCGTCACCGCCGAGGTGGCTTCTTGGCGGGTGCGGCAGAGTCCTCGGAGCTGCTAGCCTTCCTCTTCCGAGGGCTCCGGGGCCCCTGACGTGAGCAGCCCCTGTCCCGCCTGGGAGCAGAGGCACCTGCCGCAGCCTGCCCCAGCTCCTCGTGCAGGTCTTCTTCTTGCTCCCCCGGAATGGGAGCGGGGACAGAGAGGGGGCGGCCGGGACCCCCCTGAAGCGCAGCGGTCGAGGTGCCCGGGAGTTCATCTGCGGCCGCGCTGCTGGAGGGGGCTGGTCCAGGCGCAGGAGTCCCCCCTCGGGAGGCAGCGGGGCTGCTGCTGGCCACGGGGCTGAGCTCCCGTCCCCCTTGGAAGCCAGCGGAGCTGGTGCTGGCCACGGGGCTGAGCTCCCGTCCCCCTTGGAAGCCAGCGGAGCTGGTGCTGGCCACGGGGCTGAGCTCCCGTCCCTCCTGGGAGACATCCCAGGTGGTGCAGGTCACAACGCAGCTCCTCCCTCTCCCTTGGAAGCCAGCGGAGCTCTTTCTGACCACCCGGTTGCCCTCCCTTCGCTCTTGGTAGGCAGCCCAGCTTGTGCTGGCCACGGGGCTGCGCTCCCGCCACCTCATGAAGACAGCGGGGCCGACGGTGGCCCTGGGGCTCTGCCCTAACCCCCTGGCAGCATGGAAGCTCCCATGGAGCAGGAGGTGGTGGGCTGTCCTCTCGCACCGTTCCACGGCGGACGCAATGAGTCCTTGCACGAACGGTGTCGTGCGGCTTCCGAGGTTGGCCCGCAGCTCCTCGACCAGGCGCTCTTCATGCAGACCGCAGACGGGCAGGGCGCTCAGGATCATGTGTTCCAGCATGAGCGCCTGGGAACGCTCTTCCCCAAAGATGCGCCCCAGCTCCTGCTGCAGCCAGGGCCGCAGGAGCTGGAGGACGGCCGGGTACTCCCTGAAAACGAACCCCCAGGTGTGGGCATAAAGGCCGCCCACGAACCCTGATGCCGGGTTCCACGGTTGGTGCACCCGGGGTGCTGCTGGCGCTGCCAGTAGGTAAGGTGCCTCGTCTTGGGCGCTGCCCGTCGATGCCGGAGGTGGTGTTATGGGGAGCTCTTCGAATTCGTCCCCCCGCCATGAGTGGCGGATGGAAGTCACCCTCCTCTTGCAGAGGGGGCACTCGGGCTTGATGTCTGTCCACCGCCGGATACAGCTGAAACAGAAGCGGTGCAGGCACGGCATGGCACAGGCTGCGTCGTCCCAGGTGCCGAGGCATATCGGGCAGCGTTCCTCCCAGGCCGTGGCCATGCTCAGCCCGCGCTGCGGTGGGCTGGGGAGAGCTGGTGGGGACGGAGGAGGACTCCTCTCCGACGCTGCAGCGGCGGGTGTCCCGCTAGAAGAGGAAGAGAGGCCAGGGTCAGGGGCTGGCCCGGGGAGGGGTGGAAGAGAAGCCCAGGTCCCTCAAGAAGGAAAGCCGCCCGGCTCCCCAGGGTGAAGTTTCCCCACACAGCTCACCTCTGCCGCGGCGAGCGCGCCTCCTGGGTGCCCCGGCTGCCTGAACCAGGCAGGGCCGGGGAAAAACCTGCAGTGGCTCCGGGAATGGGCACTGAGAGCTCAGCCCCCAGGTCCCAGGGCACAAGCCCAGCACCGAGCCGAAGGCTGGCTCGGCACTCCGAGCCTCGCCGAAACGCTCAGCTGGAGTGAAGGCGCAAGCCGGCTGGGAGAGGCTGGGCGCCCCAGTGTAAGCAGCGAGGGCCGCGATGTCACACTGCATGGCTGGGGGCTGTCACAGTGCACGGCCGGCGGATGTCACAGTGCACGGCCGGGGGACGTCGCGGTCCATCGCCGGGGGATGTCGCGGCGCATGGCTGGCGATGTCACCACGGGCCGTCCTCGCCTGCGGCGCTTGCCCCAGCAGCCCCGCGGCCCCGGCACACGCCTCGGGGCTTGCCGCAGGGCCACTGCCCGCTCCATCCCCCACGTCTTCATCGGTGCTTCGAGCCAGCCACCGAGGCCTTGGCCATGGCTTCCCTGGGCCCCGTCAGGTCGTTCTGGCCTCAGGTGGCACACGTCTCCGGGCACACACAGCAAGAGGTTTCCTGGGGAGCCCAGCACAAGAAGAAGGAGCCGACAACACAGCGCTCCAGGTGGCTTGAGCAGCCTCGGGATGCTACAGACACCATCCGGCTGCAGGGCAAGACCCCGCCAACCAACCAGCCCAGACCTTGCTTTCTGCATCCGTTATCTGGACCCAGCTTCTTTTACGTGTTGATCCCTCAGACGCTTCAGGAGTTGCCACTGCTTACAGGCCCTCATCACACTTGTGTAATTCCAGTGCCTCCTGCTTCTTGCCAGGGAGAAGTCAGAACTAGCAACATCAGCCTTCCCTACCTTTGTGCTGTTGTTAGTGCCCTCGCTCTCGCTGACTGATACAGGGTCTGCTGCCGACGTCTTTGTTTCGGGCCTGCTTAAGTACATTCCCATCATCTGAGTTGATGAAACACTAGCTAATGACTCTCTTGACGGCTTAGGTCTATAAAGCCCTCCCTTCTAATTGTTAGCCTCTGCTAATTTCCCCAGCAGAGTTCCCTCAAGTTTGCCCACAGCCAGAGAGGATGCAGTCTCTGCCCGTGGATAAAGCAACAGCTAAATCGCCATTTTCTCCCTTTGCCACTCTTGAGAGACAGAAACCTTTCTACACCGACTGACCGCAGCTGCCTCCCTACTTTGCGTGGGATCTGAGCCAAAGATCCCTCCACTTTCTTGCCCCAAACCTCCGCAGCCAGAGAAAGGAGCACATGGAAGTGCACGACAGAGAAGGAGAGCTACGGTTTAGGAGACAAGATAGGTGGGAAAGAAGTCCCAAATTAAAAGCGAGAGAGTGGTAAAACCCCCACATCGGCTTAGGGCTTTTCTTTTATTGGGTGAATGTTCTTCGCGTGCCTTGGGGGAACACGCGCCTGGGTAAGCAGCACCGGCTGCAGAAGCTGCAGCGCGGCTCTCCTGGCTCTGGGCTTGCCTCGGAGCACGTGCTCGTGGAAACAGCTCCCCTTCCGCGCCTCTGCTGTGCTGTACCTCTTCAAAAGGAAACCTCAGGCTGGCACGTCAGGTTACTGTCCTGCTTGGCCGGAGGTCTGCAGAGGCCTGGAGATCGGCCCCGCTGCCCCCGTGCTCCTGAGCTCTTTCGTAAGACTCCGGCAGCTTTTGCAGCTCTGCAGCTCAGACGCTTGCACTCTGCAAAGGCTCCAAAAGCTGCATGGTGGCTCCCGAGCTTTGCTGTGCTTTGATTTCAATTTGGGGCCCTTTCATTGAGGGGCCGGGGGGATGGACCTGCCTCTTGCAAATGCCAGGTATATGCAGACCTCAGCGGGTGCCGCAGCTTTCCTGAGCTCACCTGAAACGGCCGACTCCCCGTTCCGCCCCAAGCGCAGCTTCATCCCTGCAGCATCCCCCTTGCTGCCTCTTCTGGGTAAGCAGC
Source organism: Astur gentilis (assembly GCF_929443795.1). Classification (NCBI taxonomy): domain Eukaryota; kingdom Metazoa; phylum Chordata; class Aves; order Accipitriformes; family Accipitridae; genus Astur; species Astur gentilis. The sequence continues at coordinate 10,559,177 of NC_064908.1, forward strand.
TGCAGTTCCAGGGAAGGCGGGGAGAACTGGCGCCCTGGCTGCGTCAGTGACAAACTAGCAGAAACAAGGAGAACTGGAGGCAAGCTTTTAGTCGGGCGCTTATTCGGCCTCGTGCACTACGTGTGGCAGCAGCCACAGGATCAAAAGTTGCCCCAAATCGAGCACCACTGTGCAGGGAGCGACCTGTGTCCACCCACCTGCAGCTCGGCCTCCCCCCTAAGGCCACGTGTCCTGGCCGTGCCTGAGCACAACCGGCCACTCTGGGACGGTCCTTCCATCTCCCTGGAAAGCCTTGGCGCACGTGTTATCCCTCCTGAAGTCACTGGAAGGTGATTTCTTCTGTGATCTCGTTGCCTTTGGTTTTAAAGGAGAACGTCGTCATGCTGCATGGCTGGCTGCAGAGCTGTAACAGGGCACAAAGTGCGGGAAGTGTTGTGATGCTGAGAACGGACACAGGAGGAGGAAGAAGCTGCAGATTATAGGCATGAAAACCTTGGCACTGAATATCGCCTTCCCCCCCCATTCAGGCGCCAGCCGGAAGGTCATGACAGTGCGTGATGCGAACATGGTAAACCGCACTGTGATGACCACCGGCTGACAACCGCCACGTTGCTGAAGACTAGCAAGGAGTCCAGAGCAAAGGCGCTATGCTGTAGCAGGAAGAAAAAAGAAGCAGCCTGCACACGCCAGCAGGCTGCGACTTGTGCCTTCTGCTGCCACGTGGGGAGCAAACCCAGACTTCACGGAAGGCCCAAGAATCACGGCCAGCTTGAGGTTGGAAGGCACCTCTGGAGGTCGTCTGGGCCACCCAGAGCTAGTCGCCCCGGACCGTGTCCCGGGCAGTGGATCACGCCCATCGCCGTAGCCCTTCTCCAAACCCGACTGACCCCATAAGCCTCAGCAGGTGCGACAGGCACCATCCAGCTAGCATGGCCCAAGGCAATGGACGACGTCCATCGCCGTAGTCCCTCTCCCAGCAGACCGACCCCGTAGGCCTTGGGGCCCAGCGGAGCTGGGCGGAAAAGGTGGGCCTTGCACCAGGAGAAGGCGGAGAAAGCGGCATGGGTGGGGATAACGATGCCAGCCGCATTGTTAATAGCACTCAGACTCTTTCTGCCATTTGCATGTCTTTATTTTCTGGGAGAGCTAGGTTTCTGAGTACTGGGCAGAGCCTTCTGTTCCACGTGGGGGCCGGTGCATGGCTCCGCTGCTGGCCCAGCCCTCCTCTCGCCAGCTGCCGGGGCCGCCTTCTAGCGTCACCGCCGAGGTGGCTTCTTGGCGGGTGCGGCAGAGTCCTCGGAGCTGCTAGCCTTCCTCTTCCGAGGGCTCCGGGGCCCCTGACGTGAGCAGCCCCTGTCCCGCCTGGGAGCAGAGGCACCTGCCGCAGCCTGCCCCAGCTCCTCGTGCAGGTCTTCTTCTTGCTCCCCCGGAATGGGAGCGGGGACAGAGAGGGGGCGGCCGGGACCCCCCTGAAGCGCAGCGGTCGAGGTGCCCGGGAGTTCATCTGCGGCCGCGCTGCTGGAGGGGGCTGGTCCAGGCGCAGGAGTCCCCCCTCGGGAGGCAGCGGGGCTGCTGCTGGCCACGGGGCTGAGCTCCCGTCCCCCTTGGAAGCCAGCGGAGCTGGTGCTGGCCACGGGGCTGAGCTCCCGTCCCCCTTGGAAGCCAGCGGAGCTGGTGCTGGCCACGGGGCTGAGCTCCCGTCCCTCCTGGGAGACATCCCAGGTGGTGCAGGTCACAACGCAGCTCCTCCCTCTCCCTTGGAAGCCAGCGGAGCTCTTTCTGACCACCCGGTTGCCCTCCCTTCGCTCTTGGTAGGCAGCCCAGCTTGTGCTGGCCACGGGGCTGCGCTCCCGCCACCTCATGAAGACAGCGGGGCCGACGGTGGCCCTGGGGCTCTGCCCTAACCCCCTGGCAGCATGGAAGCTCCCATGGAGCAGGAGGTGGTGGGCTGTCCTCTCGCACCGTTCCACGGCGGACGCAATGAGTCCTTGCACGAACGGTGTCGTGCGGCTTCCGAGGTTGGCCCGCAGCTCCTCGACCAGGCGCTCTTCATGCAGACCGCAGACGGGCAGGGCGCTCAGGATCATGTGTTCCAGCATGAGCGCCTGGGAACGCTCTTCCCCAAAGATGCGCCCCAGCTCCTGCTGCAGCCAGGGCCGCAGGAGCTGGAGGACGGCCGGGTACTCCCTGAAAACGAACCCCCAGGTGTGGGCATAAAGGCCGCCCACGAACCCTGATGCCGGGTTCCACGGTTGGTGCACCCGGGGTGCTGCTGGCGCTGCCAGTAGGTAAGGTGCCTCGTCTTGGGCGCTGCCCGTCGATGCCGGAGGTGGTGTTATGGGGAGCTCTTCGAATTCGTCCCCCCGCCATGAGTGGCGGATGGAAGTCACCCTCCTCTTGCAGAGGGGGCACTCGGGCTTGATGTCTGTCCACCGCCGGATACAGCTGAAACAGAAGCGGTGCAGGCACGGCATGGCACAGGCTGCGTCGTCCCAGGTGCCGAGGCATATCGGGCAGCGTTCCTCCCAGGCCGTGGCCATGCTCAGCCCGCGCTGCGGTGGGCTGGGGAGAGCTGGTGGGGACGGAGGAGGACTCCTCTCCGACGCTGCAGCGGCGGGTGTCCCGCTAGAAGAGGAAGAGAGGCCAGGGTCAGGGGCTGGCCCGGGGAGGGGTGGAAGAGAAGCCCAGGTCCCTCAAGAAGGAAAGCCGCCCGGCTCCCCAGGGTGAAGTTTCCCCACACAGCTCACCTCTGCCGCGGCGAGCGCGCCTCCTGGGTGCCCCGGCTGCCTGAACCAGGCAGGGCCGGGGAAAAACCTGCAGTGGCTCCGGGAATGGGCACTGAGAGCTCAGCCCCCAGGTCCCAGGGCACAAGCCCAGCACCGAGCCGAAGGCTGGCTCGGCACTCCGAGCCTCGCCGAAACGCTCAGCTGGAGTGAAGGCGCAAGCCGGCTGGGAGAGGCTGGGCGCCCCAGTGTAAGCAGCGAGGGCCGCGATGTCACACTGCATGGCTGGGGGCTGTCACAGTGCACGGCCGGCGGATGTCACAGTGCACGGCCGGGGGACGTCGCGGTCCATCGCCGGGGGATGTCGCGGCGCATGGCTGGCGATGTCACCACGGGCCGTCCTCGCCTGCGGCGCTTGCCCCAGCAGCCCCGCGGCCCCGGCACACGCCTCGGGGCTTGCCGCAGGGCCACTGCCCGCTCCATCCCCCACGTCTTCATCGGTGCTTCGAGCCAGCCACCGAGGCCTTGGCCATGGCTTCCCTGGGCCCCGTCAGGTCGTTCTGGCCTCAGGTGGCACACGTCTCCGGGCACACACAGCAAGAGGTTTCCTGGGGAGCCCAGCACAAGAAGAAGGAGCCGACAACACAGCGCTCCAGGTGGCTTGAGCAGCCTCGGGATGCTACAGACACCATCCGGCTGCAGGGCAAGACCCCGCCAACCAACCAGCCCAGACCTTGCTTTCTGCATCCGTTATCTGGACCCAGCTTCTTTTACGTGTTGATCCCTCAGACGCTTCAGGAGTTGCCACTGCTTACAGGCCCTCATCACACTTGTGTAATTCCAGTGCCTCCTGCTTCTTGCCAGGGAGAAGTCAGAACTAGCAACATCAGCCTTCCCTACCTTTGTGCTGTTGTTAGTGCCCTCGCTCTCGCTGACTGATACAGGGTCTGCTGCCGACGTCTTTGTTTCGGGCCTGCTTAAGTACATTCCCATCATCTGAGTTGATGAAACACTAGCTAATGACTCTCTTGACGGCTTAGGTCTATAAAGCCCTCCCTTCTAATTGTTAGCCTCTGCTAATTTCCCCAGCAGAGTTCCCTCAAGTTTGCCCACAGCCAGAGAGGATGCAGTCTCTGCCCGTGGATAAAGCAACAGCTAAATCGCCATTTTCTCCCTTTGCCACTCTTGAGAGACAGAAACCTTTCTACACCGACTGACCGCAGCTGCCTCCCTACTTTGCGTGGGATCTGAGCCAAAGATCCCTCCACTTTCTTGCCCCAAACCTCCGCAGCCAGAGAAAGGAGCACATGGAAGTGCACGACAGAGAAGGAGAGCTACGGTTTAGGAGACAAGATAGGTGGGAAAGAAGTCCCAAATTAAAAGCGAGAGAGTGGTAAAACCCCCACATCGGCTTAGGGCTTTTCTTTTATTGGGTGAATGTTCTTCGCGTGCCTTGGGGGAACACGCGCCTGGGTAAGCAGCACCGGCTGCAGAAGCTGCAGCGCGGCTCTCCTGGCTCTGGGCTTGCCTCGGAGCACGTGCTCGTGGAAACAGCTCCCCTTCCGCGCCTCTGCTGTGCTGTACCTCTTCAAAAGGAAACCTCAGGCTGGCACGTCAGGTTACTGTCCTGCTTGGCCGGAGGTCTGCAGAGGCCTGGAGATCGGCCCCGCTGCCCCCGTGCTCCTGAGCTCTTTCGTAAGACTCCGGCAGCTTTTGCAGCTCTGCAGCTCAGACGCTTGCACTCTGCAAAGGCTCCAAAAGCTGCATGGTGGCTCCCGAGCTTTGCTGTGCTTTGATTTCAATTTGGGGCCCTTTCATTGAGGGGCCGGGGGGATGGACCTGCCTCTTGCAAATGCCAGGTATATGCAGACCTCAGCGGGTGCCGCAGCTTTCCTGAGCTCACCTGAAACGGCCGACTCCCCGTTCCGCCCCAAGCGCAGCTTCATCCCTGCAGCATCCCCCTTGCTGCCTCTTCTGGGTAAGCAGCTGCAGTTCCAGGGAAGGCGGGGAGAACTGGCGCCCTGGCTGCGTCAGTGACAAACTAGCAGAAACAAGGAGAACTGGAGGCAAGCTTTTAGTCGGGCGCTTATTCGGCCTCGTGCACTACGTGTGGCAGCAGCCACAGGATCAAAAGTTGCCCCAAATCGAGCACCACTGTGCAGGGAGCGACCTGTGTCCACCCACCTGCAGCTCGGCCTCCCCCCTAAGGCCACGTGTCCTGGCCGTGCCTGAGCACAACCGGCCACTCTGGGACGGTCCTTCCATCTCCCTGGAAAGCCTTGGCGCACGTGTTATCCCTCCTGAAGTCACTGGAAGGTGATTTCTTCTGTGATCTCGTTGCCTTTGGTTTTAAAGGAGAACGTCGTCATGCTGCATGGCTGGCTGCAGAGCTGTAACAGGGCACAAAGTGCGGGAAGTGTTGTGATGCTGAGAACGGACACAGGAGGAGGAAGAAGCTGCAGATTATAGGCATGAAAACCTTGGCACTGAATATCGCCTTCCCCCCCCATTCAGGCACCAGCCGGAAGGTCATGACAGTGCGTGATGCGAACATGGTAAACCGCACTGTGATGACCACCGGCTGACAACCGCCACGTTGCTGAAGACTAGCAAGGAGTCCAGAGCAAAGGCGCTATGCTGTAGCAGGAAGAAAAAAGAAGCAGCCTGCACACGCCAGCAGGCTGCGACTTGTGCCTTCTGCTGCCACGTGGGGAGCAAACCCAGACTTCACGGAAGGCCCAAGAATCACGGCCAGCTTGAGGTTGGAAGGCACCTCTGGAGGTCGTCTGGGCCACCCAGAGCTAGTCGCCCCGGACCGTGTCCCGGGCAGTGGATCACGCCCATCGCCGTAGCCCTTCTCCAAACCCGACTGACCCCATAAGCCTCAGCAGGTGCGACAGGCACCATCCAGCTAGCATGGCCCAAGGCAATGGACGACGTCCATCGCCGTAGTCCCTCTCCCAGCAGACCGACCCCGTAGGCCTTGGGGCCCAGCGGAGCTGGGCGGAAAAGGTGGGCCTTGCACCAGGAGAAGGCGGAGAAAGCGGCATGGGTGGGGATAACGATGCCAGCCGCATTGTTAATAGCACTCAGACTCTTTCTGCCATTTGCATGTCTTTATTTTCTGGGAGAGCTAGGTTTCTGAGTACTGGGCAGAGCCTTCTGTTCCACGTGGGGGCCGGTGCATGGCTCCGCTGCTGGCCCAGCCCTCCTCTCGCCAGCTGCCGGGGCCGCCTTCTAGCGTCACCGCCGAGGTGGCTTCTTGGCGGGTGCGGCAGAGTCCTCGGAGCTGCTAGCCTTCCTCTTCCGAGGGCTCCGGGGCCCCTGACGTGAGCAGCCCCTGTCCCGCCTGGGAGCAGAGGCACCTGCCGCAGCCTGCCCCAGCTCCTCGTGCAGGTCTTCTTCTTGCTCCCCCGGAATGGGAGCGGGGACAGAGAGGGGGCGGCCGGGACCCCCCTGAAGCGCAGCGGTCGAGGTGCCCGGGAGTTCATCTGCGGCCGCGCTGCTGGAGGGGGCTGGTCCAGGCGCAGGAGTCCCCCCTCGGGAGGCAGCGGGGCTGCTGCTGGCCACGGGGCTGAGCTCCCGTCCCCCTTGGAAGCCAGCGGAGCTGGTGCTGGCCACGGGGCTGAGCTCCCGTCCCCCTTGGAAGCCAGCGGAGCTGGTGCTGGCCACGGGGCTGAGCTCCCGTCCCTCCTGGGAGACATCCCAGGTGGTGCAGGTCACAACGCAGCTCCTCCCTCTCCCTTGGAAGCCAGCGGAGCTCTTTCTGACCACCCGGTTGCCCTCCCTTCGCTCTTGGTAGGCAGCCCAGCTTGTGCTGGCCACGGGGCTGCGCTCCCGCCACCTCATGAAGACAGCGGGGCCGACGGTGGCCCTGGGGCTCTGCCCTAACCCCCTGGCAGCATGGAAGCTCCCATGGAGCAGGAGGTGGTGGGCTGTCCTCTCGCACCGTTCCACGGCGGACGCAATGAGTCCTTGCACGAACGGTGTCGTGCGGCTTCCGAGGTTGGCCCGCAGCTCCTCGACCAGGCGCTCTTCATGCAGACCGCAGACGGGCAGGGCGCTCAGGATCATGTGTTCCAGCATGAGCGCCTGGGAACGCTCTTCCCCAAAGATGCGCCCCAGCTCCTGCTGCAGCCAGGGCCGCAGGAGCTGGAGGACGGCCGGGTACTCCCTGAAAACGAACCCCCAGGTGTGGGCATAAAGGCCGCCCACGAACCCTGATGCCGGGTTCCACGGTTGGTGCACCCGGGGTGCTGCTGGCGCTGCCAGTAGGTAAGGTGCCTCGTCTTGGGCGCTGCCCGTCGATGCCGGAGGTGGTGTTATGGGGAGCTCTTCGAATTCGTCCCCCCGCCATGAGTGGCGGATGGAAGTCACCCTCCTCTTGCAGAGGGGGCACTCGGGCTTGATGTCTGTCCACCGCCGGATACAGCTGAAACAGAAGCGGTGCAGGCACGGCATGGCACAGGCTGCGTCGTCCCAGGTGCCGAGGCATATCGGGCAGCGTTCCTCCCAGGCCGTGGCCATGCTCAGCCCGCGCTGCGGTGGGCTGGGGAGAGCTGGTGGGGACGGAGGAGGACTCCTCTCCGACGCTGCAGCGGCGGGTGTCCCGCTAGAAGAGGAAGAGAGGCCAGGGTCAGGGGCTGGCCCGGGGAGGGGTGGAAGAGAAGCCCAGGTCCCTCAAGAAGGAAAGCCGCCCGGCTCCCCAGGGTGAAGTTTCCCCACACAGCTCACCTCTGCCGCGGCGAGCGCGCCTCCTGGGTGCCCCGGCTGCCTGAACCAGGCAGGGCCGGGGAAAAACCTGCAGTGGCTCCGGGAATGGGCACTGAGAGCTCAGCCCCCAGGTCCCAGGGCACAAGCCCAGCACCGAGCCGAAGGCTGGCTCGGCACTCCGAGCCTCGCCGAAACGCTCAGCTGGAGTGAAGGCGCAAGCCGGCTGGGAGAGGCTGGGCGCCCCAGTGTAAGCAGCGAGGGCCGCGATGTCACACTGCATGGCTGGGGGCTGTCACAGTGCACGGCCGGCGGATGTCACAGTGCACGGCCGGGGGACGTCGCGGTCCATCGCCGGGGGATGTCGCGGCGCATGGCTGGCGATGTCACCACGGGCCGTCCTCGCCTGCGGCGCTTGCCCCAGCAGCCCCGCGGCCCCGGCACACGCCTCGGGGCTTGCCGCAGGGCCACTGCCCGCTCCATCCCCCACGTCTTCATCGGTGCTTCGAGCCAGCCACCGAGGCCTTGGCCATGGCTTCCCTGGGCCCCGTCAGGTCGTTCTGGCCTCAGGTGGCACACGTCTCCGGGCACACACAGCAAGAGGTTTCCTGGGGAGCCCAGCACAAGAAGAAGGAGCCGACAACACAGCGCTCCAGGTGGCTTGAGCAGCCTCGGGATGCTACAGACACCATCCGGCTGCAGGGCAAGACCCCGCCAACCAACCAGCCCAGACCTTGCTTTCTGCATCCGTTATCTGGACCCAGCTTCTTTTACGTGTTGATCCCTCAGACGCTTCAGGAGTTGCCACTGCTTACAGGCCCTCATCACACTTGTGTAATTCCAGTGCCTCCTGCTTCTTGCCAGGGAGAAGTCAGAACTAGCAACATCAGCCTTCCCTACCTTTGTGCTGTTGTTAGTGCCCTCGCTCTCGCTGACTGATACAGGGTCTGCTGCCGACGTCTTTGTTTCGGGCCTGCTTAAGTACATTCCCATCATCTGAGTTGATGAAACACTAGCTAATGACTCTCTTGACGGCTTAGGTCTATAAAGCCCTCCCTTCTAATTGTTAGCCTCTGCTAATTTCCCCAGCAGAGTTCCCTCAAGTTTGCCCACAGCCAGAGAGGATGCAGTCTCTGCCCGTGGATAAAGCAACAGCTAAATCGCCATTTTCTCCCTTTGCCACTCTTGAGAGACAGAAACCTTTCTACACCGACTGACCGCAGCTGCCTCCCTACTTTGCGTGGGATCTGAGCCAAAGATCCCTCCACTTTCTTGCCCCAAACCTCCGCAGCCAGAGAAAGGAGCACATGGAAGTGCACGACAGAGAAGGAGAGCTACGGTTTAGGAGACAAGATAGGTGGGAAAGAAGTCCCAAATTAAAAGCGAGAGAGTGGTAAAACCCCCACATCGGCTTAGGGCTTTTCTTTTATTGGGTGAATGTTCTTCGCGTGCCTTGGGGGAACACGCGCCTGGGTAAGCAGCACCGGCTGCAGAAGCTGCAGCGCGGCTCTCCTGGCTCTGGGCTTGCCTCGGAGCACGTGCTCGTGGAAACAGCTCCCCTTCCGCGCCTCTGCTGTGCTGTACCTCTTCAAAAGGAAACCTCAGGCTGGCACGTCAGGTTACTGTCCTGCTTGGCCGGAGGTCTGCAGAGGCCTGGAGATCGGCCCCGCTGCCCCCGTGCTCCTGAGCTCTTTCGTAAGACTCCGGCAGCTTTTGCAGCTCTGCAGCTCAGACGCTTGCACTCTGCAAAGGCTCCAAAAGCTGCATGGTGGCTCCCGAGCTTTGCTGTGCTTTGATTTCAATTTGGGGCCCTTTCATTGAGGGGCCGGGGGGATGGACCTGCCTCTTGCAAATGCCAGGTATATGCAGACCTCAGCGGGTGCCGCAGCTTTCCTGAGCTCACCTGAAACGGCCGACTCCCCGTTCCGCCCCAAGCGCAGCTTCATCCCTGCAGCATCCCCCTTGCTGCCTCTTCTGGGTAAGCAGCTGCAGTTCCAGGGAAGGCGGGGAGAACTGGCGCCCTGGCTGCGTCAGTGACAAACTAGCAGAAACAAGGAGAACTGGAGGCAAGCTTTTAGTCGGGCGCTTATTCGGCCTCGTGCACTACGTGTGGCAGCAGCCACAGGATCAAAAGTTGCCCCAAATCGAGCACCACTGTGCAGGGAGCGACCTGTGTCCACCCACCTGCAGCTCGGCCTCCCCCCTAAGGCCACGTGTCCTGGCCGTGCCTGAGCACAACCGGCCACTCTGGGACGGTCCTTCCATCTCCCTGGAAAGCCTTGGCGCACGCGTTATCCCTCCTGAAGTCACTGGAAGGGGATTTCTTCTGTGATCTCGTTGCCTTTGGTTTTAAAGGAGAACGTCGTCATGCTGCATGGCTGGCTGCAGAGCTGTAACAGGGCACAAAGTGCGGGAAGTGTTGTGATGCTGAGAACGGACACAGGAGGAGGAAGAAGCTGCAGATTATAGGCATGAAAACCTTGGCACTGAATATCGCCTTCCCCCCCCATTCAGGCACCAGCCGGAAGGTCATGACAGTGCGTGATGCGAACATGGTAAACCGCACTGTGATGACCACCGGCTGACAACCGCCACGTTGCTGAAGACTAGCAAGGAGTCCAGAGCAAAGGCGCTATGCTGTAGCAGGAAGAAAAAAGAAGCAGCCTGCACACGCCAGCAGGCTGCGACTTGTGCCTTCTGCTGCCACGTGGGGAGCAAACCCAGACTTCACGGAAGGCCCAAGAATCACGGCCAGCTTGAGGTTGGAAGGCACCTCTGGAGGTCGTCTGGGCCACCCAGAGCTAGTCGCCCCGGACCGTGTCCCGGGCAGTGGATCACGCCCATCGCCGTAGCCCTTCTCCAAACCCGACTGACCCCATAAGCCTCAGCAGGTGCGACAGGCACCATCCAGCTAGCATGGCCCAAGGCAATGGACGACGTCCATCGCCGTAGTCCCTCTCCCAGCAGACCGACCCCGTAGGCCTTGGGGCCCAGCGGAGCTGGGCGGAAAAGGTGGGCCTTGCACCAGGAGAAGGCGGAGAAAGCGGCATGGGTGGGGATAACGATGCCAGCCGCATTGTTAATAGCACTCAGACTCTTTCTGCCATTTGCATGTCTTTATTTTCTGGGAGAGCTAGGTTTCTGAGTACTGGGCAGAGCCTTCTGTTCCACGTGGGGGCCGGTGCATGGCTCCGCTGCTGGCCCAGCCCTCCTCTCGCCAGCTGCCGGGGCCGCCTTCTAGCGTCACCGCCGAGGTGGCTTCTTGGCGGGTGCGGCAGAGTCCTCGGAGCTGCTAGCCTTCCTCTTCCGAGGGCTCCGGGGCCCCTGACGTGAGCAGCCCCTGTCCCGCCTGGGAGCAGAGGCACCTGCCGCAGCCTGCCCCAGCTCCTCGTGCAGGTCTTCTTCTTGCTCCCCCGGAATGGGAGCGGGGACAGAGAGGGGGCGGCCGGGACCCCCCTGAAGCGCAGCGGTCGAGGTGCCCGGGAGTTCATCTGCGGCCGCGCTGCTGGAGGGGGCTGGTCCAGGCGCAGGAGTCCCCCCTCGGGAGGCAGCGGGGCTGCTGCTGGCCACGGGGCTGAGCTCCCGTCCCCCTTGGAAGCCAGCGGAGCTGGTGCTGGCCACGGGGCTGAGCTCCCGTCCCCCTTGGAAGCCAGCGGAGCTGGTGCTGGCCACGGGGCTGAGCTCCCGTCCCTCCTGGGAGACATCCCAGGTGGTGCAGGTCACAACGCAGCTCCTCCCTCTCCCTTGGAAGCCAGCGGAGCTCTTTCTGACCACCCGGTTGCCCTCCCTTCGCTCTTGGTAGGCAGCCCAGCTTGTGCTGGCCACGGGGCTGCGCTCCCGCCACCTCATGAAGACAGCGGGGCCGACGGTGGCCCTGGGGCTCTGCCCTAACCCCCTGGCAGCATGGAAGCTCCCATGGAGCAGGAGGTGGTGGGCTGTCCTCTCGCACCGTTCCACGGCGGACGCAATGAGTCCTTGCACGAACGGTGTCGTGCGGCTTCCGAGGTTGGCCCGCAGCTCCTCGACCAGGCGCTCTTCATGCAGACCGCAGACGGGCAGGGCGCTCAGGATCATGTGTTCCAGCATGAGCGCCTGGGAACGCTCTTCCCCAAAGATGCGCCCCAGCTCCTGCTGCAGCCAGGGCCGCAGGAGCTGGAGGACGGCCGGGTACTCCCTGAAAACGAACCCCCAGGTGTGGGCATAAAGGCCGCCCACGAACCCTGATGCCGGGTTCCACGGTTGGTGCACCCGGGGTGCTGCTGGCGCTGCCAGTAGGTAAGGTGCCTCGTCTTGGGCGCTGCCCGTCGATGCCGGAGGTGGTGTTATGGGGAGCTCTTCGAATTCGTCCCCCCGCCATGAGTGGCGGATGGAAGTCACCCTCCTCTTGCAGAGGGGGCACTCGGGCTTGATGTCTGTCCACCGCCGGATACAGCTGAAACAGAAGCGGTGCAGGCACGGCATGGCACAGGCTGCGTCGTCCCAGGTGCCGAGGCATATCGGGCAGCGTTCCTCCCAGGCCGTGGCCATGCTCAGCCCGCGCTGCGGTGGGCTGGGGAGAGCTGGTGGGGACGGAGGAGGACTCCTCTCCGACGCTGCAGCGGCGGGTGTCCCGCTAGAAGAGGAAGAGAGGCCAGGGTCAGGGGCTGGCCCGGGGAGGGGTGGAAGAGAAGCCCAGGTCCCTCAAGAAGGAAAGCCGCCCGGCTCCCCAGGGTGAAGTTTCCCCACACAGCTCACCTCTGCCGCGGCGAGCGCGCCTCCTGGGTGCCCCGGCTGCCTGAACCAGGCAGGGCCGGGGAAAAACCTGCAGTGGCTCCGGGAATGGGCACTGAGAGCTCAGCCCCCAGGTCCCAGGGCACAAGCCCAGCACCGAGCCGAAGGCTGGCTCGGCACTCCGAGCCTCGCCGAAACGCTCAGCTGGAGTGAAGGCGCAAGCCGGCTGGGAGAGGCTGGGCGCCCCAGTGTAAGCAGCGAGGGCCGCGATGTCACACTGCATGGCTGGGGGCTGTCACAGTGCACGGCCGGCGGATGTCACAGTGCACGGCCGGGGGACGTCGCGGTCCATCGCCGGGGGATGTCGCGGCGCATGGCTGGCGATGTCACCACGGGCCGTCCTCGCCTGCGGCGCTTGCCCCAGCAGCCCCGCGGCCCCGGCACACGCCTCGGGGCTTGCCGCAGGGCCACTGCCCGCTCCATCCCCCACGTCTTCATCGGTGCTTCGAGCCAGCCACCGAGGCCTTGGCCATGGCTTCCCTGGGCCCCGTCAGGTCGTTCTGGCCTCAGGTGGCACACGTCTCCGGGCACACACAGCAAGAGGTTTCCTGGGGAGCCCAGCACAAGAAGAAGGAGCCGACAACACAGCGCTCCAGGTGGCTTGAGCAGCCTCGGGATGCTACAGACACCATCCGGCTGCAGGGCAAGACCCCGCCAACCAACCAGCCCAGACCTTGCTTTCTGCATCCGTTATCTGGACCCAGCTTCTTTTACGTGTTGATCCCTCAGACGCTTCAGGAGTTGCCACTGCTTACAGGCCCTCATCACACTTGTGTAATTCCAGTGCCTCCTGCTTCTTGCCAGGGAGAAGTCAGAACTAGCAACATCAGCCTTCCCTACCTTTGTGCTGTTGTTAGTGCCCTCGCTCTCGCTGACTGATACAGGGTCTGCTGCCGACGTCTTTGTTTCGGGCCTGCTTAAGTACATTCCCATCATCTGAGTTGATGAAACACTAGCTAATGACTCTCTTGACGGCTTAGGTCTATAAAGCCCTCCCTTCTAATTGTTAGCCTCTGCTAATTTCCCCAGCAGAGTTCCCTCAAGTTTGCCCACAGCCAGAGAGGATGCAGTCTCTGCCCGTGGATAAAGCAACAGCTAAATCGCCATTTTCTCCCTTTGCCACTCTTGAGAGACAGAAACCTTTCTACACCGACTGACCGCAGCTGCCTCCCTACTTTGCGTGGGATCTGAGCCAAAGATCCCTCCACTTTCTTGCCCCAAACCTCCGCAGCCAGAGAAAGGAGCACATGGAAGTGCACGACAGAGAAGGAGAGCTACGGTTTAGGAGACAAGATAGGTGGGAAAGAAGTCCCAAATTAAAAGCGAGAGAGTGGTAAAACCCCCACATCGGCTTAGGGCTTTTCTTTTATTGGGTGAATGTTCTTCGCGTGCCTTGGGGGAACACGCGCCTGGGTAAGCAGCACCGGCTGCAGAAGCTGCAGCGCGGCTCTCCTGGCTCTGGGCTTGCCTCGGAGCACGTGCTCGTGGAAACAGCTCCCCTTCCGCGCCTCTGCTGTGCTGTACCTCTTCAAAAGGAAACCTCAGGCTGGCACGTCAGGTTACTGTCCTGCTTGGCCGGAGGTCTGCAGAGGCCTGGAGATCGGCCCCGCTGCCCCCGTGCTCCTGAGCTCTTTCGTAAGACTCCGGCAGCTTTTGCAGCTCTGCAGCTCAGACGCTTGCACTCTGCAAAGGCTCCAAAAGCTGCATGGTGGCTCCCGAGCTTTGCTGTGCTTTGATTTCAATTTGGGGCCCTTTCATTGAGGGGCCGGGGGGATGGACCTGCCTCTTGCAAATGCCAGGTATATGCAGACCTCAGCGGGTGCCGCAGCTTTCCTGAGCTCACCTGAAACGGCCGACTCCCCGTTCCGCCCCAAGCGCAGCTTCATCCCTGCAGCATCCCCCTTGCTGCCTCTTCTGGGTAAGCAGCTGCAGTTCCAGGGAAGGCGGGGAGAACTGGCGCCCTGGCTGCGTCAGTGACAAACTAGCAGAAACAAGGAGAACTGGAGGCAAGCTTTTAGTCGGGCGCTTATTCGGCCTCGTGCACTACGTGTGGCAGCAGCCACAGGATCAAAAGTTGCCCCAAATCGAGCACCACTGTGCAGGGAGCGACCTGTGTCCACCCACCTGCAGCTCGGCCTCCCCCCTAAGGCCACGTGTCCTGGCCGTGCCTGAGCACAACCGGCCACTCTGGGACGGTCCTTCCATCTCCCTGGAAAGCCTTGGCGCACGCGTTATCCCTCCTGAAGTCACTGGAAGGGGATTTCTTCTGTGATCTCGTTGCCTTTGGTTTTAAAGGAGAACGTCGTCATGCTGCATGGCTGGCTGCAGAGCTGTAACAGGGCACAAAGTGCGGGAAGTGTTGTGATGCTGAGAACGGACACAGGAGGAGGAAGAAGCTGCAGATTATAGGCATGAAAACCTTGGCACTGAATATCGCCTTCCCCCCCCATTCAGGCACCAGCCGGAAGGTCATGACAGTGCGTGATGCGAACATGGTAAACCGCACTGTGATGACCACCGGCTGACAACCGCCACGTTGCTGAAGACTAGCAAGGAGTCCAGAGCAAAGGCGCTATGCTGTAGCAGGAAGAAAAAAGAAGCAGCCTGCACACGCCAGCAGGCTGCGACTTGTGCCTTCTGCTGCCACGTGGGGAGCAAACCCAGACTTCACGGAAGGCCCAAGAATCACGGCCAGCTTGAGGTTGGAAGGCACCTCTGGAGGTCGTCTGGGCCACCCAGAGCTAGTCGCCCCGGACCGTGTCCCGGGCAGTGGATCACGCCCATCGCCGTAGCCCTTCTCCAAACCCGACTGACCCCATAAGCCTCAGCAGGTGCGACAGGCACCATCCAGCTAGCATGGCCCAAGGCAATGGACGACGTCCATCGCCGTAGTCCCTCTCCCAGCAGACCGACCCCGTAGGCCTTGGGGCCCAGCGGAGCTGGGCGGAAAAGGTGGGCCTTGCACCAGGAGAAGGCGGAGAAAGCGGCATGGGTGGGGATAACGATGCCAGCCGCATTGTTAATAGCACTCAGACTCTTTCTGCCATTTGCATGTCTTTATTTTCTGGGAGAGCTAGGTTTCTGAGTACTGGGCAGAGCCTTCTGTTCCACGTGGGGGCCGGTGCATGGCTCCGCTGCTGGCCCAGCCCTCCTCTCGCCAGCTGCCGGGGCCGCCTTCTAGCGTCACCGCCGAGGTGGCTTCTTGGCGGGTGCGGCAGAGTCCTCGGAGCTGCTAGCCTTCCTCTTCCGAGGGCTCCGGGGCCCCTGACGTGAGCAGCCCCTGTCCCGCCTGGGAGCAGAGGCACCTGCCGCAGCCTGCCCCAGCTCCTCGTGCAGGTCTTCTTCTTGCTCCCCCGGAATGGGAGCGGGGACAGAGAGGGGGTGGCCGGGACCCCCCTGAAGCGCAGCGGTCGAGGTGCCCGGGAGTTCATCTGCGGCCGCGCTGCTGGAGGGGGCTGGTCCAGGCGCAGGAGTCCCCCCTCGGGAGGCAGCGGGGCTGCTGCTGGCCACGGGGCTGAGCTCCCGTCCCCCTTGGAAGCCAGCGGAGCTGGTGCTGGCCACGGGGCTGAGCTCCCGTCCCCCTTGGAAGCCAGCGGAGCTGGTGCTGGCCACGGGGCTGAGCTCCCGTCCCTCCTGGGAGACATCCCAGGTGGTGCAGGTCACAACGCAGCTCCTCCCTCTCCCTTGGAAGCCAGCGGAGCTCTTTCTGACCACCCGGTTGCCCTCCCTTCGCTCTTGGTAGGCAGCCCAGCTTGTGCTGGCCACGGGGCTGCGCTCCCGCCACCTCATGAAGTCAGCGGGGCCGACAGTGGCCCTGGGGCTCTGCCTTAACTCCCTGGCAGCATGGAAGCTCCCATGGAGCAGGAGGCGGTGGGCTGTCCTCTCGCACCGTTCCACGGCGGACGCAATGAGTCCTTGCACGAACGGTGTCGTGTGGCTTCCGAGGTCGGCCCGCAGCTCCTCGACCAGGCGCTCTTCATGCAGACCGCAGACGGGCAGGGCGCTCAGGATCATGTGTTCCAGCATGAGCGCCTGGGAACGCTCTTCCCCAAAGATGCGCCCCAGCTCCTGCTGCAGCCAGGGCCGCAGGAGCTGGAGGACAGCCGGGTACTCCCTGAAAACGAACCCCCAGGTTTGGGCATAAAGGCCGCCCACGAACCCTGACGCCGGGTTCCACGGTTGGTGCACCCGGGGTGCTGCTGGCGCTGCCAGTAGGTAACGTGCCTCGCCTTGGGCTCTGCCCGTTGACGCCGGGTTCCACGGTTGGTGCACCCGGGGTGCTGCTGGCGCTGCCAGCAGGTAAGGTGCCTCGTCTTGGGCGCTGCCCGTCGATGCCGGAGGTGGTGTTATGGGGAGCTCTTCGAATTCGTCCCCCCGCCATGAGTGGCGGATGGAAGTCACCCTCCTCTTGCAGAGGGGGCACTCGGGCTTGATGTCTGTCCACCGCCGGATACAGCTGAAACAGAAGCGGTGCAGGCACGGCATGGCACAGGCTGCGTCGTCCCAGGTGCCGAGGCATATCGGGCAGCGTTCCTCCCAGGCCGTGGCCATGCTCAGCCCGCGCTGCGGTGGGCTGGGGAGAGCTGGTGGGGACGGAGGAGGACTCCTCTCCGACGCTGCAGCGGCGGGTGTCCCGCTAGAAGAGGAAGAGAGGCCAGGGTCAGGGGCTGGCCCGGGGAGGGGTGGAAGAGAAGCCCAGGTCCCTCAAGAAGGAAAGCCGCCCGGCTCCCCAGGGTGAAGTTTCCCCACACAGCTCACCTCTGCCGCGGCGAGCGCGCCTCCTGGGTGCCCCGGCTGCCTGAACCAGGCAGGGCCGGGGAAAAACCTGCAGTGGCTCCGGGAATGGGCACTGAGAGCTCAGCCCCCAGGTCCCAGGGCACAAGCCCAGCACCGAGCCGAAGGCTGGCTCGGCACTCCGAGCCTCGCCGAAACGCTCAGCTGGAGTGAAGGCGCAAGCCGGCTGGGAGAGGCTGGGCGCCCCAGTGTAAGCAGCGAGGGCCGCGATGTCACACTGCATGGCTGGGGGCTGTCACAGTGCACGGCCGGCGGATGTCACAGTGCACGGCCGGGGGACGTCGCGGTCCATCGCCGGGGGATGTCGCGGCGCATGGCTGGCGATGTCACCACGGGCCGTCCTCGCCTGCGGCGCTTGCCCCAGCAGCCCCGCGGCCCCGGCACACGCCTCGGGGCTTGCCGCAGGGCCACTGCCCGCTCCATCCCCCACGTCTTCATCGGTGCTTCGAGCCAGCCACCGAGGCCTTGGCCATGGCTTCCCTGGGCCCCGTCAGGTCGTTCTGGCCTCAGGTGGCACACGTCTCCGGGCACACACAGCAAGAGGTTTCCTGGGGAGCCCAGCACAAGAAGAAGGAGCCGACAACACAGCGCTCCAGGTGGCTTGAGCAGCCTCGGGATGCTACAGACACCATCCGGCTGCAGGGCAAGACCCCGCCAACCAACCAGCCCAGACCTTGCTTTCTGCATCCGTTATCTGGACCCAGCTTCTTTTACGTGTTGATCCCTCAGACGCTTCAGGAGTTGCCACTGCTTACAGGCCCTCATCACACTTGTGTAATTCCAGTGCCTCCTGCTTCTTGCCAGGGAGAAGTCAGAACTAGCAACATCAGCCTTCCCTACCTTTGTGCTGTTGTTAGTGCCCTCGCTCTCGCTGACTGATACAGGGTCTGCTGCCGACGTCTTTGTTTCGGGCCTGCTTAAGTACATTCCCATCATCTGAGTTGATGAAACACTAGCTAATGACTCTCTTGACGGCTTAGGTCTATAAAGCCCTCCCTTCTAATTGTTAGCCTCT
Source organism: Astur gentilis (assembly GCF_929443795.1). Taxonomy (NCBI): domain Eukaryota; kingdom Metazoa; phylum Chordata; class Aves; order Accipitriformes; family Accipitridae; genus Astur; species Astur gentilis. The sequence continues at coordinate 10,577,189 of NC_064908.1, forward strand.
GCTAATTTCCCCAGCAGAGTTCCCTCAAGTTTGCCCACAGCCAGAGAGGATGCAGTCTCTGCCCGTGGATAAAGCAACAGCTAAATCGCCATTTTCTCCCTTTGCCACTCTTGAGAGACAGAAACCTTTCTACACCGACTGACCGCAGCTGCCTCCCTACTTTGCGTGGGATCTGAGCCAAAGATCCCTCCACTTTCTTGCCCCAAACCTCCGCAGCCAGAGAAAGGAGCACATGGAAGTGCACGACAGAGAAGGAGAGCTACGGTTTAGGAGACAAGATAGGTGGGAAAGAAGTCCCAAATTAAAAGCGAGAGAGTGGTAAAACCCCCACATCGGCTTAGGGCTTTTCTTTTATTGGGTGAATGTTCTTCGCGTGCCTTGGGGGAACACGCGCCTGGGTAAGCAGCACCGGCTGCAGAAGCTGCAGCGCGGCTCTCCTGGCTCTGGGCTTGCCTCGGAGCACGTGCTCGTGGAAACAGCTCCCCTTCCGCGCCTCTGCTGTGCTGTACCTCTTCAAAAGGAAACCTCAGGCTGGCACGTCAGGTTACTGTCCTGCTTGGCCGGAGGTCTGCAGAGGCCTGGAGATCGGCCCCGCTGCCCCCGTGCTCCTGAGCTCTTTCGTAAGACTCCGGCAGCTTTTGCAGCTCTGCAGCTCAGACGCTTGCACTCTGCAAAGGCTCCAAAAGCTGCATGGTGGCTCCCGAGCTTTGCTGTGCTTTGATTTCAATTTGGGGCCCTTTCATTGAGGGGCCGGGGGGATGGACCTGCCTCTTGCAAATGCCAGGTATATGCAGACCTCAGCGGGTGCCGCAGCTTTCCTGAGCTCACCTGAAACGGCCGACTCCCCGTTCCGCCCCAAGCGCAGCTTCATCCCTGCAGCATCCCCCTTGCTGCCTCTTCTGGGTAAGCAGCTGCAGTTCCAGGGAAGGCGGGGAGAACTGGCGCCCTGGCTGCGTCAGTGACAAACTAGCAGAAACAAGGAGAACTGGAGGCAAGCTTTTAGTCGGGCGCTTATTCGGCCTCGTGCACTACGTGTGGCAGCAGCCACAGGATCAAAAGTTGCCCCAAATCGAGCACCACTGTGCAGGGAGCGACCTGTGTCCACCCACCTGCAGCTCGGCCTCCCCCCTAAGGCCACGTGTCCTGGCCGTGCCTGAGCACAACCGGCCACTCTGGGACGGTCCTTCCATCTCCCTGGAAAGCCTTGGCGCACGCGTTATCCCTCCTGAAGTCACTGGAAGGGGATTTCTTCTGTGATCTCGTTGCCTTTGGTTTTAAAGGAGAACGTCGTCATGCTGCATGGCTGGCTGCAGAGCTGTAACAGGGCACAAAGTGCGGGAAGTGTTGTGATGCTGAGAACGGACACAGGAGGAGGAAGAAGCTGCAGATTATAGGCATGAAAACCTTGGCACTGAATATCGCCTTCCCCCCCCATTCAGGCACCAGCCGGAAGGTCATGACAGTGCGTGATGCGAACATGGTAAACCGCACTGTGATGACCACCGGCTGACAACCGCCACGTTGCTGAAGACTAGCAAGGAGTCCAGAGCAAAGGCGCTATGCTGTAGCAGGAAGAAAAAAGAAGCAGCCTGCACACGCCAGCAGGCTGCGACTTGTGCCTTCTGCTGCCACGTGGGGAGCAAACCCAGACTTCACGGAAGGCCCAAGAATCACGGCCAGGTTGAGGTTGGAAGGCACCTCTGGAGGTCGTCTGGGCCACCCAGAGCTAGTCGCCCCGGACCGTGTCCCGGGCAGTGGATCACGCCCATCGCCGTAGCCCTTCTCCAAACCCGACTGACCCCATAAGCCTCAGCAGGTGCGACAGGCACCATCCAGCTAGCATGGCCCAAGGCAATGGACGACGTCCATCGCCGTAGTCCCTCTCCCAGCAGACCGACCCCGTAGGCCTTGGGGCCCAGCGGAGCTGGGCGGAAAAGGTGGGCCTTGCACCAGGAGAAGGCGGAGAAAGCGGCATGGGTGGGGATAACGATGCCAGCCGCATTGTTAATAGCACTCAGACTCTTTCTGCCATTTGCATGTCTTTATTTTCTGGGAGAGCTAGGTTTCTGAGTACTGGGCAGAGCCTTCTGTTCCACGTGGGGGCCGGTGCATGGCTCCGCTGCTGGCCCAGCCCTCCTCTCGCCAGCTGCCGGGGCCGCCTTCTAGCGTCACCGCCGAGGTGGCTTCTTGGCGGGTGCGGCAGAGTCCTCGGAGCTGCTAGCCTTCCTCTTCCGAGGGCTCCGGGGCCCCTGACGTGAGCAGCCCCTGTCCCGCCTGGGAGCAGAGGCACCTGCCGCAGCCTGCCCCAGCTCCTCGTGCAGGTCTTCTTCTTGCTCCCCCGGAATGGGAGCGGGGACAGAGAGGGGGTGGCTGGGACCCCCCTGAAGCGCAGCGGTCGAGGTGCCCGGGAGTTCATCTGCGGCCGCGCTGCTGGAGGGGGCTGGTCCAGGCGCAGGAGTCCCCCCTCGGGAGGCAGCGGGGCTGCTGCTGGCCACGGGGCTGAGCTCCCGTCCCCCTTGGAAGCCAGCGGAGCTGGTGCTGGCCACGGGGCTGAGCTCCCGTCCCTCCTGGGAGACATCCCAGGTGGTGCAGGTCACAACGCAGCTCCTCCCTCTCCCTTGGAAGCCAGCGGAGCTCTTTCTGACCACCCGGTTGCCCTCCCTTCGCTCTTGGTAGGCAGTCCAGCTTGTGCTGGCCACGGGGCTGCGCTCCCGCCACCTCATGAAGACAGCGGGGCCGACGGTGGCCCTGGGGCTCTGCCCTAACCCCCTGGCAGCATGGAAGCTCCCATGGAGCAGGAGGTGGTGGGCTGTCCTCTCGCACCGTTCCACGGCGGACGCAATGAGTCCTTGCACGAACGGTGTCGTGCGGCTTCCGAGGTTGGCCCGCAGCTCCTCGACCAGGCGCTCTTCATGCAGACCGCAGACGGGCAGGGCGCTCAGGATCATGTGTTCCAGCATGAGCGCCTGGGAACGCTCTTCCCCAAAGATGCGCCCCAGCTCCTGCTGCAGCCAGGGCCGCAGGAGCTGGAGGACGGCCGGGTACTCCCTGAAAACGAACCCCCAGGTGTGGGCATAAAGGCCGCCCACGAACCCTGATGCCGGGTTCCACGGTTGGTGCACCCGGGGTGCTGCTGGCGCTGCCAGTAGGTAAGGTGCCTCGTCTTGGGCGCTGCCCGTCGATGCCGGAGGTGGTGTTATGGGGAGCTCTTCGAATTCGTCCCCCCGCCATGAGTGGCGGATGGAAGTCACCCTCCTCTTGCAGAGGGGGCACTCGGGCTTGATGTCTGTCCACCGCCGGATACAGCTGAAACAGAAGCGGTGCAGGCACGGCATGGCACAGGCTGCGTCGTCCCAGGTGCCGAGGCATATCGGGCAGCGTTCCTCCCAGGCCGTGGCCATGCTCAGCCCGCGCTGCGGTGGGCTGGGGAGAGCTGGTGGGGACGGAGGAGGACTCCTCTCCGACGCTGCAGCGGCGGGTGTCCCGCTAGAAGAGGAAGAGAGGCCAGGGTCAGGGGCTGGCCCGGGGAGGGGTGGAAGAGAAGCCCAGGTCCCTCAAGAAGGAAAGCCGCCCGGCTCCCCAGGGTGAAGTTTCCCCACACAGCTCACCTCTGCCGCGGCGAGCGCGCCTCCTGGGTGCCCCGGCTGCCTGAACCAGGCAGGGCCGGGGAAAAACCTGCAGTGGCTCCGGGAATGGGCACTGAGAGCTCAGCCCCCAGGTCCCAGGGCACAAGCCCAGCACCGAGCCGAAGGCTGGCTCGGCACTCCGAGCCTCGCCGAAACGCTCAGCTGGAGTGAAGGCGCAAGCCGGCTGGGAGAGGCTGGGCGCCCCAGTGTAAGCAGCGAGGGCCGCGATGTCACACTGCATGGCTGGGGGCTGTCACAGTGCACGGCCGGCGGATGTCACAGTGCACGGCCGGGGGACGTCGCGGTCCATCGCCGGGGGATGTCGCGGCGCATGGCTGGCGATGTCACCACGGGCCGTCCTCGCCTGCGGCGCTTGCCCCAGCAGCCCCGCGGCCCCGGCACACGCCTCGGGGCTTGCCGCAGGGCCACTGCCCGCTCCATCCCCCACGTCTTCATCGGTGCTTCGAGCCAGCCACCGAGGCCTTGGCCATGGCTTCCCTGGGCCCCGTCAGGTCGTTCTGGCCTCAGGTGGCACACGTCTCCGGGCACACACAGCAAGAGGTTTCCTGGGGAGCCCAGCACAAGAAGAAGGAGCCGACAACACAGCGCTCCAGGTGGCTTGAGCAGCCTCGGGATGCTACAGACACCATCCGGCTGCAGGGCAAGACCCCGCCAACCAACCAGCCCAGACCTTGCTTTCTGCATCCGTTATCTGGACCCAGCTTCTTTTACGTGTTGATCCCTCAGACGCTTCAGGAGTTGCCACTGCTTACAGGCCCTCATCACACTTGTGTAATTCCAGTGCCTCCTGCTTCTTGCCAGGGAGAAGTCAGAACTAGCAACATCAGCCTTCCCTACCTTTGTGCTGTTGTTAGTGCCCTCGCTCTCGCTGACTGATACAGGGTCTGCTGCCGACGTCTTTGTTTCGGGCCTGCTTAAGTACATTCCCATCATCTGAGTTGATGAAACACTAGCTAATGACTCTCTTGACGGCTTAGGTCTATAAAGCCCTCCCTTCTAATTGTTAGCCTCTGCTAATTTCCCCAGCAGAGTTCCCTCAAGTTTGCCCACAGCCAGAGAGGATGCAGTCTCTGCCCGTGGATAAAGCAACAGCTAAATCGCCATTTTCTCCCTTTGCCACTCTTGAGAGACAGAAACCTTTCTACACCGACTGACCGCAGCTGCCTCCCTACTTTGCGTGGGATCTGAGCCAAAGATCCCTCCACTTTCTTGCCCCAAACCTCCGCAGCCAGAGAAAGGAGCACATGGAAGTGCACGACAGAGAAGGAGAGCTACGGTTTAGGAGACAAGATAGGTGGGAAAGAAGTCCCAAATTAAAAGCGAGAGAGTGGTAAAACCCCCACATCGGCTTAGGGCTTTTCTTTTATTGGGTGAATGTTCTTCGCGTGCCTTGGGGGAACACGCGCCTGGGTAAGCAGCACCGGCTGCAGAAGCTGCAGCGCGGCTCTCCTGGCTCTGGGCTTGCCTCGGAGCACGTGCTCGTGGAAACAGCTCCCCTTCCGCGCCTCTGCTGTGCTGTACCTCTTCAAAAGGAAACCTCAGGCTGGCACGTCAGGTTACTGTCCTGCTTGGCCGGAGGTCTGCAGAGGCCTGGAGATCGGCCCCGCTGCCCCCGTGCTCCTGAGCTCTTTCGTAAGACTCCGGCAGCTTTTGCAGCTCTGCAGCTCAGACGCTTGCACTCTGCAAAGGCTCCAAAAGCTGCATGGTGGCTCCCGAGCTTTGCTGTGCTTTGATTTCAATTTGGGGCCCTTTCATTGAGGGGCCGGGGGGATGGACCTGCCTCTTGCAAATGCCAGGTATATGCAGACCTCAGCGGGTGCCGCAGCTTTCCTGAGCTCACCTGAAACGGCCGACTCCCCGTTCCGCCCCAAGCGCAGCTTCATCCCTGCAGCATCCCCCTTGCTGCCTCTTCTGGGTAAGCAGCTGCAGTTCCAGGGAAGGCGGGGAGAACTGGCGCCCTGGCTGCGTCAGTGACAAACTAGCAGAAACAAGGAGAACTGGAGGCAAGCTTTTAGTCGGGCGCTTATTCGGCCTCGTGCACTACGTGTGGCAGCAGCCACAGGATCAAAAGTTGCCCCAAATCGAGCACCACTGTGCAGGGAGCGACCTGTGTCCACCCACCTGCAGCTCGGCCTCCCCCCTAAGGCCACGTGTCCTGGCCGTGCCTGAGCACAACCGGCCACTCTGGGACGGTCCTTCCATCTCCCTGGAAAGCCTTGGCGCACGCGTTATCCCTCCTGAAGTCACTGGAAGGGGATTTCTTCTGTGATCTCGTTGCCTTTGGTTTTAAAGGAGAACGTCGTCATGCTGCATGGCTGGCTGCAGAGCTGTAACAGGGCACAAAGTGCGGGAAGTGTTGTGATGCTGAGAACGGACACAGGAGGAGGAAGAAGCTGCAGATTATAGGCATGAAAACCTTGGCACTGAATATCGCCTTCCCCCCCCATTCAGGCACCAGCCGGAAGGTCATGACAGTGCGTGATGCGAACATGGTAAACCGCACTGTGATGACCACCGGCTGACAACCGCCACGTTGCTGAAGACTAGCAAGGAGTCCAGAGCAAAGGCGCTATGCTGTAGCAGGAAGAAAAAAGAAGCAGCCTGCACACGCCAGCAGGCTGCGACTTGTGCCTTCTGCTGCCACGTGGGGAGCAAACCCAGACTTCACGGAAGGCCCAAGAATCACGGCCAGCTTGAGGTTGGAAGGCACCTCTGGAGGTCGTCTGGGCCACCCAGAGCTAGTCGCCCCGGACCGTGTCCCGGGCAGTGGATCACGCCCATCGCCGTAGCCCTTCTCCAAACCCGACTGACCCCATAAGCCTCAGCAGGTGCGACAGGCACCATCCAGCTAGCATGGCCCAAGGCAATGGACGACGTCCATCGCCGTAGTCCCTCTCCCAGCAGACCGACCCCGTAGGCCTTGGGGCCCAGCGGAGCTGGGCGGAAAAGGTGGGCCTTGCACCAGGAGAAGGCGGAGAAAGCGGCATGGGTGGGGATAACGATGCCAGCCGCATTGTTAATAGCACTCAGACTCTTTCTGCCATTTGCATGTCTTTATTTTCTGGGAGAGCTAGGTTTCTGAGTACTGGGCAGAGCCTTCTGTTCCACGTGGGGGCCGGTGCATGGCTCCGCTGCTGGCCCAGCCCTCCTCTCGCCAGCTGCCGGGGCCGCCTTCTAGCGTCACCGCCGAGGTGGCTTCTTGGCGGGTGCGGCAGAGTCCTCGGAGCTGCTAGCCTTCCTCTTCCGAGGGCTCCGGGGCCCCTGACGTGAGCAGCCCCTGTCCCGCCTGGGAGCAGAGGCACCTGCCGCAGCCTGCCCCAGCTCCTCGTGCAGGTCTTCTTCTTGCTCCCCCGGAATGGGAGCGGGGACAGAGAGGGGGTGGCTGGGACCCCCCTGAAGCGCAGCGGTCGAGGTGCCCGGGAGTTCATCTGCGGCCGCGCTGCTGGAGGGGGCTGGTCCAGGCGCAGGAGTCCCCCCTCGGGAGGCAGCGGGGCTGCTGCTGGCCACGGGGCTGAGCTCCCGTCCCCCTTGGAAGCCAGCGGAGCTGGTGCTGGCCACGGGGCTGAGCTCCCGTCCCTCCTGGGAGACATCCCAGGTGGTGCAGGTCACAACGCAGCTCCTCCCTCTCCCTTGGAAGCCAGCGGAGCTCTTTCTGACCACCCGGTTGCCCTCCCTTCGCTCTTGGTAGGCAGTCCAGCTTGTGCTGGCCACGGGGCTGCGCTCCCGCCACCTCATGAAGACAGCGGGGCCGACGGTGGCCCTGGGGCTCTGCCCTAACCCCCTGGCAGCATGGAAGCTCCCATGGAGCAGGAGGTGGTGGGCTGTCCTCTCGCACCGTTCCACGGCGGACGCAATGAGTCCTTGCACGAACGGTGTCGTGCGGCTTCCGAGGTTGGCCCGCAGCTCCTCGACCAGGCGCTCTTCATGCAGACCGCAGACGGGCAGGGCGCTCAGGATCATGTGTTCCAGCATGAGCGCCTGGGAACGCTCTTCCCCAAAGATGCGCCCCAGCTCCTGCTGCAGCCAGGGCCGCAGGAGCTGGAGGACGGCCGGGTACTCCCTGAAAACGAACCCCCAGGTGTGGGCATAAAGGCCGCCCACGAACCCTGATGCCGGGTTCCACGGTTGGTGCACCCGGGGTGCTGCTGGCGCTGCCAGTAGGTAAGGTGCCTCGTCTTGGGCGCTGCCCGTCGATGCCGGAGGTGGTGTTATGGGGAGCTCTTCGAATTCGTCCCCCCGCCATGAGTGGCGGATGGAAGTCACCCTCCTCTTGCAGAGGGGGCACTCGGGCTTGATGTCTGTCCACCGCCGGATACAGCTGAAACAGAAGCGGTGCAGGCACGGCATGGCACAGGCTGCGTCGTCCCAGGTGCCGAGGCATATCGGGCAGCGTTCCTCCCAGGCCGTGGCCATGCTCAGCCCGCGCTGCGGTGGGCTGGGGAGAGCTGGTGGGGACGGAGGAGGACTCCTCTCCGACGCTGCAGCGGCGGGTGTCCCGCTAGAAGAGGAAGAGAGGCCAGGGTCAGGGGCTGGCCCGGGGAGGGGTGGAAGAGAAGCCCAGGTCCCTCAAGAAGGAAAGCCGCCCGGCTCCCCAGGGTGAAGTTTCCCCACACAGCTCACCTCTGCCGCGGCGAGCGCGCCTCCTGGGTGCCCCGGCTGCCTGAACCAGGCAGGGCCGGGGAAAAACCTGCAGTGGCTCCGGGAATGGGCACTGAGAGCTCAGCCCCCAGGTCCCAGGGCACAAGCCCAGCACCGAGCCGAAGGCTGGCTCGGCACTCCGAGCCTCGCCGAAACGCTCAGCTGGAGTGAAGGCGCAAGCCGGCTGGGAGAGGCTGGGCGCCCCAGTGTAAGCAGCGAGGGCCGCGATGTCACACTGCATGGCTGGGGGCTGTCACAGTGCACGGCCGGCGGATGTCACAGTGCACGGCCGGGGGACGTCGCGGTCCATCGCCGGGGGATGTCGCGGCGCATGGCTGGCGATGTCACCACGGGCCGTCCTCGCCTGCGGCGCTTGCCCCAGCAGCCCCGCGGCCCCGGCACACGCCTCGGGGCTTGCCGCAGGGCCACTGCCCGCTCCATCCCCCACGTCTTCATCGGTGCTTCGAGCCAGCCACCGAGGCCTTGGCCATGGCTTCCCTGGGCCCCGTCAGGTCGTTCTGGCCTCAGGTGGCACACGTCTCCGGGCACACACAGCAAGAGGTTTCCTGGGGAGCCCAGCACAAGAAGAAGGAGCCGACAACACAGCGCTCTAGTTGTGGCTGAATCATTTGGAGGATCACCTCCCTGGACCTACTGGCAATACTTTTTCTAATGCAGCCCAGGTTGCCATTAGCCCTCTTTGCAGCAAGGGCACATTGGTGGCTTATGTTCAATTTAGCGTCCACCAGGACCCCACGTCCCTTTCTGCCAAGCTGCTTTCCAGCTGAATGGCTACCAACACATATTGGTGCTTGGGGTTTTTCCTCCTGGGGGCAAGACTTTGCACTTCTCCTTGTTGAACTTCATGAGTTTCCCATCACGCCATTTCTCCAGCCTGTTCAGGTCCCTCTGAATGGCAGCAAGACACTCTGGTGTTATCAGCCACACCTCCCAATTTGTTATCATCAGCAAAAATTTCTGAGAGTACAGTCTGTCCCATCATCAGTTCATTAACAAGGATGTCAAACAGGACGGGACCCAGGATTCCCAGGACTGACCCCGGGGGTACACATCTAGTCACTCATTTCCAGCTAGACTTCATGCCACCAGTCACCGCCCTTTGGGCCCAACCATTCAACCAGTTTTCAGTCCGCCTCACTCTCTGCTCATCCAGTCCCAACAGCTCATCCAACAGCTCAAAACCCAAGACCTAGGGCTCCAAATCACTAAATCAGCTATAAAATGATGGAGGGGATGAGCTGCATTTTCAAGTTTGTCTCTGCACCCAAACCAAATGGACTTATGCACAAATGGACCCTACGCACAAATGGAAAATGGACTTAGGAAAATCTGCAGGTCAGTCATTGAGGGTGACTTGCAGGGAGCCAGAGGCTGGAAAGAAATGCTGTGTCCCTTGAGACCTACAAACCAGGAGCTTGGTAGTGGCTTTTCCTGCTTCGAACACAAACAAAAGCGGCTTTAAAAGCTCCTCTCCTGGTGAGAGGAGTCTTGAGCATGCCAGCACCTCCGGGGGTGCTTGCTGATGGAGGCTCATGCAGAATAAATGTTTGCAAGAGGATTTGTGTGAAGAGGTGCCTTTGAATTTTCCAGGCACCATTTTTGATTAAAAAAAAACATTCACTGAAACCTGCCCCACCACCCTCTGTTCAGCCACACACCGGGCTGGTTCATAGCACCCGCTGGGTTCAGTCCCACCAAAACTAGCACAAAACTGACCCAGATCCACTTCTGCTGGGAAAGGAGCAATCACTGGCTGCCTTGCACCTCAGTTTCTTTCTAGAAGATGACATGTTTATTTGCTTCCTGTTATCAGATGCAGCTGCACCCTGTCAACCCGCTTGGGTCCAGGCCGGGGCTGGTGTGTGCTGCTTGTCAGCGTGGTCCTGCAGGAAGGAGCATCACCTCAACATGCACTGCACACACGATGGCTAGTCCACACCAACAGCCTCCCTGGCACTTCGCTGCCCCAAAGCAGCCCAACTAAAAATGATTAGCCAAAAAACATCAGTGCCAGCCACCACCAAGAGATCAGCATGCAGCTCCCTGGGGGACATCCCTCCCGAGCAGCAGCACAGGGAAGCCCTGGGGCAGAGACGTGCTGCTTCTTGCCTGCACCAAGGAGCAGCTGAGGGCATCCCTTGCCCAAGCTCAGCACTGCAACAACGTCCCTGCTCGGGCACCGGCATGCCTGGAGAAAACACAGGTTGTGCCTGTGAAAAGGGAAAACAGAGGGTCAACACCAGCTGTGTTTGTAGCTGGTGGGAGTTAGTTGTCTACCTAAGAAGAAAATAACGAAGAAATGTATTTTTGCAACCACACCAAGGAGCTGGAGGGGAACGAAGGCCAAGCAGGTGCTGTGCAGATCCCGGGGCTCTGTTTAGTGCCAGCTGCCCTGGAGATCTCATCCCGGCTGGGGGGAATTCAGCCCAGAGAGAAGGAGAGCTATGAAACACCACCATGGCCCCAGCGCCTCCTCCAACCAGCTGCAAGGCCTCATCATGCCGTGCCTCAGTTTCCCTCCCTGCCTGCATCTGCTGAAGATTGTCACCCATCCTGAGGATGGAGACCTGGGGGGAGCAGGATTTCTCCTTCTGCCTAGAAAAGCTTTGCAGCTGGGGGTCCTGATCCCGTCCCAGGCCATTCCCCACTCCCAAGGGCTGCATCAAACTGGAGAAGAGGTGGTTGTGGGATGGAGGGTGATCATCCCCTGCAGCTGGAGATGGGAGGTGCTGCCAGAGGGCACTAGGCGCCAGGGCAGGGACCAGCCCTAGCCAGCCCAAGGATGCTGCCTGGGGCTGGGCAGGGCTGCGGGACCCTTGCTGTGAGCACTAGGACGTGCCTGGTAAGGGCCAAACCTGGTGTTATTTTGCCTTTCTGCAGAGGTGGGTGATGTGGGGAGGGTCACAGGGGGTGCCTGTGGGGCAGCTGGGACTCAGCCAGCAGTACCCCAGGGGACTGGCACTGTCCCACTAGCCCCAGTGTGGGTGTCCCAGCACTGGCTCCAGGTGGTGGCTGAACTCCCCAGGGCCACCCAGCACAGCCACTGGTTCCTGGCCTCCAGCCTCCCCTATTTTTCTAGGTCCATTCCCAAGTGGAGGCTGGTGAGGCTGCCAGGGATGGAAAGTGGATGGCACCCAGGTGAGGGACTGAGAGGAGGGTTCCTGTCCAGGGCTCACTTTCCCCACTGGTCTTGCAGGATTTGGAGCACCCTGGCAATGGACCCCTCTAAACCTGGTGGGCCCAGGGTTGGTGGCACATATTGATGGCCACGGGGTGTCCCTGCCTCAGTAGGATGCTGTGGGCAGTATCACTCTGGTTGATGTGGGGATGACATTTCTGGGTGGACATCCCACTGGTGGTGATGCTACAGCTTGCAAGTTCTACAGTGTTATGGTGTGTTTTCCTGGGCTCTCCCAGTGTGAGACTGTGGGCTGCACTGGCTCTGCTGGGGCAGGGGCTGCTTTGTTCCCACCTTCCCTCCATCCTGGCTCCCTCCTGCCCAAAGCTGGGTCGGGCATGAGCAAACATGTCCAGCTGGCTATGAGGGATGGGTGGCTGCACACCCCTGGCCAAGGCACTGCCGGGAACAGGTTCCGCCCTGCCCGGTTGGGACGGGTGGTGCAAACCTCATCGGGGGGGGGGGGGGGCGGGGGGCGGGCATGAGCCTCCCCTGGCTCTGCGTGGGCAACCCCCAGGGGTCCCCATGGGCAGGCACAGGGCTGTGGGCCTCTCTCCAGACTGGGGCTCATCACGTTTTGGTGTTGGGGGGGGGGGGGGGGTTGGGTGGACCCCCAAGGGGTAAGGATGACACTGACACTGTGGGATGGGGGATGCTGCCCTTCCTCAAGCTGCTCTGGCTCCTGCGTCCATCCATCTGGGCCACCCTCCTCTTCTGCCTGCCTGGCCCCTGGCAGGCTGAAGCAGGTCTCGATCTGCACGTGGGGCTGTCCTCAGTCCTCACAGGGGACCATCTGCATCCCCAAGGGCTGCCCTCGCTGCCACCACGCAGCCCAGTCACCCCAGCCAGAGCAACCTGAGCACGTATTTACTTTGACCCAATTAAATGAGGAGTTGTGTCTTTCTCACCCTACCGCAGGTAAGATTGGAGGTAGGGGATGCTGGAGACACCATAGCTGCAGGTGTGCCCCTATCCCCAAGCCAAGAGGGACACAGCTTAGTTGGCTGGGGTTACTTCGAGGCAGGGCTGATCCCCCCAGAGCTGCTGGCTGGGGAGGAGAGAGCCAGCTGGGAGATCCCGTTTGCCCCGATGTTATATTTACGCCCACTCTGCACAGTGCTCGTGTGCCAGGATGGGGCTGTGGCTTTTCCGCTCCACGCATTCAGTCTTGGGGCAAGAGAGGATGGGGTTCAGCCCAGGGTGCTCGCTTAAAGCAGTGTGGCAGGAGAGGGGAAAGGCTGCACCCCAGGGTGCCTTCCCCGCCCCCCCCAGCTGTCTCTGGGCTGGATCCTGCATTGGCACCATCCTGCTCCCTGGATGCTGGCAGTCCCCGAGCAGCCAGAGCTGCTTAAAAATAGTGACAGATAACAAACCAGTACGGTTCTTGGGGCAGTTTGGGCTGATCCCGCTGGCAGCAGCGTCTGGCAGCCCAGGTTGATCAGTGCCATGGGGGTTTCCCCCTCCATGCCAAAGCCACCTTGTGCAGGGGGTTGTCTGCCGGCCGCAGTGCCGTGGGACCCCTCTCCTGCTTTCTCTCATTAGTCCTGCTCCGCATGTGTTACCAGCGGAAACAGAAGTAGCTGAAGTTCATCTCTGCAAATGAGGCTTTGAAGTCGGGGAAAAAATGTCAAAAACTTCCCCTGTTTATTTTTGTCTCCTGGGTGCCTCACACTCAGCAAAGGCCTTTGCTGGGCTGCAGATGCTGCAGCGAGTTGTTCCTGCATGGCGCTGGCGATGCCGGGGCTCATGTGTTGGCTCTGAAGCCGTCCTCCTACAAAGCCCTGGTGGGGTGGCTCCCTGGGCGTCACCAAAGTGTCCTGAGCTACCATTGTGCTGTGAATGAAATGGGGCTGGTGGGGAATCCTGTGCATCTGTGAGGCCGTTTTGGCCAAGAAACTTGCTCTCCAGTTCACAAACTCACCTAGTGATGCCAGGATCTGTGCCCACTGTGTCTTACCCTGGCCAAGCACAGAAAAAGTCCTGTTGATGCTGAAGCGGTGCTTTGCTTGGCTGTGCTGTTTCTCTCCTTTCCCTCTGGTCGCTGCCGTGCATCACCACTGCCCGGTCTCCTGCAGCTCCTCAGCCAGTGTTTGGCCATGGGCAGGACACTCTGTTGCTCATACAGCAAGTGCTGGAAAGAAAACTGGTGCGGAGTGAAGCCTCTTGCTTGAGCTGGGGAGTGGCCTGTCCTGCATCCCTTTGCCATGTCCCAGCTCTCAGGGCAGTGGGTTTCACCTGTGGGCAGAAAACCCCCTTGTGGTAGGGGCTGCTTTAATATCTCCATTAATTCTCCTTGCCTTTGCAGTATGGAAAACCAGGAATCATTTCTCTGAAGGTGCAAAGGGATCCTCAGGCAGAATGAGGCTGAAGTCCTCAAGGAAAAGACAGGATGTCTCCAGGTTTGGGGGATGGAGGCTGCCCCGGGCTGGGTGCTGCAGCGAGGAGCAGCACATAGATAGAGAGCTCATACAGAGCCGCTCCTGGCATAGCATCGCTGTTGCGCTCCCTGGGGGCTGTTGTCCCCCGAAGTCCCTGATGTGCCATCAGCTGAAGCAGGTGATGGAGCAGCTGGAGAGGGCTTAGCGGAGGGACCGTGTGTGTGGGAATGGGGATCGGGTCTGGCTAAAAGGGGCAGAGAAACATCTGGAGGGTTTGTCCAGGGCTGAAGCAGGCTCTCAGTCCCGCGGGACACTAAATTTAACTTTCCTCTGTGACTTTTTCTGCTCTGTCCTGTGGCCACCCAAGCCTTTAACCAACAGGGCAGCACAGCCCCTGCCTTCAGTGGCAGGCTGGGCACAGGCAAAATTACACCTGTAATTAAACTGTTCCTGCCACCGCACTGGGAGGCAAGTGGCCCATGAGGGAGCACTGCTGGTCCCAGACCACTTTGTGTTCGTGAGCAAGGAGTAATTAGTGACTTTGCAGCCTCGCGAGGCTGGAGCGTGGAAGAGAGAGTTGAGCCTTGCTCTGGCTGTGTGGGAAGCAGTGCAATGGCCGTCAGCCTTGGAGATGCCAGATGAAGTGGGTAGCAGAGATGCATCTGTTCCTTGCAAGAGGATTTTGCTGCCAAATTTTGGGAAGCTGAAGAGAAAGGTGCTGGACGGACGTTTTGGCCCATCCTGGGGAGTAAAACAGGGAAAGAGGACGAGGCTGCAGAGAGGGGCAGGGGTGGCCCAGGGCCATGGCTCTGGGGCTGTTAAGGCCAGCTGTGCCATCGGCTCCAGCTGGCACAGGGATGTTTCCAGGGACTGGGTCTGGATGTGTTGGGGTGTCTCAAGCCATGTTGGGGTGTTGGAGCCCCCCTGGCTGGGCTGGAGGCTCAGACCTGGGGGTGCAACCCCCTGCCCCACACGCAGGGGCTGCCGTGTGTGGCTGAGCCTGCTCTGGCCTTGGGGCTCTTCTGTCTCATGCCATCAGTCTGGCTTTTTTGTTTTGGCTGCTAACTGGCTAAGGCAGGTAAATCCATAAGCACAATAATGTCCCTGGTCGTGGCGGGCAGCAAAAGCCCCAAGGGGCAGGTGATGATGGGGGGGGGCCGCATCGCCAGCTCACCCCAGTGCAATGCTGGGAGAGGTTCCCCAGATCTGGGCAATGAAAGAAGCTGCATTTCAGTCTCGGTAGCATTCGGAGGGAGTTCGTCCTGGGGGCACGGGATGAGCACCTGAATGGGGCGATAACTCTGGAGTGGCTGTTGCTATTGCAGAAGAGCAAACTCGCATCAGCTTAATCTCTGCTGGGAAGGGATGAAAGCCAACAAGGATGGAGATGCTCTGCTAGAGAACAAAAGTAATTCCTTTTGAAACAATCTACTTGCAAAATGGGTTAAACGAGACCAAAATGAAGAGCTTAGCAGGCCTCTTCCCCCCAGAACAAGGGAGTTTCTAGGGCTGGCAGGTTTGTTTTAAATTCACATTAAAGCCCTCCTGAGAGGGCTTCTGGTTTTAGCTTTGTAGGATAGGAAATGAGTTACAGACTCCACAAGTTGAAACTGTGCTACCCAAAGCGCTCAAGTGCACCCAGCTGCTTCGCTCTGGGTTAACACAAAGTCAACTTTTGCCAGAATTTCCCTTTTGTTTGTGCCAAAAGCTGCAATAAGCTGGCAATAAGGTGTTTTTCTTTAAAAAACAAAGCTTTTGCCCCCCAAATGTCTACCCAGCTGCACTAATAGCCTCAGACACTACATGGCACCTCTTCAATGCAGCCTTATTCTGTGTATCTAAGGCCAAATCCCGCAAGCTGTAAGAATTGCCTTAAAAACGCCTAATTAAATTTTTTCCCCCTTTAAAGTTCCAGCTCCTGAAAGCACGTGATTGCAAGGAGCTGACAACAGAAAAGCACAGCTTTTGGGTAAGCACCAACATAACAAAACCCACCAACATAGAGCCTCCTGCTATTTTCTTTGAAAAAAACACCTCATGACTCTAGCAAACAAAGTCACGCCGTTTTGAATGCCCGGGCTGGCATCAGGGAGGGTTTGATGTGAGGAGCAAGGGAAGTGAAAAAGCTTTGTATTTGTGTAAGACTGCAAAATCGGGTTGCCAAACAGGATATAGGCTGGGAAATCAGCTGGGCGAGGAGGCTGTGGCGAGCCGGCCGTCTTGCTCGGGTGCATTGCTTGCTGGTGCTTATAATCCTATTTATGATAAATGGTAGTTAATCTTTTTGGTGGTTTGCTGCTTATTTAGAGACTCTGATCAGAGCACTCTGCTGCTATGGAAGTTTTGATGCACTTTGAGATTTAATTTGCTAAAATAAATGCTGTTGGTCAAAAATCCCCTGGCTTTGCATCCTGGGAGGCTGGCTGGAGCCTGGGGAGGGATTTCACAGGGCAGCAGTAGGACCCTTTGTCCTGTCCCCAAAGCAAAGAGCTGCAGAAAAAGCTGGGAGCTGGGCAAGACCCCCATGGAACAGGGCTCCTGGCTGCGGTGTGGGGAACTCATGACTCGTGATTTCTTTCTCTAAAGAAATGAGAAGAAACTTCTCCCTGTGAGTCACAGCTTGATGGGTCCGTCTTGGCAGAGACCACAGGGAAATTGGTCCTTCTTGATGGCCAAGAAACCCTTGGGCACCCCGCCCCCACCGCCTATTGCCCAGTGAGCCGAGGCAGCCCTGGTTGTGGCTCCTGCAGGCAGCCTTGCCGCCCCCAGCTCCGGGCTGTGGGTGACCCAGGGGAAGGCTCAGGTGAAATTTAGCCCGGCCATTCACCTGTCTAACGGGTTTTGAGTTCCTACTCGTGCCAAGCCACCCTGTGCTGCTTTTCATGCACTGGCAATCTGCAAATCGTAGCTGCTTGGCCAGAGATTGGCCCCTTCTGCTTTGGCTTCCCAAAGTCATGCGTGTGCTGCGTGCCCCCTTTTTTTTCCCCTCGATTTCTTTTCCTACAGCCTGAAATGACTGCCAGAGGATTAAAAAATAAATTCAAACAAAAACCTTGCAGTGGGAAACTGCTTGCTGTTTACACCCGGGTTTTATTCTGTCTGTGGGCTAGAGGAGCGGGGATGCTCAGAGGCTGCACGAGGATGCTCAGGGTGGCCCGTGCCCTGTGCCCCTGCTCTGTGAGCCCTTTCTGCTGCCTGCTGAGAGCAACCTTACCCTAACAAATGCACGCACATCCCTGAAGCTGAAAATAACCTCCAAGATAATTTATAAGAGCTTCCAGCAAACAGAAACCTAACGCACCTTCTGTGCTGAGAGGGAGCTTGGGCTTTTATTGGCAGCTCATGAGACCCGCAAGGCTGGAGGGGAATCACTGGCTTCGCAACAGGGTTCCTCTGTGACCTTGAGCAACCTCCTCACTCCTCAAAGTCAGTAGGTATTGCAAGGTGTTATCTCCCCATAACTGAGAGGAGACCTCGCTCCCCACAGCGGCTGCCCAGGAGAGGTGGAGAGGTGTGAGCATGGGAGGGCTCACCAACCAGCTGAGCAAGGAGCTGCCAAAACCAGCCGGGGTGGTACATGGAGGAAAGGACATATTGAGCTACTCCAGGAGGAGTGCTTTATCTCTGGCTATGAAGGTGGAGAGGCAGCTACGCTCACACCGGGCCAAATACCCCCTTGCATATGCGTGAAGGCTGAAGGACAGCAGGGACCTGCTTGAAATCCCTCCTTGCCTGGTTCAGAGCAGGGTTTGAAGCCTCCACCATGCCCAGGGAGAGCCCCTGCCGTGGGCTTCCACTGCCTGGACTGGGCTGGCCTTGGTGGGTCCAGAGCAACCAGTGGGTTGGAGTCCTCCCAGGGGGACAGAGGAGGAAGATCACGGTTTGGGGTCTCCAGGCTTCTCTTGGGGTAGGAACGAGCAGTGTGCTGGCTGGGCTCTCTCCTGCTGCTGGCTTTGCCAGTGCGTGTAGGGGAAATGGGTGGGAGGATTCCAACTTTACAGGAGGTGCACGGGTTGGTGCTGGGCACTTTGGTGGCCATTGAAGCACTGTTTGAGTTGGGACTGTGGATTCCCCAGGCATGTTCTGGTATGACAGACATAAAGAATTATGTTGTGTTTGCATATGTATCTATATGTGTGTGTGTATGTACAGGAAAAGGTATAGCAGTACTGCTTGAATGAAGAGAAAGTGGTTTGGGTGCGAACATCTAGATGTAAGATTTGCTGTTGCTTAAATGTGTTTTAACTGTAAAGGGACACTGTCAGTTCAGCTGTTTCGTAGGAAAAGTGTAAAAGTGAGTGTGTTGGGGATAGGGAAGCATCAGTGCAGCCCCCCCAAGCACGGTGCTGAGTGGTCTCTGCTAAACCCTTCAGCACTGCTCTGACCCACCTTCGCCACCTCCTGCCGCATCCCAGCAGCCTGCAGCATCCCCAGCCAGTTACTGCGGACCTACTGGGACGCACTCACCCGCACACCAGCCTTTCTTCACTGTGTCCCCCTCGAATTTCCTTGGCTAGAGAAAACTGCCTCTTCCACAGAGGTGCACGCAGGAAAATTCCCACCCGCTCTCCACCCCAGCCCCTCTAATCCCTTTATGGTGTTTGTGCCGGGCTCCCCCGCGCCAACCCTGCTCTTTGCCTTGCCTCTAATGTCCCCATCAAACTGTTTGGGCAGGAGACAAACCACGCAGGTTATTCAGATCCAAACCCGGGGAGAGGAAACACTCTTGCCTGGGGGTCTATGGTCCAGGGCTCCAGGAGATGCTTTTGGGGTTTAACAACCAGGGTGAAACCCCCTCGGTTCTAAGCAGTGTCCTGAATCCTGAAGGATAATTTAGAGTAAAAACCAAACTCTCCATCCCAATGTCTCTGCTTTTTGCTGTGCCCAAGAATGATCCTTCCCAGGCAGGAGTGGGGAGGGATCTGACAGCCAAGGCTGCAGGGTCCCCAGCCCAAATTCCCTGCCCTGCTGTAGCACCAGCTTGTAGCTGGGGTGAAGATGTTAGAAGTCACCCCAGGAGGTAAGTTAGTCCCTGTTTAACCCCTTCTTGGTAAAGCCTGTTGTGTTACTGAAGGTTTTCAATGTGGAAAATTTGCTAAGGCTTTTATTATTACTATTAAAGCAAAGGCTTTAATAATATCTTTGGTGTATTTTGGCAAGGCTGGAAAATGCTTGGGCTGATAAAAGTCTCAAAGTCAGAGAGATAAAAATGGAAAGTATTTAGGCCTTGGCCAGGTCTCCCCAGGAGAGCGCTCTGGGTATCGCTGGCTGCACATTGATGGCTGTCGCCGAAAAAAAAGGTGCTGGGAAAGGGAACAGCCCTGCCGCATCCTGCAACATTGCCTGCAGCTGCTGGGCGATCCCTGTGGGTATCGGGATGGCATCTCAACCGCTGTGGCGGAGGTGATGGTTGGTCTGTGCTGTAGCAATAAAGCAAAATCAGCTTCTCTTCCTGACGTCCTTTATCTCGAGAAACCCCTCTGTGCTGTGCTGCAGCTCAAAATAGTCTTCAGTAAAGTCCTCCGGAGATTTAATCTGTGACCTTTTACTTCTGCAAGGACAGCCCTGCTCCCTTCCTGCCTTCAGCTCCTTCAGCCGCCTGACCTTGGGCCGGTCACTGATTTCCCGAGTCGGGTGCCTCGTGGTGGTTAATATTTACTGTACCTGGCGTGGAGGGGAGCAGGCAGGAACCTGCTGGTTGCAAAGAGCTTGCTTGGGGGATAAAATATTATTCAAGAGGCTTGAGGATCCAGGTGTGAATTGTGTTTGGTGTTATTAACGTGACATAGAGTTGATGCTATAGAAATGGCTGGAATTAGACTGTGGTGAGGTAAAACTTGATCCCAAGAAAAACGGAATTAAGCAGGTGCCCAACATTGTATGGCAGAAATACTTTCTCCTGCTTACAAGGATCCCTTTTGACATGAAATAATTCAGTACCAATCATATATTTGATGAGCTGCCTCAGTTGTGGTGTTTGGGCACAGATGGGACCCTGGCCATGGGCCCACAGGTTGGCGTTGTCCCTGCTGCCCCCAAACAGCTGTAAACACATGGTGTTTGCCCTCCTGGGGCCGGGTGGGCTTTGACCGGGTAAGGGATTATCGGTGTTTATTCTGTCTCCCCATTTGGGTATTTTGGTGCTCAGTTCCAGCCATTCAAAGAGGAGCTCTGCTCCCCAAACCAGATTACTAGTAAGCATTAACACAGCTTGAATTTTGTTTCGTTTCTCCACAGTTTTGAGCCCACTCATGCTTTGGGGTGTTTCTGCATAGCTGGGCACCTCCACGAGGGATACTGGGGCTTTCATTGGGAATAAATGAGGCTCTCTCATACCCAGCTGACTCAGGGAGGTGCAGGGTCTTGGCTGAACCCTGGCATCTCACATGAGCACACTGTTGCTGGTCCTGCCGTCTGCTGTGAAGGATGCAACACATCAGGCTCTGGAGAGATGGCCTCTCCCTGAGTTGGGTTTGTGATGCTTCCCAAGGGATGCAGGTCCACCTCCGTCCTCCCTGCTTTTTGTGAAAACTCAGCATCAGCCCCTGCTTTGCCAGTCCGGAGGCCAGTCCTGTGGGCTCCGGGTCCCCAAGCAGGACGGAGATGGGTGCACGGGGCCAAGGGAGCCAGCAGAGCCACTGATACCTCCATCGCTCTCACTGGCTTGGCCGTGTGTTGCAACGCCTCCGGGAAATGCCGCCGCTGGGTTGCACACCCAGGGGCACGTTTCCTCCTGCGCTGCTGCCCCGCTTGGGACGATTTCCAAACAGGAATGAGGAAATGCTGAGCTTTGCAACCACATTCATAGATGTGTCCCTAACATACCCCAGAGAGGGAGGTGGCTGCTTTCGAGCTGCACCCGAGTTTCAGCTACAAGAGACCCTGCACGTCACCCGGGCAGCATCAGGACACGGGTAACACAGAGGAGACCCATGCAGCTCTGGCACTGCTGCTCTGGGGAACCTCAGGCACATCCCTGTGTGGGAACCTCAGGCACATCCCTGTGTGCCAACCTCCTTCACACGGGCAGCGCCCACAGGCAGTGGGACGGGTGACGTCTGGCCTGCCCACAGCCGGCTGCCACTGATGTCACCACCTGGGGACCAAAATGACTAATTAAGTTTTGCTTCTCTCTGCCAATTTCATTTCCTGGTTCTTGTGCAATTGCAGATGCTTTCAGGTTTCTTCCCGGTTGTTTACCCGCCTGCAGGACCAAAACACCTTCAGAAGAAAAACAGAGCTGGGGGTTTGGGGTCAGTGCCTGGAGAGGAGGTGTGATGGGGGGGGGGGGGGGGCAGTTTGTAGGTCTGTGCCTGGTGAGGAGGTGTCCTTGGGGGTGGGCATCAACTGTGAAGGTTGTTTGGTTTTTTTAGCCACTCTGATGCAGATGTTTTACTGTTTTGCAGAAAAACATTCCTGGGGGTGAGTCAGGCAGCCGCAAGCATGAGTCTGCCTTAAGGACTGGGGGAATTAGCAAAACCCCAAACTGCTTTGGAGCCTGGTCATGCTTTCAAGCCTTTTCTTCTCTTGTAACATTGAAAAACTGCTTAAAAACTGAGGCTGGAGAGTTGCGGTTGCTCACCTGGCTGGGTTTGCTGGGAGTTTATTTGAAATTCTACCCTCCTCCCAGAAAAAAATACCAGAGTATTTGAGATAACACCTGGGAGGTGCCAGCATGAGCTTTTGCTGCGTCCGCGTTCGTGCCCGGTTGTGTGCTGGTACGTTTTTGGATCTGTCTGCTCTACCAAACGTGAACCCTGTAACGCTGTACCTATGGAAAACAAAAAAGGCAGCGGCCTGTTTAATGTAATTGAGATTTGGGGTTGGCTCAATAGCTGAAAATTGCTGCTACGTTGAAATAATCTACTCAAATTCATACCTGTTGGCTTAGGTTTTTTAGCTGACTGTAAATCAGATCAGAGCCATTGCTGCATGTGGATAGTTTGGGGGTTTAAAGGTACTTAACTGTGCTCCGGTGCTTAAAAATGTAAAAAATTGTACTTTAGCTTGAGGGTTTAGAGATGTGGGAGGCTAAAGCGGGTGATTTCAGTGGTTTCCCGGTAGCTCGCCCCGCAGCCCTCAGTCTTTCTTTCCTTCAAAGCACCGACGCCTGGGAGGCAAACGCAGCCACAGCCACAGCGGGGTGGGCAGGAGTCGTCCCGGGGGTGTCCAGGGCAGGATGAGCTAGGACAGGGGTGGTGGTAGGGCTGCCAGGGATCTGGTTGCCCCTTTCCCCAGGGATCCAGCTGCTTGCAGCCCCAGGGCCAGCCAGGCACCCTGACCCGTTCCCAGGAACGGCCTCTCCGCAGGGCACGGCCCCAGCAAGGTTTTTGGGGTGCCCGGGGCAGGGGGGTGGCGGGGCAGGGGGGCAAAACACCCTCTCGCATGGAAGAGGGAAACCCTGCAAAAACAGAGTGCCAGGAGGGAGGACACGCGCGGTATGGGGGCGGGCGGTGGTGAATAACAGCAAATAACTTGTTATTTTTTAATAAAGCTGTATGTTAACAATGCGATACTTACTGGTTTTCATACGTACTATTTTAATAAGAAAGAAAAACCGTACGGAACTCCTGCAGCCGGTAACCCGCGGGGGGGGGCGCAGCCCGCCGCGCTGCCGCAGCCGCCCCGGGGCGGAGCCGCCTCCGCGCCGCCCCCCCAACCCCCACCCCGCGCTGCGCGGGGCGGTCGCGATCGCCTATAAAGTGCGGCGGGAGCGGCCGCGGGCAGCGCTGGGGCCGGTGAGCGGCGGGGCCGCGGGTTCGAGTCCCGCGGGGGGACACTTCGCGGTGGGGAGGGGGCAGCCGGGGCCGGGGTTGCCTGTGCAGCGCCGGGCAGGAGGTCGGGGGTGGCTTATTTTTGGGGGTGGGCTTGGGTGTGCATTGAAAATACGCGGGGGGAAATGGGCAGGGGGTGATGCCGCGCTCTCGCAGGGCCGTCGCCATGTCGGTGTCGCACAGCTCCAGGCTGAACAAGCTGGTGCGGGAGCAGTACATGAGGCTGCCCCAGGATGGGTTGGTGCAGGTCACCTACGTCTGGATCGACGGCAGCGGTGAGGGCGTGCGATGCAAGAGCAGGACCCTTGATAAGGAGCCCAAGAGCATCGAAGGTAACACCGCTGCTTATCCCTCCGGACGATGGGTGACGTGGTGGAGGGCCGTGAGCACGGCCAGGGAAAATTTCTGGGGTGCTTTGGCTGGTGGGAGTTGGCACTTGGCTCTCCCTGGTTGCGTGGCACCGGTGATACCCGCTGCAGTTCTGTCGTTGGGTTATATCAAGCGGCAGGGTAAATATCCAGCCTGCATCACTGTGGTTTGCTTAATCTGTAATCTCTGTCATTAGCACTGGGGAGGACGAGATCCTCGCCCCTTTCCACCAGACAAACAGGCATGGAGGCCTGTTGGCATCCGGATGGGGTTTGGCAGATGGAGGTGAAGTGGCCAGGGATGATCCTGCCTGTGCCCTGATGATGCTGGTGGGGGGTGGACACACTGATGCTCAGGGAGCACTGCTGGCCTCTGGGGATGTGCAAGAAAACCTTTGTGGCTGTCATCCCGTGGCACTCAGTGCCCTCTGGGCACTCCATCCTGGGTCTGAGCCACCAGCACTTGGCATGATCCATGAGGGATACCTTTTCCCAATCCCACTTCCCCCTCTCTCCCCCTCCTGCCTTGCAGACGTCCCCGAGTGGAATTTCGATGGCTCCAGTACAGCGCAGGCAGAGGGCTCCAACAGTGACATGTTCCTGGTGCCCGTCCGCATGTTCAGGGACCCTTTTTGCCTGGATCCCAACAAGCTGGTGCTCTGCGAAGTGCTGAAGTACAACAGGAAACCTGCAGGTGAGCCCCTCCAGTGTGCACCCCCCAGCTCCTGAGGGTCACCCCCTTATTATTTAGGGTGCCGTCTCTCCGAGGGGCCGCTCGCTCTGGACTGCTGGCACTGGGGAGTGGCTTGGCACCGAGCACTTGGCCCGAGGCTCCAAAATTCAAGCACTGGTGGTGGCGGTTGCTTGCAGGAACCTGTTTTAGCAGCGCGGGGTGAGGAGAAGAGCAGTGAGACGTGGAGCTCGCGGCGCTCGCCAACTCGAGCACGCCAAAGGCATCACCTGGTTTTTGAGCCCGAGCACACCCAGCCTCCGGGGCTGCGGGGTTACTACAGGGGAGCCGGAGCTGGAAGCGGCAGGGGGGGGTTAATGCGCTGGGTTTGTGGCCGCTCTCCTCCTTGATGGGCAGCTGCAGAAAAAGAGGGAGAAGGTGCTGGGGCGGCACGGGCTGGCTCAGGGTGACCTTTTGCTTGTGGCCCCAGAGCACACCGGCTCTTGGTCTTACACCAGAGGCAGAAGTCTGTAGTCCCAGTGTCTGTCCTGTCTGTCTGATAAAGCCCCAGATGGAGGAGGGGGAGCTAGTTTGCAGGGACACGCCAAGGGGCTCCCAGAGGGGTTATTTGCCGGCAAATAACCAGTTATTTGCCGGAAAAGCAGGGTCATGTCCCCGCTGGGTGCGGAGGAGGGAGACAGCATCTGTGGGGTGATGCACGCATCTGCCTGGGAGAGGAGAGGTTGTGGGCAGCGATGGTGAAAGACGGGGCTGGTTCCTCTTCAAACATCGTCATGCCTTTCAGCCACAGGGGAAGCGTCTTGATTGAGATTCTTGCCCAGCAGCTCCTCCGCCAGAGCAATTTGTCATGAGAGCTCCTGGCCCTGGAGCTCCTGGGACTGGAGCCAGGGCAGGGACCTCAGCCCAGAGCCCCACAGATGAGAGGGGTACAGCCTCCAGCTCTTCCCAGGGTGGGTCTCCGTGGACATTAAGGGCTGTGCGGGTTCTGGGAGCGAGGAATTTCCTTCCCCCTTCTCCCATCAGTGTAAGGGAGATGTCACTGTTCCTCTCCAGCCTCATGCTCTGGGTGTATGTCATAGCTGCTCTGGGGTCTTCTATTGCAATTTAAAGGCAGAATTTGCAGCCTGGAGGCTGCCTGTCCCTGTGACAACAGTTTTTCAGCTTCTTTCCCCCTGCTGTTTGGGTCCAACCTCTCACTCCCCTTGCCTGGCACATTGTCCCATGTCAGAATGGTTCTCTGATATCTCTATCTTCCTGGCAAAGCCCCAGTTACCCTGAGCGAAGGGCCAAGGCAGGGCCAGCCAGCCTGGATGCTAACCAAAAATACAGAGCTGGAGAAAGATAAGGATAATTAAGCTGAGGCTGGTAGAAGAAGGATGAGGGTGAAGCAGTGACAGGAGATGTATTGTCCCTGTTCCCAGATCTGCGGAATGCCTGTAGGACAGGGCTGGGGTATGGCTTCTGGTCTCTTGGTGTGTAAAAGGAGGAGGAGGATGTTCATGGACCATCAGTGGTGATTTGGGAAGTAGGCTAATTAAACCCTCTTGGCCTGTGGCCTGATGCTGTGGCAAGGGAGTAGCTCTGTGAGGAGGAAACCAGTGAGCAGGGAGCATTGCAGGAAGGGGGGATTCGCTCACTGGTTTCCTTAAGGCTTCTGTGGGAAGCGCTTGGCAGTGGTGGAGCCTCAATCCCTGAGTGGGATGGAGCAGAGTGTGGTGGGCACCTGCCCATAGCACGGGTCTAACCCGGACCTCTCTGCTCCCAGAGACCAACCTGAGACACACGTGCAAGAAGGTCATGGACTTGGTTAAGGACAGCCACCCCTGGTTCGGGATGGAGCAGGAGTACACGCTGCTGGGCATCAACGGCCACCCCTACGGCTGGCCCGATAACGGCTTCCCTGGCCCACAGGGTAAGTGCTCCCTCCCTTCCCCAACCCAAATGCTCCCCTCGGCTCCCACCCTGCTGCTTAGGGGTGCTGCCCAGCAGCAGGCATCCCGTCCCCAACCTC
The DNA here is from genome assembly GCF_929443795.1 of Astur gentilis. Lineage (NCBI taxonomy): Eukaryota > Metazoa > Chordata > Aves > Accipitriformes > Accipitridae > Astur > Astur gentilis. The sequence goes on from NC_064908.1 coordinate 10,602,895, forward strand.
AGGTGCAGTTTTCCCATTGTGGCTGACACCTGGCAGGAGCCAGGATGAGGTTAGGAGCTGTTTGCTGAAAGCGCCAGGTGCCCCGCGGCTCATGTGAGCCGGCTGGCAGTGCTGCTCCTGCCGGACCCTGGTTGCACAAACAGCTCAGCTGCACAACTTGTTTGGCAAGGGCTAGAAAAACCTCCTCCCTGTAGCTGTTCCGGAAAGGGCCGGCACATCGTGCCCTCCTGCAGCGGCAAGCGAGCGCCAGTGCCTCAGCTGCCTCCTGGGAGAGTGCCAGGGGTTTCCCAACCTGACTTAATCAGCCTTTTGTGGGGACAGGCCACTTTCAACATCTCCCTTCCCCCAGGCGGGTAGAAGATCTTCGTCTGATCTGCTTGAATGAGGAAGAACCTTGCAAAACTGTGGCGAGTTGAATTTTCTGGCCATAAACAATGTCGGCTGTTGTCAGAACAATCTCGGACGCTTGATGTGCTCTGAGGGTCAGTGAGGTGCCGCAGGGGAGACCAAGCCAAGCTTTCCTTATCTCCTGGCCACCTCCCAGTTGATGCATTACAAGTCTTGTTTAACTGCCTAGATAAGACCGAGGTTGGACAGATGAATTGCTCACGCTGCTGGTCCTGGAGTAGGGGTCGGTGGCTCAATGAACCGTGGAGGGCAACACCATTTAATTCCCATAAATCCTCTGCAGATGATGGCTGGTACCTGGAAGCGGTGGGACTATGCTGCAGTGCTGCTCTTGCTCCCAAAAGCTTTACTTGGGTGGTGACTGCTTTTTCCTTTCCAGGCCCCTATTACTGCGGGGTTGGAGCAGATAAGGTGTACGGACGTGATATCGTGGAGTCCCACTACAAGGCATGTCTCTACGCAGGGGTGAAAATCTGTGGCACCAATGCAGAGGTGATGCCCTCCCAGGTATGTGTGGATGGCCCTGCGCAGCCCCTGTTTCCAGTGATGTTACCGTGAGGCTGGAATAACCCAGCAATTCCCAGCTCCTCTGGAATGCCAAATCCAGTGACGCCCCACATCGGTTTTGTCCAGATGGGAGCAGCTGCACTGCTAGGATGAATATGTACATGTTTGATTTTCTCCTAACTCGCCCTGGTGTACAAATCCCTGCTTTTTGGGGCAGGCAAGCAAAATCAGCCTGAGCTCTGGCAGCCCATGTGGAGCTGGGTGCTCCCCTGTGCTTTCCTTCCCCCACAAAGCAGGGATGTGGGGGACAGTTTGAGCTGGGATGGGGTGCGGGAGCAGCATGTGGAGCAATGGGTGTCTGGGTCCTGCTCCTTTACCCTGGGAGCTGGGAAGCTCGGGTGGGACATGGCCTTGGGGAGTGGCTGGGGGGGACTTGGGTTTATTTAGGAGTTAGCCAGAGGGAGTCCCTGATTGCATTAGGCAGGTGGCCAGACTGAACGACGGCGATTTGGCCCTGCAGCCTGTGAATCGCTGACTCTCCTGCTGCTGATGTGGCGGTGATAAGCAGGGGGCTTATCTGCAGTGTAGCTGAGGCAGGACTTTTAACGATCCTGCTGTTTGCCCTGTCTTTTCAGGGTCCTTCTTGGCTGCTTTCTGCATCCTGGGCTCAGTCTCAGCCAGGCCATGCCAGCAGCCGTAAATGCGTCACCCTCTGCTTAGTCACTGTGGGTGGCGCAACCCCGGCTCTGGCCAGGGAGGGAGCAGCCCTGGGAAGGACTAACAGGCTCCTTGTTACTCCCCTGCCTTGTTTGCAGTGTGGGTTGGGGGATCCTGCATGCCAGCAGCACCAGCACCAGCCTCGAAGGCAGGCATGCTGCTTATTTACCTCCATTTTGATTAAACCCCCTCTGATTTGCTCTATTTAGTCATGAGCAGTTTATTCCCAATTTTTTGCATGCCAAAGCAGTCCAGTTGCTTAACTCGATGCTCCCCATCCCTGTTGCTGATTCCCAAGGGGTAAAGCTCAGCCATACCCCAGGCTGGCAGCCCTCACTTGAGGGGTGGCAGGGATGAGATGGCCGGGGGGGCACGAACCTGCCCGTCCTCACTGACACATCTGCTTGCCCCTTCCAGTGGGAATTCCAGGTGGGCCCGTGTGAAGGCATTGAGATGGGGGATCACCTCTGGATGGCTCGGTTCATCCTCCACCGCGTCTGCGAGGACTTTGGGGTTGTGGCTACTCTGGACCCCAAACCAATGACAGGCAACTGGAACGGCGCTGGCTGTCACACTAACTACAGCACCGAAGAGATGCGGAGAGAAGGGGGTCTCAAGTGAGTCCTGGGGGAGTTCCCTGGGAGGTACCTGGGAGGTTTGGGGAGTCCTTGGCCATGTGGCAGCTCCCCATAGTGCGTGTGTCTCTCTACCTGGGTGGCTGCACCGGGCAGGGCTGGGGCTGTCCCAGCTCATTTTATTTTGAAAGCAGCTGGTCATATGAGAGTGTGCCCTGGGCTGTCCTCAACCCTGCACAGAAGGGAGGGGGTGACAGCCTTCCTGGCCATGGGAACACCACCCAAATGGACCGACTGACAAACCCAATGCCATTCTCCTCTCCCACAGACACATTGAAGCTGCCATTGAGAAGCTGAGCAAGCGGCATGACTACCACATCTGTGTCTATGACCCGCGGGGTGGCAGGGACAACTCCCGGCGTCTCACCGGCCACCATGAGACATCCAACATCTTCGAGTTCTCTGCCGGTGTGGCCAACCGAGGTGCCAGCATCCGCATTCCACGGCAGGTCGGCCAAGACGGCTACGGCTACTTTGAGGATCGGCGGCCAGCAGCCAACTGCGACCCCTACGCGGTCACTGAGGCCATCATGAGGACGACGGTGCTCAATGAGACCGGGGTAGAGACCAAGGACTATGTTTGACCACTGAGGCCATGGGGTGGGTGGAGGTTTTTGTTTCTACACTAGCTTCTCACGTGGGATTTGTGCCTGTGCGGTGTCCTCGGCTGCAAGCTCAGACTCTTTAGGAACCTTGCTTCTGGTTTTGTGAAACGTCGCCTTAGAAATATATATATGTATATATTTTATAGTAAGAGGGAGTGGCCCAACTTATTTTCTCAACCACTTTTTTTCTGGTTCCTGGTTTTAGGTCGTACATGGAGAGTTTTTTTAAAACTTGGATTGAATTTTTTTCCCTGATGGACTTTACACTGTGATGTACATAGATCCTTACGTGGAAGCTGCAGCTGCTGCTGTTTGCACCTGGGGAGGGCGGGTGCTTTTTTCCATATCTCTGTTGCAAGGAAATGATAATAAATAATTTTCCTGGCCGCATGGCAGCTGCGTTATGCTGCAGTGGATGCCTTTTTCTGTAGCACCTAGAGCACCCTGGAGGATTTAATTTGGGTCTTGCTGATGGGTTGCAGCTACTGAGCAGCCTGCACTGGCCCTGGGCAGGGGCTGGAGGAGCGGCAATGCTGGAGGATCCTTGGGGCAGGTGTCTGGAGCTGCCTTGCCCCATTTGCTGGCGGCCGAAAGGCCATCTCCTTCCATCGTGATCCCCTGAAAGACAAACAGAGCGGTGCAGGCTGAGCAAACAGCGGCCTGGGGCAGCAGCTGGCGGGCGTTTACACAGGGTGTGAGCTGCTGAGTCAGCGAAGCCGGCCCGGCTGGGCACAGCGAGCAGCAGCCCTCCCCTCCAGGGCCACCTTTGGGTGAGGGAGGGGAGCCTGGGGACATCCCCCTGCTGCACCCCTGGGTGATGCCTTGCTGAACCACAGGGACATGGTGCAGGTCCTTGGGTTGGAGTCTCTTTACAAGACGGGGGGTCATAGATTCTATTCGTGGAGTAAAACCCCCAGGTAGGGCATTTCCATGTAGATGGGGTATCAATAGCATCTCCAATGGCCAGGCCCTTGAGGTCCCTCCATGCTGCAACTGTGGGGAGGAATTGGATGCAAGCACAGGAGACAGCTCTCTGGTTCCAGGGACACCTTGAACAGGCACGTCAGGTCCCTGGGACACACCTGCAGGATGCATCCCAGCTGCAGTCACCAATGGAGGGGGTTACCTGGAGGCAAGAGGAACCAGCAACATGGGCGGATAGGGGACATCTTGTCCGCTCCAGTGCAGTCATGGGGATTTTGAAACTGGTTTTACCTTTATCTTTGAATCTGATGCAGGTGACAAGCCACAAGGGAGGACCCTGAGTCCCTCCTGCAGGTCACGGTGCTGCCAGCAGAGCAGGGAGCGAGGGCAGTGGGAGGTGGGGAGGTGGCCGTGTCCTGAACCACGAGCAGCCAGGAGCCCTTGGTGTCTCTGAGCTGTTCAAGAATAAATGTAACCTGGTCCCCAGCCTAAGAAGGACAAATTTTCCTTCCAGAAATTGCTGTTTGGGATATTTAATGTTTTTCATCAAAACCACAATGCTGTCTTGTTTCCCTCTCATTTCTATGATGTCTTTAATGGGTAATTTGAGCACTGGGACAGTGACTGCTGGACGCAGCTGGAAAATCAATAAAGAACTAAATCCGGAGCAGGAGGACTCATGTTTGTTTCCCTGACTGTACTAGTGGCTTTAAGTACTTCAACTTTCATCATACTGTGCTGTACAGCCCCTGCTAAATTTGGGAATCATGTGAATCTGCATTGCCAACACGCAAACATCTTTGGCCGGGCACAGCACCATCGTATATCCAAACACTTTGTACCTGTTCCCGGGTCTCACCCTGCGATTCCCCTCTGACAGAGGACCCTCCTCTTCAGGGGAGGACAGTGAAGCTTGAGGGACTCACCCAAAGTCACAGCCAGGGCTTTTCCCTGAGCTGGGATCAGCCCTGGCCACTGTCCACTGGGGACGCTGCCTGCTGGTCCCCACACGGCTGGAGCTGCTGCGTGTTTGGACACTTTCATGCTATCCTTTGCCAAAATACAGATCTTCTTGCTTGTACGTTTTGAGGTCAAAATGGGCCAGAAACCATATGTCAGGTTTTTTTTCCTAAAGCAGGAGTGATTCCCACCCATGGGGCCTGCAGCACAAGGGAAAACGAGGACACCGGCAAATTCCCACGTGAGCTTTTCTTATCATTTTGGTGTGCCTGCTTCTGTCAGAGGTGGATTGTTGGGTTCAGCCAGCAGAGCAGGCGCTGGAGGACAGCATCCCTGTCCCCATCCAAGCGCTGGACAGTGCCAGGAGGAGATGCCCCCAGCATCTCCCGGTGCTCCACGCCAGACCGGGATGGGAGGAAGCAGTGCCGGGACCCCCGGTGGAATCCACCGCAGAACCGGGCTGCCAGGGGTGCGGGCTGCTGCAATTTGGGTAATCATTAGCCAGGGCTTTCCCGACGGAGCACTCCAAGGAGACTTGTGCTGGGGGGGGGATGACCCCCCGCGGCCCCTCGCTGGGGCTCTCGCCTGGGGCCGGGCCGCATCCTGCGCAGCCTGCGGGGCTGGCAGATCCTGGGGCTGGGGAGCAGGAGGGTTAGTTGGGGTCTGGAGGCTCTTCTTGGGGGTTTGCTGCCCTCCGCAGGCGCAGACACAAATAACACGGAGCAGCGCTCGCCGCCAGCCCGGCAGCGGCGGGGGGGGCTCGGGCCGGGCCGGCTCTGCAGCCCCGGCTTTGCCCCGCTTCCCCCGGGGGTTTTGCTGGGAGAGCGGGAAGGAGATGGCTGCCAAAAGCCTTGTTTCTAAAAGAGCGTTGGATGGGCCGTGCCGGGAAGCTCTTCAACGCAAGCTCCTTTTTTTTAGGCTCTGACCATGCCCACCTGTGCCCAGGAGCACCCTACGTCCTCGCCCGCCGGACAGATGCACCCGCCTTTACCAAATCTTGCATTTCCACACAAGCACTCACAGAGCGTGGCAAATACCCCTTTGGGCTCTTTCCCATATCCATCCCACCCCTCGGCTGGAGGCATGGAGAGGGTGCTGCCAAGAGGTGCGTTACCCCTCGGGGCAGTTGTCCCCGGGGCTGTGACCCAGCAGACGGACGAGTGGCTCTGGCAGTGGGCTCCAGTGGGCTGCCGAGCTGGGACACATGAGGAGCAGGCGTTCACTGTGGTCCCTTCCTTCGTAGCCCATCACTGAGCACCCCGGCAAGGCTCTGCAGAGGGGAACACCCAGGGTGGGTGAGCATTGTGACCACCCTGTGATAGGGAGCGAGAGCGTGGGGGCTTGCACGTTTCTCCGTCTTCAGATCTCTTTTTATCACTATAAATTCCATTACTTTGAATTCAGTCAAGGCCTTCAGGATTATTTTTTTCCAAGCTGGTTATAAAAAGGGCATTAGAATTACAATTCTGGTGCTAACAATAGCATTACTCAAAGCCGCTGGCCAGAAGTGGGGAGCTCTGGGTAGACTAAAGACCTAAACTAAAATGTCAGTAATAACTTCCTTTTTCTTCTCCCTGTCTTCCAGCCTGCACAATCTGCTTGGGTGTCTCTATCTTAATGAGCGTTAAAATGGTTTCAAATTAGATCTACAGAAAATTTATTTTTTTTTCCCTCAGAAGCTTAGACTGGCCTTTAAAGGCCAGTGATCATATTTTGGTTTTGTGTAAAAGCATCTTTGATCTCAAAGGTTCTCAGCTCATAGAGCAATACAGCTCATTACCAGCAATTTGCTGCTGTTGAAATGCAGCCACAACTGGAGAGCAACAAGCATCATGCAGTGGCACCCAGCGTGCCAGGAGAAGAGTTAGGGAGAGGTTTGGCCGGGGAGTGCTTGGTCCTGGCCCCCCACTAGCCCTGTGCGGTTCCCCTGGACCAAGCCTCGCTCCCAGGGAGCCCGGCTGGCAGGTGGGTTGTCAGCCTCCACCAGGCTAGTGCTGGGTTTACAGCCAGCTGCTTTCAGCTCAGTTTGGTCCCTAAAAGTATGGGATAAAAGAGCCCCACCTTAGCTGCAGGTGGGCTGTTCAGGGAGTCCCCGGGGGCACCCCCTCTGACAGCAGTGTCTTGCTAAGAGGGTGATGCAGCCGGTAACCTGGCAAGGCACAATGGGTTTTCTCATCTGTGACCAACCCACATGGCATCACCGCTGCTAAAAAACCCTCTCCACATCCAAGAATGGGCCTCGGTCACAGGTGCTGAGCAGGAAAGGGGTCATGCTGGCTGCTGGAGACCTGCTGCTTGCTCACTGCTGGGAAGATAGAGCAATTAAACTTTCCAGGAAAGCCCGTTACCATGGCAGGGCGCTGGGAGCATACAGTCATTTACCTCATCCACAAAACAAGGGGGATTTAGTGGGGCAGGGGGGGTTAGATGGGCCCAGCAGCTGCAATTACACCTCCCACCTGCTTTGTGTCTGGATGGTGCAAAGCCAAGCAATCATAAGCGTTGTGATGCCCTGTGGCAGCACCCACAGTCTGGGGGGTTGTTTGTAGGGGCACTGGGGATGAATGACTTCGTGGTGAGTTGTTGGGGGGTAACCTGGAGCTTGCACCTGGGTGTAAGAGGAGCCAATGAATCTGCCCTCCTGCTCCTGAGAGAGAAGGCAGCAAAGGCTGTAACAGTGCAGAGCAGCTCAGCCCCATATCCCCACCAGCCCCCACACAGCTGCACCGTCCCTGCTCATCTCAGCCACACTGGGACGGGCAGAAAGTCCCCAGTGCCCTGGTGAGGACAAGGCAGGGTCTGCCTTGGTGGTCCCTGCTGCAGCAGGGGCTGCTGCTTTGCATGGACAAGACTTTTTTGTAGAGCAGTGCCGTGAAGCTCACAGCAGCAGTTTGATGGTTGGCTTGAGAAAGGTCTGCAAAGAAGCCAGCTTCCCCAGGTGTCCCTAGAACAGCCTCCACAAACAAGTCCTTAATGACCTGCAGCAGCTACCCCAGCACCCCTTCTGAGCACCCAGTCCTAGTAATGGCTGAAGAGGGTCAGATAACCTATCAAAAGCACCCTACCAGCTGCAGGCTGGGGGCTGCATGGGAGCTGGATAGGGGTCAGGAGCTGCACAAGGTGTCAGGGCACTAACAGGCTTTAAATGTCCCTAACCAGCATCACCTGGAGCCACAGCACATGGGCGGGCTGGGGGGGAGCAGGGGGGTATCCATTTAAGCTCTGCCAGGGCCATCAATTGGTTTCCAGTGCTGGTCATTCAGATCTTAGCCCATAGATTGATTTCCTAGCTTGATCTGTCTTATCACTTTAGGGCTGTCTTTCACCCTAATTACCCCCATTGAGCCTGATCCTGAACTGCAGGTTGATTTTTCTGGCTTGATTTTTTAGACCTGCCTCATTGCGGGGAACTTTCCTGATGGTCTGGACTCCTTGCTGAACATTTCTACTGTCTCTGGATCTGCCGTGCCTGGGAGCAGAGGCACAGGGCTCTTGCTGGTGGGACTCTGCCCCATAGCTGTGGTGTCTCTTCTGGCTTCCCGGACCTTTAGGAGCCCCTGGCCCTTGCTGTGCCCTGATGGGTGGGGTGGGGGGTTGTACAAAGGGCTACAGGAGAAAATACAGTGTGGGAGAGGGAGGCTGTGGGGGGCTATGGGGTATAGGTGTTACAGGGCGGTGTCTGCTAGGATGGGGTAGGAGGATCTCCTCTGTGATGCCCCTTGCAGTGCTTGCCAATGCTTCTTCAGTGCAAGGTCCTTGGGGCCTGGTGGTACCCACAACTGTGGTGCCTGGGGTAGAGGAGGGAGGTGACACATTAAGCTGTGCAGGAGTGGTTGAGCTGTGAAGCTGCAGCTGATTTCTCGGGCAGTGCTGGTGGGGGGATGCGGACTTTGTATTTGTGGGTGCAGGACCAGATTCCTCACCGGTATCTGTCTCTGTCGTGCTGCCTTTTGAAAGATCACTGTGCATCTGTTTGTTTAAAGGCTGCTAGGATGTGGCCTTGGCATTTGCCAGGCTTAAGAGAGAGGGACAATAGCCTTAAATTTCTTCTGGCTGCCCTTGAGGGCGAGGACAAGTGCTCTGTATTGCCACAGTGACAGCCCCTGCAGGGCTCTGTTGTGACACCAAGATGGCCAGGTTTCCAGCACAGGGTCAGATCCCCATCATGATACCTCGGGCACAGGCACCTGTGTGAGGAGCTGAGAAACCAGAAACTTGGATGTCACAGAGTGTTCACACCAGAGAAATCCCTTGACTGCATGGGGACAGGCAGCGGCATACTGGGTCTGGGGAGTTTAATTTCTTCTTCAATCCTTACTTCCTGCAGCTACTGAGAAGCAATGCTGGTGCTGGGATGCCATGAGCAGGAGCATACCTGCAGAGGACTTTGAGATGCAATTGCCATAATGTCTTTCTCATTTTCAAGCCCATTTTGTGTAAACTCTTTGCACCTCCTGCAGGTGCTTGGGTTGCAGCAAGGAAGGTGAGCGGTGAAATTGTAACAGCAGAGCTTGCTTAGAGAACGAGGGACAGTTTGAGCTGTAGCTGTGCCGTAGTCAGGCAGGTGTCTGGTGGAGAGATGATTTAAACCCAAATGAAGCGTTTTCTTCTGGTGCTGCTCTAGCCTGATAACTGTGATAACATAAATTGAATGCATTTTTTGGCCTTGATTCACATCACAGTAGGTGTTTTCAGTGGCTGAAACGTCAATGCAAGGCAGCTTTTAGGAGGACTCTGTAAAAATAGCTGTAGATAGGGCTGGGCTTGGAATATTTGCCCGTGGGAGGAGTGTGCAAAGGTGATGGCTGCTCTTGGGAAACAGAGCTGCTAGCGAAAGAACTGGTTTCATCCCAAACCAACTCAAGCTCACAGGATACAGGGAGGATGGGGAAATAGAACTGTGGTGGTGTAGTTCAGGGAAAGTACAAGAAGTTTTGACAGATTTGGCAGCAGCTGATCTGCAAGACAAACTCCAGCCCCAAGAAGAATGGTGAAATAAGATCAGTTTGGGGAGATTTAGCTAGGATGACTGTCTTCTCCATGGAGTTTAATCCAGGACATGGACCCACACTGTGCCTGGGATGTTTCCACCTCACCCACATGTTCACAAAGAACTGAAGCACGCTGTTAACAGTCATCCTGGCTGTATTAAATCAGGCATACCATGTCTTTTCCCTCCTTGTCCTCAGACAAGTCTCATGGCTTGTTACACCAGCTCTTCATGTCCTTCCATCTCCCCAGCCTTTAGGGGAGGGAAAGGCTATTAGGTCTCACACATAGCTTACTGCTGGTCTGCCCAGAGCTGCTTTTTTGTGCTTTCTGACTAGTTGTGCTGTTGTAACTCACTGATCTGCTCTTGGCTTTCAGTTTAATGGGTGAAACTCTTAGATCCCCGTGTGTGGGTCTCCAAGGCGTGTGCTCTGCCCTCCTGGCTGCACCTGCTGGATGTTTCTCTGCCTCCTTCCTGCTGGGCTGCACCCTTGTACCTCCCCTGGGTGCTGGAGGCTCTTGCCACTGCCTCTGATGTGCTGCTCGCCTCAGCCCCTTTGAGTGCCTGTGCCAGGACAGGTCCCTGGGATGGCACAGTGGCTTCAGCTCAGACTGTCCCAGCAGGTAAACTGGGTGACTGTAGCTTGGCAGGTTTCCCCCACAAAGGGAGTGTGGGGGGAGTGGACACGGACATGCAGAAGCTCATCATGCTCAGCTCCTACCAGCATGAGAGGTGTGGAGGCAGACATAGCAGTGAGGATGTACCAACAGCTTTTTGCCTTCACTTACCTCATGGTGTCAGGTGCTGGCTGCTTCCCCAGGGCAGTTTTGCACCCAGGTCCAGCCCTGGGCCACACCAAAATCGTGTATATTTTTTTCTGTCACTACCCTGCACCTCCTGTGTAGGTGGGCTGGGCAGTTATCCTCTGTGCAGAGAGCTGGGGGTTGCTGGCAGGAGCAGTGTCCCAGGAGTTCCTCCTAGAACCTGTCACGAGCTGCTCTGCTTGTGCCCCCCTGGGGACAGTGGGTTTGATTTTGCCAACTGGCCCAATAAAAGGGCCACAAAGCAACTGGCTGCACAAGCATCATTGTTGCCTTGTCACTTGGTGAAAATGGGTTGTAGACCCACCTTCAACTGCTTTACTTGCCCCCAGCTCAGCTGGCACTGTCAAGGGCTGGTAGGGGATGTCCAGCACACGGTTCTAGCATGGGCAGAGCCTCCATCAGCTCGCTCCTGTGAGCAGCACTGTGCTGCCTGCTGGGGCAGGTATCGCTTGTGTCGTGGCAGTGGAGGACTTTTTAATGATGCCTCCTGCTCTGGCCAAGGCAGCTTTGTCAGATGTGACTCACCTGCTGCGTGACAAGTCTGGCTGGTCCCAGAGCAGTGACCTTTGAGTCCTGCATATTAGCTCATGGGAACACAAATCAACAATGACTGAGGAAAGGGAAATATCTGAGAAGGGACAATCCTGGTACAGCCTTGCGGTGGGCAGGAGCTAAGGGACTGGGAGAAGCAGGGGCAGGAACAGCAAGGTGCAGTGGTGGGGGACGCCCATGCCCCCCTGCTTTTCCACACAGCATCCACCCCTGACGCAGCCAGCCAGAAAACTCTTTTGGAAAGCATTACTTCACAAAGAAAAATGTTCAGCTGCTGACAGTGCCGGTGCCCTCAGGCAGAGCACTGCTCTAGCAGTAGCTTCAGCTGAGAGATTAACTCCTTCCCCTGCACGCCTGGGTCTGGGTGGCTTTCTGGTCCACCCCATGGGGTGTCCTTGGGGTCAGCACTGCTGGTGTGCTGTCCTGTCCCCTACCCAGGCCCTGGGTGATGAGGAAAGGGCTCTGCACATAGACTAGCCTTATGCTATGGAGGTGTGGTTTTGTTCAGAAGGGGACGCTGAGCTGTGTCCCTGGGTGTTGGGCTTCTCACTCCACTGGAGCTGCTTGCGGCAGTAGGTTGGGGGTAGTGGTGGTGTCAGTGTCACACTAAGCCTTGGTCCTCCAGATGTGTCTGCCCCTGCACCAAGCCATGGTTTGGCTCAGACATCCCACTCCAGCATGTTCTAAGAGGGTTGCTCTTTGCATTCCTGTGCAAGCAGCTGCCAGGACATGTTTCTCTATGCTGGGGATTCATACTTTTTGCTCTGGACACATGGAGTGATTGATGACAAGCAGGAAAATGAAGTGTTTCTCAGCAGCAGTGGGAGATGCGTGCTGAGAGAGGGAGTGGGATTCTCCAGCAGCTGGCAAAGGCAGCCAGGTGTGGGAGAGGAACATGGGTGTTGCAGGGTGCCCTCCCCCAGGGCTCTCAAGCTGGGTTGCTGATATGACCCTTGGTGCACGATCTCCTCTCCCCAGACACCTCTTCCGGGCTGTGTCGAGGGTTGGGGGGGTTCTTGGTGATTTTTGTCCCTGGCATCTAGGCCAGGGTCCATCCCACAGCTTTTTATCAGCTAGAAGGGGGACATCTGGGCTGGTTGAGCAAAATAATCCTACCAGGGGGCTGCTCAGCCACACAGAGATCCATCTGCTCCTCTAGTTGGCGGCTGCGGTGGTCTCAGATATCACCATTGCTGCCTTCTGTCCCTAGATATTTGTCAGTGCCTCTCTGCTGGAGGCTATTTCCGCCACAGCCAACAATGTGAGAGTGCTCCTCAGCCATTTCTGGGGGGAATTCAGTGGATTTAGGTGAAAGTGCTGCAGGAGGTGTGAGCATGGACTTTGCATGGGAGTGGCTGATGAGATGTCACGTCCCTGATGGTGAGTCTGTGGAGGGGCAGTGACCTCCACCAAGAGGGACAGTACCAAACATCAGGAGTGTGGAAAGAGCTGTTGGTTGGGGCCGTAGTGGGTTGCTCTCCCAGCCAGCTATGCTAGAGGAACCTGTTACAGGGAAAAAGGGAAGTGGAAGAACTGGGCAGTGAAGGGAAGGGAGACATGAAAGCCAGGTCAAATACAGGATCAGGTGGTGATCAGACAGGGTTAGTGATCTCACTGCTGTTGGATCCTCTGCCTGCTTAGGACATCTCTTGGGATGGCAGACAGCCAGGTATGGGGCTGCCCTGCTCCGGCAGCACAGCGTTTCCCTGAAGCGATCCCCATGAGCCTTGCCCTCAGCCTGTTCATATGTGTTAAACAGCGACTGCTGCCTTTCCCTGGCATTGTGCAAACCCAAGCCCAAATACACGTAGTGTTGCAGTGAGGGAGAAATGCAAAATACTGCATGGTGCTGTGGGTATGACAGCCCAGCCCTTGGTTTCAGTTTGGCCTTTTTCTCAGGTGAGGTGAATCCTCCTATTCCCAGAGCCTGTAGGCGAGCGCAAACAACCACCGTCCCCGCTCTGCCTGCGTGTGGATGCTGAACCCCGTGGGGAAGGGAGGACAGGCATCCCACCATCCGATCCTCCTCCCCAGTCCCACACTGAGCAACAGAAGCTCTTCTAGCAAAGGAGGAGATCAGAAATACAGGCAGTGCAATTAGAATTATAATAATAGTAATTAATGCCTTGCCGCTCTCTAAGGATTTTCTAGTGAGGCTCACCAGGTGCTGGCTGGGCATTAACTAATTAAAGCAATAGCACCCACGTGAAGGGGATGGGTGCCAGCTGGGTCATGGGACCGCAGCGGCTCAGCGGGGGGCTCACTCTCCTTGCCCTCATCTTTCTCCCTGGCTTGCGGGGGATGGCCCTGAATCAGGCCTCTTCCCCCAGGGGAGAGGGTTAATTTATGGGGGGGAAAACAGGCCAGGAGCACCTATGTGTTTACCCATGGATGCTTGCCTGGTCTCCAGTGATGTGAGCTAAAGAGCTTGCGCTATACCTCTGTGTGCATTTAGGGTTAAATACACTCTAAGGTATCAATTCCTGAATGTGCACGTGTCTGTACATGGGAGGCTGCTCCTGCACACAGATTTCCATTGACACAGAAATGCCAGTACGTGGGCTTGCGTAGACACGAGCTAGCACAATAACACGAAGGCTGGAGAAAATGCTTTACAGAGAGAGACTTGAAGAGCTCAGATTGCTCAGTTTATCAAGGAAATTGAGAGGTGTCTTGATTTTGGTGTGTAAGTACCATCACAAGGAGAAATTACTTGGCACTAGAGGACTCTTTAATGTCAGAGAAAGACAGAACAAGAACCAGCGGCTGAAGCTGAAGCCTGCCAAAGTCGGACTAAAGAGCAGGCGTGCACATTAGCAGCAAAAGGGATGAGCAGCAGAAGCAAACTGCCAAGGGACATGGAACAGGGTTTTTGTCCCATGGTGAAGGGTAGTCTTGTCTCTCTGGTAAAGGTGCCTCAGCCAATATATTCTTTAATCAGGCACACAGTATGAGGGTAAGCAGATGATATTTATTAAGCTATTACAGCCACTTGGATTTTTATTTTTTTTCTCACTCCTTGAATGAAGCCTGGGACATTTTCTCAGGATACAGGGTCATGAAGCATCCATGGGATGGAGCCCAAAGCTGTTGCCTGGCTCCCTTGCAGAGCCCCTGATCACTTATTGGTCTCTTCTCATTGACCCCAAGAGTGGGGCTGTGGTCAGGCTGGTGGCCCTCATGTCTGGGAAGCTTGGTGCAACCATCAGGTGTATCGGGGAGATGCAGTTCCAGGAGAGGCCAGGAGCTGCTGCAGAGCCCCAGGACATTGAGATCCCAGAGCTTCATACACTAACAGTGGGATGCTTAGCTCCAATGCCACCATGTGCCCTTGGAGAAGCTGCCTGTGAGCTGCCTCGCCGGCCCACAGCCGAGGAGATGGGGGACCTTGGCCATGGCCTCCTGCTGAGGAGAGGACAGGGTGTGCAGGAAGGTGTGGCTGAACAATACTATGTACATGTGAACTGGTGAAAGGTGTCAGCCTGACTCAAATGAGTAATTGTTGTTGCTGTTAGTATCAGATGACGTGGTTGACTGATCAGCTGAGAAGTGGTGAGATACTGAGTGAAGCAGGGAAGTGATTTGGAAAGGTAATAAACATAAGTGTAATATAAATATATTGGTATAGTGGATTTTATATATGTACATAGTTATATAAAATAGTTATCACTGGTGTATATAGTATAACTCTAACAGCAGCGAGCCCTCTGTAGGCTGGCTGTTCACATGTGTGAATTTTAGTCCAAGGGAAGCTTAAGAAACCTAATGACCAACTTCCTTGGCCACGCTTTGCTGCTTTATCTCTTTCTCCATCATAGCTGCTCTGGTGCCTAACCTTAGGGGGTGTGGTGGGCTGACCCTGCCAGCAGTGAAGCCCCCACCCAATCGCTCCCTTGCTCCCCACAGCAGGACAGGGGAGAGGTTGGAAAAGCAAAAGTGAGAAAACTTCAAGGTTGAGAGAAAGACTCCTCATCCCCTTGTAACAGAGCAGCTAGAGAGCAGGAGAGGCCAGGAACATCCCTAGGGTGCCAGGCAGCACGCCGCGAGGCTGGCCTGTCTCCCCAGCAGCCACGTACCCCGAAGTGACGGAGCGGGTGGAAATGACCTAGCAAACTACAGATTGCCTCGGGGGTATGGTGCTGCTGCCTCACCCAGAAGCGTTCACATCATCAAACCCTGCATCAGTCACGGCTCAGGTATTCTCGAGCATTTTCGTGGTGCCTCTCCCTGAGGAATCCCGGGTCCCTTGCTCAGCTCAGCCCCACTGGGTGAAACGATCATGTCCAGCATGGGGGAAACTGAGGCACAGTCAGGTGGTGCTGTGCCTCGTCCGTGTCACTGGGCACAGCTGCAGGACAACATCTGGAAGGCTAAGAGAAGAACAGATTTAAGTCATGAGACAATGCCTATGACTTAATCATAATGTGTTTTGCTGATATATAAGAATACAGATATAGGTAGTACAAGACCTGAAGTTACAGCTGATCCCTTTGTGGGTGTATTTTGCCCATGCGTGAGAGCACTCGCAGCCGCTCTCCCAGGGCCCGTGGTCAAAGCTCATCTGTGCTGCGGGCAGAGCACAGCTCAGGTGCCAGTGGGGGTGTTTTATTGATACATGGGGTTTTTTAATAAGTATTATGTTCTGTGTCAAGAAATTTCATGTTCCTTGAAGTTAGGGAATGTGATGACACCTGAAAGGAAAATTTTACTCTAAAGCTGGGGTTGACGTTTGTTTTTCTTTTCTTTCTCTTTAAATTTCCATTTTAATAAGGGAAAAAGGAGGAAGGGAGAGCAGGCAGAACCCAGAGGAAGTGAGATTTCCCACCACCACAACAAACCCTTCAAAACAATTTTTTTAAAGCAAAACAATAGTCCAAAATAGCAGGAAAGTGAGGAAAGCGAATCTTTTGTAGTTTACCAAACATCCTTAGCTTTTTTTTTTAACCTGCCCTGAATTTCAGCGCTGATGACTCTGCACACAATTAGATAAGAGGGGTGACTCCAGGGCACGTGCAGATGAGCAGGGAGGCAGGAATGCAAATACACGTTTGACTCCGGTGAGAAAAGCCCTCCTGAACCCAGCACCGCTGGGCCCTGTATGGGGAATGTTGGGTGCCCTGGCACCACAGGCATTGAATATATTGATATATACCCATCCAGTTACATCTTACAAACTGCTATGCACACTGTAGCCATGGTCTGGGGGATGGATTAATGCTGTGGCATCGCTGCCGGCCATGTCACGAGAAGGGCTCGCGCATTTCTGTCTAAGCACACGGCGCCTGTCTTGCAGTACTGTAGCTGTGCCACAGCGTGCACAGCCGCGGCCCGAGCCCGGGCGTCTTTGTTCAGCTCCTGGCGCAGGAATCCTTTTTATTCGTGTTGTGACCTTGGGTGAGCAACTTCGCTTAAAATTAACTTTTCTGCAAACAAGGCGTGTGAATCTCTTTACGTCAGGAGAGCTGCAACGCGGCATGAGGGATTTGGTTTTGGCAAAAGGGTTTTTTAACTCTGAGCTGTCACACGTGCGGTGTCCCTTTGGTGAGGGTGCTGGTGCTGCCCCAGCGATGGGGTGGCCCTAACAGTGCACAAAGCCCTGAGTCTTCGGCCACCTTCCATGGGGAGAGGTGTTTCAGTAAAATCTGCTGTAGCACAGAGTGCTTTCGTCCCCCCTTCAATTTGTTTGGTTTTGCTGGCAGAGCTAAACAGGGGCTGCAGAGACTGCTGAAAGAGGCTGCAGGCTTGTCTCACAAAAAAAGACTGGAGAAAATCAGCATGCGTAGCCTGGCAAAACAAAAGCTAAGGGCAGCACAAGGAGAGTGGTGTACGGATGCATCCCAAGGTATGCCCTGCGGGAGGAGATGAGCTGCTGAAAGCCGTAGGGGTGTACACTGCCTGTGACTACATGCAGGCTGGAAACAAGAGGTAGATTTTAAACACCGGAGGAGGGAGGGACTGGAAGGGCTTCCCAACAGGAGCCCTGTGCGCTGGGAGTACACGAACTCCTGTGGTGCTTTACGAGGGGTTTTACGTCGCAACACCCACCACACAGCAGCACGGAGGGTCCCGCAGCCCCGCATGCCCAGGCTGGCGTCAGTGCGGGTCCACGGGCGGACGTCTGTCTGTCTGGCCAGGTCCGGGCCGGGTGTGCTCTGCAGATAAACAGCCGGTTTTATACTTATTCATTCCGCCTGTGTACGCAGCCTGCTTGCCAGTGGCCGGGAGGCCTCGCCAGGAGGTGTCTCTCCCCAGCACTGCCTTCGGTGTGGGTTTTACAGATGTTTTTTATTCAATCGTGCAGCACCGGGGCAAGTGTGATGGGGGGAAGCCCACTGCTCACCCCCAGCTTCCCAGGATGCCGTGGCTGGGTCGGACACCTTCACCCCACTGATCCAAGGGGAGCACGGGGCCGTCATTTACCCCTCAGCCCTGGCCCAGGGCGCCGTCGGGACCCCTGTATTTGCCTCTTGCTTGGACGCTTAAAGCGACTGGGGTTATAAAAATAGGAAGGGGGAGAGGTGACAGCTGGGCCGGAAGAATTACAGGGAGGAGATCAGATTAGAGGGAGCAGGGAGCAGCAGGAGGCAAGATGGTCCCATGCTGGGGCAGCCAGCTCCTTCCCTCACAGCCTGTCCCCACAACCAGCTCCTTCCCTCACAGCCCGGGCCCACAACCAGCTCCTTTCCTCAGAGCACAGCCCGGACCCACAAGCTGCCCCTTCCCTCACAGCTCGGCCCCACAACCGGCTCCTTCCCTCACAGCCCGGCCCCACACGCTGCCCCTTCCCTCACAGCCCGGCCCCACAGGCTCCCCCCTTCCCTCAGGGCCCGCCCCGGCCCCACAGCGCGGCCGGGGCGGGAGGGGGCGGGGCGGGGCGGGACGGAGGCGGCCCGCCGGGGCAGGGACGTCGCGGGCCGGCGCGGCGTGGGGCGGCAGGTAGTGCTGCCGGCGGAGCGGAGCGGGCCGGGCCGGTCGGGACGGCGCGGCGCGGCCATGGGGAAGGTGCAGCTCTTCGAGATCCGCCTGGGCGAGAGCCGCGTCGTCTACAGCCCCGGCGAGCCGCTGGCCGGCACCGTCACCGTGCGCCTCTCGGGCTCGCTGCAGTACCGAGGTGAGCCCGCGGCCTGCCCGCCGCCTCCCGGGCTGGGGGAGCCCCCTGCCCGCCTCCCCCGGGCGGCGGGGCCGGGGTGGGACGGGACGGGTCTGGTCGGGTCCCCGTCGCGGCGGTGCCCGCAGCCCGCGGGGCCCAGGGACGGTGCGGGTGCCCCGGGGACCGGGGGGGCCGCGGACGCCCCTCGCCCGTGGGGCTGGAGCTGGGGCGGGGGGCCGCGGGGAGGAGCCGGGTCCCGGGTCCCGTCCCCCTCTCCTCCCCGCCCCGGCGCTGGGGACCGGGTGCTTCGGGGCTGGCACCTGGCTTCTCCCCCTCCCGCCATGAGGCGGTGCGGTGCGGGGAGCGGCGGGTCTGATGGGAGCAACCTGCTGAATTATTTCCTCCTCTGCTTCCCCTTACTTTTTCCTCCCATCCCATAAAAAAAACAAACCAACCCGCCTCCCCACACCCCCCCACCCCGCCAAAACAAGCAAACCAAAAAAACCCCAACAACCCAAAAAACAGCACAGGCTTGTTTCATAGGAGCCTCTGCAGCTGGCGGGTGCCCAGGGCAGTGCCACTGGGAGGTGGCCAGAGGAGCTTGGCCCCCGTGTCCAGCCTTTCCCGGAGCCCTGCGGCCTCCCAGGGCTGCCGGCATCGCCGTGGCGGCAGCCCCTCAGCACCGGGCCCTTGTACTCATGGGTCTGAGGAAGCGCCGAAATGCGTATTTTTTATGGCAGGGTGATGGGAGGAGGCCGGGAGGAGACAGGCGATGTGATGTCCCGGCTGGTGGCTGTCCCTGCTGCAGGAGGGGTGCCCGCCCATTTGCAAGCATGATCCATGGCGAGCAACCGTTTTGTAACATCTCAAATGAACTTGAACGTTTTGAGTTGTGGAAGTACCAGTTTGGGCTGAGTACCTGGTCCTGTGTGTGCCGGGGGAGAGAGTGCCTGGCTGTGGGGCAGGCAGCTGCAGGCAGCAGTGGTCTCTGCTGTGGTCGTGGTGCAGGAGGTATCAGGGGTGTGTGGGTGGCTGCTCCTCCAAGTTGAGACCCAGGCCCTCTTGGTGGGTGCAGTCTGTTGGGGTGGAGGGACGGGGGAGGCGAGCTGCTGGATTCAGATCTTCCAAACTGGGAACTTGCTCCCCCACCCTAGAGAAGCCATTCACATTTACAAGTTAGTTTTGTGCTCAGTGCCATGGAAATGCAAACTGATTTGCTGTTTTCCCTGGGGTTGTCTTGCTTGCTTCTCCTATGTGCACACTTCTTCCTTTATAACAAATTATTGGGGGGAAAAAAAGACTGAAGAATGTAAAATGCAAAGTCTCTTGAACAGAGATGTCAGCCTGGATGATGGTGCCTACACTTGACTGTCTTGCTTTTGCAAGCACCTCTCCCAGTTGTCTGCAGTGGCTTTTTGGAAGCTTCCTGAGGAAAAAAGTGTCTAGGACAAGTGCAGACTTGTAGCCTGTTTAACTCCTGTTGGAGCAACACAGTTTGCACATCCAGCATTTATCTCCTTGGAGGGTACTCCCAGATGTACTTCTGCCAGCAAAGACGTTCTTAACGAAGTGTGGCTGACTTCCATCCTCAGCCCATCCCATTGACTTCCTGTTCCTGAAGATACCTCTTGGGCGAGATGAGAGTGTTTGGCCTCAGAGGGCTTGGTTGTGCTGGCCCCTTGCACTGCCAGCTGGCCACGGTTACACCTTACTGTTGCCTCTATAACTCCCATGTTGGAGAGGAACTGCCAGGTTCTTCTCTACACCAGATCTCCTTTGCTTCCCAGTGTGCTGCAGCTGCTTGTTGTGGGGAAAGAGAAAGGTGTCTCTTTGTTCTAGACCTTCTTTCTGCTTCCTTATTGCTTTGACTCTCTGAAACTTGGAGGTCCAGTGTAAGTATTGGTCCTGAAGCCAGGAGGGGTTTTGCTGTTGGATCTGGTGTTTGATGCCAGTGCAGGGATTTTGGTAAGAAGCTGGGGGAGCTGAGCAGGGCTCTAGGAAAGCTGGCAGAAGCATCAAGCCAAAATCTGAGGTGGGCTGTGTGTGGCTGTTCCTTCTGCTTCTGTGCAGAGGTGACCTGAGAAGCTGTTTTGGGCTGAGGTCCCTGCACATTGGCTTCACCAGCTGGGGCGGAAACTTTCCATAACTGGTGTCTGAACCTGCCCACATAAGTCACATTGGGATGTGACACCAACATCTGCAGAGTGCAAGGTGACGCTTTGCTGTGTGTCCTCCCTGCTGCTCTATATCTTACGGTCTCTGGTGTTTAAACCCTCCACATTGGGGCTGGGGGTCTCTCGGATGGGCACCCTCTCTTTCCTTCTGGCTGAAGAAAATGTCTTGCCCTCAGAGGAGGAGGCTCATGTAGCTACTGGAACATCCTTCTTGGCATGACAGCAGGGAACTACCTACAGGAAAGAGGTGTTAAAGGGACGGGCTCAACAGCAGAGGGATCAGACAACCTCTGACGTGCTGTGGCTTTCTGCTGGGGTGTGGGGAGAGGTGGGTGGCATAACCTTGTCTTACATAGTATATACAACTAGTTGTAGGACAACTTCTGTGACCAGC
Source organism: Astur gentilis (assembly GCF_929443795.1). Taxonomy (NCBI): domain Eukaryota; kingdom Metazoa; phylum Chordata; class Aves; order Accipitriformes; family Accipitridae; genus Astur; species Astur gentilis. Next base: position 10,623,675 of record NC_064908.1, read on the forward strand.
TATGACTTTTCAGACTAACAAACAGCTCCCAGGAGAAGACACAAAGTCTGTGCCCATTGCAGGTCTGGCCCGCAGCACCGAGGCTTTGTGCTTGCCGTTTCCTGAGCCGGACTAGTCTGGTGTGGTGGCTTCTCTCTCAGTGTTGTGGTTTTTGAGATCACAAATGCAAACAATACTGTAGATGACTACTCCACATGGTAACTTGTTATGGCTCTTGAAAATTGCACCTTCTGAAAGGTGGACAATACAAACAAACAAAGCTCGTTCTGCCTTGCAAAACACACTAGAAGTCTTGGGTCATAGGAGAACGTAACTGGAGACACACCTTTTGGGATCATAAATGCTCCCACCTACACTGGCTTCCGTGCCAGCCCTGCTGACTAGCAATAAAGGCTGTTCAGTAGCACATCATCTTCAGCTGACCCTGCGACATAGTCACAAATGACGACTGGCCTTCGGTGACCCACACAGACCTTCTGGAGAGGCACACTTCTCCTGGTGGCTGTGCCAGGATGAAGGTCCTTCCCTGAAAACTTCTGAGCCTCAGGGGAGAGCACTAGTGGGAATGTAGAATTCCTAATCATTGTGCCTGGCTTGCTGGGTAAATCATCAAACATGGGTGTACAAAGAATAATTAATCTTAACAGGAAGCTGGCGCTGGGACAGCTGGAGATAGAATTAATTTGGGGGAAGGAAGGAGGGAAATAAGTTCGTTCAGAGCAGGGCAGGCAGCCCCGGTCGCTGGCAGGAGCATGCTGGAACAAAGGCTTGTGCTGCTCGGGGATGCTGGAGCACTTTCCTCTCGACTCGGTGGCTTCCAGGGGCCATGCAGATTATTTCGGTCCTGCTGCCTGCCATTCAGCGAGGCTTCTCACAGGCAGAAGTGTAATGTTAAAATAACAGCCCTCTCTCCTGGGTCACTAAGAGTAAAGAAACTGCAAGTGCTTTCCGGAGCATATTTCAGCAATTTGCTATTCTCTACTCTATTATTTAGCTGTCCAGGTTTATGCAGTGATGACTTGACTTAAAAATCACTCCCTTGAACTACAAAGCTCCAGACACAAGTACCTATGTCTGTTCATTCTCTAGGAGTACCAAGGTACATAATTCCCATTTCTGCAGAGCAGAGAGCCAGTGAATCATAATTTCTTTCTCTAATCTTAAATGTAGTAATTATTCTCACTTCTCATGTGGAGAACCGAGAAAGCTGGTGGTGAAGAAAGGAGTTGAGAAGCAGGTCACTCGGATCCTAAGTCATGTGTCCAAACTAAAAGATGACTTCTGTTTCGCTAGAAAGGCAGTAGGAAGAAGTTTGGGTCTGGCTAACATGTAAGGTGGTCCTGACATGCGTGTAATCTGTGCTGTTCCTGAGGGGAAGAGGTGACACCAAAGGACTCTCTACCACTTGACCTCTGATACAGAGGAAAACATTGTTCCTGCAGAAGGGCTGTGGCTTGAGCTGCTTAGGAAAGTGATGGTGAAAGAATGGATTCAGTCCCTGGTTACTAGTCTGAAGCTTGCTCTATCCTGAGTCAGAAGTTTGTCTTCTGTAAAGGTGGATTTGAAATTTCTGTGCTTGGCAGCATAGGTCACCTATACATCATTGGGGTGGGAGGGACCCCATGGCTGGTCTCTGCTTTGGGATGGAGTGTGGCAAGGGAGTGCAGTGCCAACAGTGCAGAGCTGAGCAAGGGCCTGGTGGGTTTGGAAGGCAGGAGCGGATCCAAAGCTGTCACTAGCCCTGGCAATATTGGCAGTGCCCGGTGAGGTCCTCAAGCCATCTGGCATCTGCTAGCAGCAGTGGATGCCAGGACGAGGCGAGGCTGGCACTGATGCGCAGGCAGGAATGCTCATATATCGTTCTGCAGCATCGCTCCAGCAGGCTGGACGGCTCCTGCTATAGGAGAAGTGGATTAACTTTCTTTTCTCATTATCTGCAGTGAGACAGCAGGGAGCTGTGTGGTCAAGTCTGTCTGAGGCTGTGGAACAAAAGAGGGATTTTTGCTCTCCTGGCTGGCTTGCTGTTAGAGCTCCAACTCCTCTGGAGTCAATAGCTAATCACGAGATTGTTTTGTGTCTCTTGTCACTGCAGTGTGTGTCTCTCTCTGCTGCCTGCCCCGCCCGCGCACCACTTGTGCTCATCTGAAAAACTCTGTTTGCTGCTTTCCTTGGCGAGGAGACATTCTGCGGCCTCCCATCTCTTGTTTAACAAAATGGGAGAACAAGTGGAGCAGAGTTCTGTCTGTCTGATTTGCTTCCAAGTGTGACAAACGGGGTGTGAGTGCTTATTCCTTCCCTGGAGCAGTGCAGAGCTGGCAGAGATGTAGCTTGTCTTTCAGGGCTGGAATCAGGTAGGCAGCAGGGAGGCTCCCTGGCTGGGAGGAAAGAAGTCTGTGGGTTTTGATCCCTCTCCTCCAGAGTCAGCTCCCATCCCTAGCATGGCCCCACAGCCAGAGTCGGGCGAGGAGGAGCAGCCAGGGAGGGTGATGGCTCGGGCCAGCCCCTCTGGCAAGGGAGGTGCGGGTGCATGGATGGGCATGCTCCACTTGTAGCATGTTGTAGAATACCTTTTGCTGAAAGTCATCCTCAGGGAGGAGGAAGAAGTACGTCTGTAGAAGACACATAGCTGTCAATTGTCTTGGCAAAGTCTTGCTGGAGGCTCTTACAGCCAGAAGAGTAGGATGGACATGCAGACCATCCTCTGCTGTCTGGAGAAGGGGATGCTCGGGCTCTCCCAAGAGAAGGGCAATGGGGTGGCTGGGTTGTGCTGCAAAGCTGCTGCGGACCTGACCTGTGCAAAAGCATAGAGAAAGGTGCTCTGCCAGGCACTGGGGCAAGTCTCCCTCTGCTCAGGGCAGCTGCTCCTGAAACAGCCTGGCAAGCATGCCAGGGACAGGGTTTTGGTTTGGTGCCTCTCTTCTTGAGGGCTGATTGCCAAGATATCCAACATACAGCCTTTAGGCTACTGTTGTGACCTCTGAAGTCTGGCAACAGGGATTGCTGTGGAAGTTAATTACCTCTTTGTGCTGCTATTAAAATCTGTCGCTCTTCAAATCTCTTGTGTAGAAGTGCAAACTGCTTAGGAGAGGAGAAAATGAGCAAAGGACCAGACTACTGCCAGTCAGCGGATTTTTGTCTTGTGCACAGTTGTGCCTGCGTGTGCTCCGAGTCCCTGGGTCCTGTCCAGGATCTGAAAAGAGGGGTGGAATGGCTTCAGACCACAAAGATGTGTATGCTTCTGTCTCCTTGTGATGGCTTTTAAACAGCAACTCCACATCCCCCAACTCTCATTGATGGCCAGTTAAAACTAGCTGATGGGGTGCCAGTGTCAAGTGTGAGCTGGGTGTTTTGCTGTGAATAAGCTTGTGGGTGGAGGCCTTTCACCAGAAAGTGAGTAGCTGTGGCCGGGTACCACTTTGTCCAGCATGAGGAACTGTGTTCAGAGGGGTGGTCAGTGCCATGTGGTTTAATTGAATGGCTTGAGCAAAATCCCACAGGTGTATTGGGGCCTTGAGATGCTGGATGGTGGTAGCAGAGAGGATATGGGGATGTCCTGAGGTAAGGATGGACGCTGCTTTTGACCCACTTGAAAAGATGAGGGTGGCAAGCTAGTGCCAGCCTGGAATTATTTGGAGACCTGTTTTAAAAATACCCTGATCTCCGAGTACCTTAATCTTGTTTAAAAACCAGAGTTTATCAGATATCTGTAGCAAAAAGGCTGTTTCCAAGAAGCATGAATCATTTCTGGAGCACTAATGCTTATAACTTCCAATCCTTTGTTCTTGCTGACAGAACCATGTTCCCGGTCGTTCTGGCTCCAGCAGCTCAGGCCAGAGGTAACAATGCTGCCATCCCTTCCGAGTGCACCCGCCTGAATCCCAAATACTCCCTGCAATAAGACTTGAATAAAACTGTCTCGGAAGGCAACATCTCCTGGGAGGAAAGCTTAATGTGTGGGTTTGAGTTGGTGCCTTCTTGATGGGGCGTGTCAGCACAGGACTGAATGTCAGATCCAGGGGTTTAGCTCTCAGTCCCGAGTGCTCCGTTTTCTGTCTGCTTTGATCTCTGCAGGTGTCCAGCCTGACCATGACCTCTGTCATACCAACTCATAGCACTCCTGGCATAGTGGGGATTTGTTATGTATCTGGTGTTCTGGTAATAACAAAAACATAAGTTGTCTTTCCAAACTGATGATCTTGCTATAAATAGAGAATCCAGCTGCTTGCATTGAATGGCATCAAAGAAAATCACAGGAGCAGCTCTTATGCAGAATGAAGTGGATTCTGGCTGCTTTCTCTGAATATGCTGGGGCAGGGGGATTTCTTGACAACCGAGGTATGCAAAAGCAATGCTTGGGAGCTTGGTGTGGCATGTGAAATCTTCAGCAGGGAGCAGGTGAGGCGAGGCAGCTGGGTTGTCCCATCGTGCTGTCCCACATTGTGCCTTCCTGCCTCCCCACCGGCGCACCTGCCTGTGCTGGTACCTGGGTGAAATGAGGAGTCAATAAATGGTATGTTGCTTTACTGCTTATAAATAAGGCTCTTCAGGAAAAGGCACTTGAAACCTCCTCCTGCTAGGAGGAGGTGAGCTGGCTCTGGGTTTATGCTTGGGAGCTGCAGCAGCGCTAAATCACTGGGAGATATCTCAGCAAATTCTATCTGCTGACTTGCAAGTTCAGCGCCGGGAGTGGAGCGGCAGGGCGGATGGGCCTTAGTGCAGTTATGCATGGTTGTTTGTCCCCTGTGCTCTTGTCTTCTCTTCTTGGATGCGGGCTCCGCATCATACTGAAACTGTTGTTTCCAGGATGGCTGAGCAGTCCTGAACTTGCTGCTTTAGTCCTTCTCAGTGCCTTGGGAGGCAGAGGCTTGCTCAGGACGCCTGGTTATGGCAATACTGTCTGTGCTGAATCCTTTCAGCCCCAGGTGCATGTGATGGTGGGTGTCCACCCTGTAACAGGCCTTCTCCTGGTCGACTGGGTGCTGAGCTGACTTTGCGAGTGCTCCTCTCTGAGGACAGTGAGTGGGTGCTGGGGAGTTCGTGCCCAGGAGCATCCCTTGAGCCCCAGGAGGGGATGGAGGAGCATCGCCTCCTCTTCCTGAGCATCTGCATTGCATCTGCAAGGCTGGCCATTGCTGAGAAGACCATGAGAGCTGTGTCAGGCTGTGCTGTGGGTGGCAGTGAGGATCTGCCAAAATAAGCATCAGCCAGCAGGACTTTTTCTAGCCTTAACTCCTAGACAAGTGTATCTGAGAGTCTCAGAGGAAAATGAGTGTGACTCAGTCCCGCAACAGAGTCTGGCCCACAGGAGCCCTTGCGCTCTGGCATTACAGTAAGCCTGTTAAGCATGAATTTCCAGAACTCTTTGAAGCTTTTATTTAGAAAGAGCCTGAAAAGGGAGTAGGCTTTGGTGAACCAATCTCCCTGTGGTAAGTAGAGAAACCTGATCAGTCGGCTGTTTACCTGCCTGCAGTGACTTTTGCACCCAGTGGGGAGGGGTGATGCTCCTGCTGTGGGGACAGAGGGGCTCTTGGAGTGGGGGAGAGCTTGTTGAACCTGCTCCAGGGTGTGGGAAGAACAGAGTGGAGCTGGTGGTGGTCACAGAGTTGTGTTCCCAGGACATCTGAGAGCTCAGCCTCTCTGGCTGCTCCTTGTGTCAGGTGAATCGCTGGCTTGTTCTGCCAGTGAGGTGAGAGAGGGTGCCTGGCTTTGCACTTGCTGGGAAAGAATGATCGAGTTTGTTAATGATTTTAAAGGGGCAGTTTGTTACAGCATGGCCTTAAAGCACCCAGCAAATGCCTCTTTGGTCCTGCAGCACTGTGTGGTAAACTGTGGTGGGGTTTCCTGCCTGGTTCTTCCTTTTTTTAGACAGCCAAGTCAAGTGTACCGGAATATCTTAACTGCTTTGGCCGAAAGTGGCTAAGTGCTGGGTGGAAACCTGTTTTAATTTGGGCAAGCTATAAAAAAAGAGGTTCCTCTCTTCTGTTTCAGTGCTGCCTAGCCCAAGGAAAGGGGGCTGTGGTCCCTGGCTGGCCGAAGTGTTGAGTGCTGGCAGGTCCTGGCGTCTATCAGCATTCTTGTGAGCCGGGGCAAGCTGCTGGCTCTGCTCCACTTGTCTGGCTGCACGTTGGGCATCTGGGACTTGCATTCCCCTCCCACAGGGCTGTTCTAGGGGCCAAACACTGAAGATTAAGATGCTCTGACTGCTTCTGTATGTACAGCCTTGTTTTGCTTTGAAGAGCATAGCTTCCTTAAATTCAGGTTGCCCAGGGCTCACAAAAGCAAGTTTAAGTTGCCCAGGTCCCCTGAGAAGGATGGTACTAAATTAGGATCTGTCTTGTTTAGGGGATCATGAGTAAAACTCTCCTAGACCTCACTGAGATCCTAAATATGAGCTGTTTCTGTACCAAGCTGGCAGCATCTGCCGCTTGGAGGTGCTGGTGCTGGCAGGCAGCAGCCTGCAGCCCCACAGAGCTGGGTGTAATGCTCTGGGCAGCAGGGCAAGGGTGAGATGAGGGGCTGGGCTGCATCTGGGCTATACCAAGCTGTACTGAGCTTTGTGCAGAAAGGAGGGCAAGAAGGAGGGAGTGCAGGTAGTGACAGGGGTCGTGTTATTTGCTGAGATGTGCTGGGTAACAAGCTGAGCTGCCCTTAGCCAGCGTGTGACTCTTGCTGCAAGCCCTGCCTGGAGCTTGGTTCCATCCTAGTAAAAGCACAGACGGCTCTCTTGTGGATGGGGTGCACAGAAGTGAGTCTCGAGCCTAGATCTAAAGGAGGGCAGGCACGCTAGTTTCCAAACAGGTCAGAATTTCCCCCTCTGAATTTCTGTCCAGAGAAGTAGAAAGGAAAGAAGTTTCTTGAAGCTGAAAGTTGGCTTCATGTACCAAAGTGGTTGAAGATCCACGTGAAATACTGCTGCTTTCTCCTCCAGCCTTCTGCTCCTCTGCAACCTTTTTGCATTCCCTGTCTGATACTGAGAGGGGTAGATATTAGGACAGGAGGCTGTGAATGCTGGCAGTGCAGCTGAGGTGGGTGGCTGGCATGGAGATATTCATAGTGAGCTGTGAGGTCTGCCTTTCTCTGCCAAATACTTAAGTTTCCTGCAGTGCCTCCTGTACTGCTGTCTGATCTGGCTGTTCCCAGCACACAGAGAATGCACACAGGCATTTGCATCTGCCGTACTGGCTTGGGAGGAAGAGGCCAGTCCCTCAGTACGCTATGGTGGTATATGGTCGCTCCCCTTGCACGAGGACCCGAGGGCTGGCATCACCAACCCCTGCTCCACGTGTGGCAGCAGGCGGTGTGTGGAGCAGTTCTGCTGAGCCCTGCTACCTGTTTAGGATGGGGCAAGAGATTGGGCTCCCCAGACTGGTCTGAGGTACAACTTTCTCCTTCCCTACTTACTCCATAACCACCATCGAGGGATATTGCCTGTCCCAGGCTCAGCCTGGGCTGTTCCTGCAGGAAGCCCATGGGTGTGTTGGTTGGCAGCCTAGCCCCAGTGCCTCCAGCAGGGAGGCTGGGGTAGGTGGCACGGTGTGGGCGGCAATAGTTGTGCAGCCATACACCCCTGCCAGGCTGCGTGTATGGGCTCTGCGCTGCTCTGCTGTTAACAGTGCAGCCACTTCTGCCTTTGTGGGCTCTCAAGGCAGAGTAATCCCGTTCCTCCCCACCTCTCTTCCCAGGCTGTTTGGGTGGCACAGCACTGGGACCTACATCAATCTGAAGCTTAAAAAGACCTCCAAATACACCCCTTTTTTGCCAGAGGCAGTTTTGGAGAAAGGGGATGCTGAGGGAGTCCTCTCTGGAGTGTGTTTGGTGAGCAGTGAGGTGGTCATGGCAGTAGTAGTGTGGTGGGGATTGGGGTGACGGGCTAGACGGGGTGCAGCCCATCAGTTGGGTCCTGCGTGCAGATGCTGCAATGTTTCATGCCTGTTGCTAAGGTCCTGCAGTTGCTTTTGGCTGCAAGACTGGCAGATCCAAGGCACAGACTTCGTGGTGTGTAGTCATCCCCTTCCTGCAGCCCGTGTGGCCTTGTTTGCCGGTGAGTTTTTCACCTGCAGCCCAACATGTGCAAAAACCGGCTTGTTAAACATGCTCAACCGGGGATTTGATTCCAGATGTTCGAGATGACCCCCTTCCTCTGAGGGCAGCCAGCACGCTGATAAAACAGTGTGATGCTATAAATAAACCTGTCAGCTCTACAAGGGAGAAGAGCCTTCAGATTGAACAGGAGTTTGTTCTAACAGGAGCCCAAGAGTTTGCTTTCTTCTCTTGAGATGTATGTTGACCCCTGATTTTGGGGAAGAGCTGAAAAATGTAGGTTTCCCTGTTGCTCTCAACCTGATGGAAAAAAGTGCTTGCAGAGGGGAGAGGATTGACCTGTCTGGGAAAGGACTCGGAGAAGGTTTGCTACTATGCTTTTCTACAGGCACACACCTGCCTAGTCTCCCTTTGGAGACTTCTGTGTTTGCTAGAATGAGAACATCCTCTGTGTATTGATACAACTTGCATGGATGTGACCCTCCTCATGCTGGGTTGGACTCTGGCTAAAATAACTTGTGTGTAGCCATAATAATGGCTGTGGGTCACTTTGCCCATGTACCAGAGCTGTCACTCCCCTGTTGTTGCTACAGGTGGACTTTTTACAGGCTGCATTGAGGAGCTCATCTGGCCTTCCCGCAGCATGGGGCTGTGTTGGGTGGGTCTGGGCTTCCTGCAAGTTGTGTGGGAGACCCAGCTGGATCCTCCTGCCTTAGCCTGACAGCAGGCAAATACAGCCCTGTTGCTACAGCCAGGGAGAACAGGCACTTCTGGCCCTTAGGATGGTTTTTGCTGAGCTTGGGCTTGCAGGGCTGGCTCTGCTGTCCTGGAAATCAACCCTCTGAAAGGTCAGGGCCAGGAAGGGAGGGACCGTCCCTTCCACTGCTGTGAGTGATTTGGCTGGTCCAGTCTCTTGAAGGGTGCAGAGGGCAAGTGCCAACCTGGGGAAGGAATGGCTGACCAGCAGATCTTGCTCCTGGAGGCTAAATGATGCTAAAGCTTGCCACTGCAGAGGGGGCTGCAGGGTGGTCCTGAGCCCCAGCTGGGCTTGTGTGTGGCAGAAGCACTGCCTGCAGGCAGCAGCACAGGGACAATGATGGGTCAAACTGTAGCAACATCTTAATATTTCACTGGGAGCCTGTCCACAGCCTCTGAGCAGAGAGCTGTATTGGGTGTGATTTGTGTGATGGGCTGACAGGCTGCAGAAGGTGGGGTGTCCCCTTGGGTCATGGGCAGCAGCAGCCAAGTCCTCTGTGTGCTGGAGGCTGCTGGTGGCATGGGAGACGCTGCTTGACGTGTGTCAGCTCCAGACAAGGCATCTCCTGGAGCCTGGCTACAGGCTTGTGTTTGAGTTGAGATGGAAAGCATGAACTTGAACTACTCTTCTAGGCAATCCCTCTTCTTCCACATTAGAGGCCGAATCCCCTTCCTGCCCCTGTGCTGGGCTCTTGGGAAGGAAGAAGATAAAAACCTCCCCAGACAATCCTTAACTGTGTGCCAAACCTGCCACTGCCTCCAGCACTTGGTGTAAGCTCTACTCTTTCCTCACTGGCTTGTGAAATGCCCAAGGCTGTGTCTCAAGAACTGACAGGATGGACCCAGAAGGATGGGGACACCTGACAATTAATTATTTGCTGTTGGTTCAATTAGTAGTGTCTCGGTATATTCATGCATGAGGGCTGGATGCTGAGGAAGTAGCATATCTTGTGAGCTTCCAGCCTTCCTGCTTAGAGAACATGAGCCCTTTGTGTCTGAGGTTGTACTGGTGCATTTCTGTGTAAAGGCCATCAGTAAAAAGGCCTCATCCTGCCCCTCTTTGGGGTCTCAGCTTCCTAAGTGTCCAGTTTTCATGGAGTTTTTCTAGCAATTACCCAGTCTCTACAAACTGGTTGAGAGTAACCTGCTTGATCTGTGTGTGGGTCTTGCTGTCTCTCAGGCTTTCCATTTTCCCAGCACCATCTGGTCCTGCTTTGCTGGCAGTGTGGGTAACTCCAAACCCGTCATCTTCATCCAGATCCAGGGCAGGGGCTTTACAGGGCCAGAAGATCTCAGAGCGTAACAAAACTTGTGATCTTTGTTCAACCCAGAGGTTTCACGCCAAAGTGAAGCTGTGGTGCTGTGTGGTGAGGTGGTATCCTCCTGCTGCTGCGACAGCCCATCAGTCTGTTGAGGGCAGGTCCCCACTGCCATCAGTCAGGGAGTGGTCAGGGCTCAGGGCGACCCATCTCGCCCTTCTCCCAGGGCCGTTTCTGGCCCCTGGGGCATGCAGGGCCAGGTAGGGGGGAAAGGTGGCTCATTCCCAGCTCATGGGATGCTCTTGGTCCCTGTAGCTCTGGGCGTACAGATGGCAGTTTGAGGGATTCTAATTAAAATGTGATAGCTGCCCGCTGTGACTCTGATGGAGAGGCATGAGGAAAGGGGGCTCTGGCTTCCTGTGGTTGGTTTCCATGAAACAAAGACTTTTCTGATGCAGGCTCGCTCATGTCCCACAGCACTTTATCCCCCTCTGCTCCCCTGTTTTCTGGGTCTAGGTGTGCACAAGTTTTCCAAAGGGTAACTCAGTCCGCAGGTACCCTCTAAACCCATTACGAATGTGTGCCCTGGTCCCTTGTGCTGCATGCCGTCACTGCAGACACACAGGGTGGCTTTGCCATCCATCTTATCCCATGCTCACAGGGCTGGGCACCCCGTTCACTGCAGCAGGGATGGATGGAGCCTCTGGATCCAACAGACAATTGCCGAGCCCATGTGCTGACTTGAGTAGGCTTCAGCTGGCAAAAACCCAGGGCTGTTCATAAGTGCCATTTCAGACCTTGGTTGCCAGCCCTTCGGCTGTCCTTGTCGAGGAAGGTGAACGACAGGACAGTCTGTTTGTCTTGTGTAAGCTGCTGCCAAACACAACAGCCGCCACCCCAGACTGTTGTAGCTTTTTTGCTGCTTCCCCTCCCCACCCCAGAAAACCTAAACCAACCAAGCTGTCAGCATCTCGTTCCCTCCACCACTGCCTGTTGCCTATACCTGTTGTAGCAGGTGTGTGACATAGATGGGTCTTGAAGCTGGAGGGGGACACTTGGGACTGGGGCTGGCCCTGCTGCAAAGTGCAGGGTGGCTGGTGACTCTGCTTACTCAGTACATGACTGGATTTTGGAAGTAGGGATGTGTGCATACAACCTGCTGCTGGCAGGGGAAAGGAGGACGCGTGTCCTCTGCTTTCCTCTTGCCCAAGGTGCAATGCCAGCTCACCCAAGGAAGGCAGCTCACTGGGTCACCAGAAAAAGTAATTTGAAGTCTATGGCTGCTCTCCTTAAATCACCTTGGAAGAAGGCAGACGTGCCCAGCTCCTGGCATCTCTATTTTTACTTTGTGCAGAGATGGATATGGCTGAGCTGTCTCCTTTTATTTCCAGCATTTGGCGCATGCTGTAGTGCATTGCTAAAGATGTGTCTGGCTGGATGCGAAGCTGCCCGCTTCCCTGAATCCCCAGGGGACTGCAGGGGTGAAGGGCCCTTGTCTTTTGCATGGCTTTGTAATTCACTTCTTGTCTGCTTGCTCTTTGCCTCCCCCTTCCAATTCCCTTGCAGGTTTTCTGACTTTTTTTTTCTTCTGTATTTATTCAAAGCAGCCTGGGTAAACAGGGAGCAGGAGCATGGTAACTGGGGCCACTGGTAGCACTGGATTCCAGAAGCATTTTTAATGGGTTTCTAATAACTGAAACTGGCCCATTCTGATGTAAAAACTTTTCTTATTTGCTGTATCTGCAGCTTGGCACAGAGATCGCCTGGAAGGGAGGCCTTGGAAAGGCTCAGACTGAGCATTTTGCTTCCTGACAGTCAGGCTGACTAGCTTTGCACCTCAGGTGGCTCTAGTTGCAACTCTGATGGTGCCAGTTTGCCAGACCTGTCCTGCTGATGCCATTTTTAGCTTGCAGCTGCCTCCAGCACCACGTGCCCAAGTTGAGCCTGTCAGCTGCCCCATGTACCTCCTCCCACTTGTGGGCTGGAGCCTGTACACGACAGCTGGGCAAGTCCCCAGTATCTTCCTCTGCCCATGGGTTGCTCGTGGAGAGGCTGATTTCATGGTTAGCTGCTCCAAAACCTGGTTAGGAATAAGAAAAATGGTTTGACCTGTTGCACTGTGCGCCTCAAACCTCTTGGATAACCTGAGGGGAATGAGAGCCCAGTGGGGATGTGGCGGTGGGGGTGAAATGGGGGTGGGGGGGTGTTCTCTGGCTGCCCTGGACCCGCTGCCCCCAGCATTGCCCATGCTGTGGGGGCCTGGGGATCTGCTGGCTTCTCCAAGAGCCTGAGGGATGAGCTGGGAGCCACAGCCCTGCTCCCAGCCGCGGGGCAATGCATCTGCTCAGAGCTGTCATCCATCCTGTTTCTCCCCCAGTGAGGCGGGGCGAAGCTCATGTTTCTGGAGTAGGTTGGAGAAGAAGCTCCATTACTAATCCTCTACCACCTGAACTGCTCTGAGGCTTGTCCTACATCTAGTGACTTGGTGAGCCTGGTAACAGTACACTGGGGGCTTTGGAGGGCGTAGAGGAAAAGGGGAGAGTTTCTCCATTGCTGTGAAATTGCCTTCAAGCTTTTCAGCTTAAAATGTTGCTTTCTGCCCCTTTGGTTGCCCTCAGGCACCTGGAATGGCAGCTCCAGGGTGGAGCTGGCCAGGAACGTGGCTGGAGAGGGCTGCCCTTGGTGGGGGTGCAGGACTAGGACCCCTGAGAGCTGTCCCTCCTCTGCAGGCACAGGCTGGCTGTGACTACACCAGTTTGAGATGCTTGTTAATTGAGAAGTCTTGGAGCTGACAGCTCCTGTGCCTGCGATGGAGCACTTGTTAGCTAGTTGCAGTGAGACTTTTAGACATGGTCTGACTTTAGCCTTAATGGTGGGTTATAGGAGGGTCCATCATTGCAGCAGGGACCACCAGCCAAGGGTTGGCTCTGAGTATCAGGCTGCAAATCCACTGCCTTTGATTCCTGAGTCTCTTGTCTGCCGTGGGAAGGGAGATGGGCCATGACGTGTATGTGCTTGAACATGCCCACCCACCTGCCTCCCAGGAACAGGAGTGCCTCAGCACCGCAATGCAGCAAGCAATCTTGAATTAAAGACCGTCATCCCCTTATCTGGGCATTGCAACAGATGGTGGTGATCTGTAAACTTGCTGTGGCGAAGGGAGGCTGAGGGGGACCCTGTTCAGGGGCTGTTGCTCCTGAAGGATGTGAATGTTCTCCAGTCCTTGGTTGGGCTTTTCTTGCTTGTATCTTCCATGTGAAAATGTGGGAGTAGAGCGGTTGAGTCTGGACTTGATTTGACTTGAGCCATCCAAATTATTTGGGCTAACTCAGAGCAGGACAGGCTCATTGTGAGCCCAGAGAAGTGGCGATATGTCTGAGGTGGGAGCCTGAGAGCTGGTACCAATGTGTGGGTACGCAGGGTGCCACCCTGCTAAAACCGCTCCCTGTTCCTTCTAATGCTAAAGCCCCTATGTGTTTTTGGCTCTGCCATCTGAGAAGAGAGAGGATTGGATGTCACCTGGGGGTGTGCAGGGGATTCGGTGTGATGGTTTGCTTTGGGATGGGACCTGTGTCTGCTCAGACCAGGTGTGCTGTGTGCCATGGTGTGGGCAGCTCCTGTGGTGGGCCATGCTCTCCTGTTCTTCCCTGCCTTGGAAGTGCCGATGCACATCACAGACACAAACAAGCAAGCTGGTGTGTTGGCCTTGCTGCTGTATTGATGCTTGGTTAATGAGAGTTGTCATCTGGAGCTGCTTATCCTTTGCCCTTGAATATAAAACAGCACTTTGACTGTAACAGGCTCTGGTGCTCAAAGTCATGATCAGGCTTTGAAGGTATAGCAGGAGATCTGATGGGGGGAGGCTGTTCTTCGTTGTGGGATTAGAGACTTTAAGCCCTGAGGAGCCCCTTCTACGTGAATGCACATAGCAAAGCATCGTGAATGCACATAGCAAAGCATCGGTAAGGGGACTGGGGTAAGAACTGTGCATTCCCCCTGCAGAGGGGGCTGGATTTGGGTTTCTTTCCACCCTGACTTGAGTCAGTGTGGAGGACAAGGTCACACTCACCAGGCAGGTGCTCTGAAGAGCTCTTTGAGGTGGTTGCAAGCAGCATCGCCTGCACCCCTCAGTGTTTGAGTAGGTGGGTAGAGGTGGCAAGATCAGCATGGCTGAGAAGGCTTGTGGAGTGGGGAGGGGGAGAGCTCTTAAGCCTATGCAAATTGGCCACCTGCCTCCCAGGTAAATGCTTCCTGTGAGATGCAGCTTGAATACAGGGGAGCAGATGGGTGAAATGGGAAAGGAGTCTGGTAGTTCCTGCCACCTTCTTGCCAGCAGAACTATTCACCTGGCAAATCCGGTGAGGGAGTTCTGTGGGATCCATTAAAGCTGTTGCAAAATCTGGTGAGAATCAGGACAGGAGATGTTCAGGTTGAGGTAGCCTGAAGGCCCAGTTTGTGCTGCGATAGGTCTGCCTGTATGGGGATAGTGCCGCAGATCATCTATCCCTGTGTGGGGATAGTGCCACAGATCATCTCCTGCTGTGCAACAAGGCCACACTGTTGTGTTTGTCTGTCTCAGTGGTCTAGTGTCGACGCTGGAGCTTGATTTCAACCTGCTGTGAATTGGCCAAGACTAACTGAAAATGTCTTGTGGGTAGCTCTTCTGAAAGCCACATAGCTCTTCTGAAAGCCATGCTAGAGGGTGAGCTCTGGGGTGAATTTTCCAAGGTAAGGCACAAACATAGCTCAAATTACTCTCCTTGCTTTGGGAGGGTCAGATGGCATCTCAGATGCTTCCAGACCTTGCTGTGTGTCTTTACTGTGAGCCCTGTGTCTCTAACAGGAAGGGGAAGCCACTCAGTTGAAGCGGTGTCTGGCTGCTGAGAAGCAACGTGCTTATCAATGTGGTCAGAGGTCCTGATGTAGGGCAAGTGTTAATGGGCAAAGTGCTTCTGCTGCAATCCTTGGAAGTAGGGGTGGACCCCAGGACATGGGAGCAGGCTTCCAGGGACTGGGGATGTCCTGTGAGGGTGGATGGGCTGTAAACTCAAGCAGCAGCTGAGCTTGTTCGGGCTGCACTGTGGTGTCCAGCTCTCTGCTGCTCCTGCAGAAAGGGCTATACACCTTGTTTAGCTAGCTAACAGGCTTGTGCCACACATCTCTCTCCTCCCAGGGATGGTGGGATGGATGCTTGGCGGGATGCCTGGCTCCTTATGGGGTGAGAGGCAGCAGAGCTCTCTGCCATTCATCCCTGTCTGGACAGGGACGCCTGAGTGTATCGGAGAGCATCATTGCCACAAAGGCCTCTGCTGTCAGCCTGAGTGCCAAGGCTGATGCACATATTGGGAGGGGATGTTTCTTCATTTGGGAAGAAGAGAGAAGGTTACATCTCAGGGAGCTGAAATCCCTGTTGTTAGGGGCTTTCACAATGCAAGGAGGCCAGCTTGAGGACTTCAAGGGTGATAACATCTGGGGAGTAGCACTGGGGTAGCAGGGAGTATGCAATAGCGCTGAGAGTAAGGGGAAAACATGCTTCTGAAATGAAAGCGTGACCCGATTCCTTTGTTTCGTTTTTCCACCCTGTGTGTGTTTTCATGAGGCTCTGCTCCTGCACAAGTCCACATACAGTACCTGAAGCAAGTCTGAACCTGAGGTTTTGCTTTCTCCCAGTGCTTACGTGTGTACTTTCTCTCAACAGCCATCAAAGTGAGCTGCGTTGGATCCTGTGGGGTGTCTAACAAGATCAATGACACAGCATGGACTGTGGAGGAGCAATACTTTAACAGCACACTCTCTCTGGCAGACAAAGGTAAGGTCGACAAAGACACGGTGGAGATCTGTGATTCTGAGATGGTCCACAGAAATGTATCACCAAGACCTCAGCATCTTCTCGATGTGAAAAATCCCTTCACAGGCTGCCTTGGCCTGTGCACAGAGGATGGGAGCCAATATTAGAGACTACAAGAGCTTAGAAGGAGCTGCGCAGAGAGGCATCCTGAATAGCTGCAGAACTTGGCAGCCACCCTGCAAACACTGCTTGCATCTGAGCTCCTGAAACAGAGCTGCCAGCAGCGACTTCTCTGCTGTTTCAAGGCCCTGTGGGTTCACTCTGCTCCACTTCCTATGTGTGTTGTCTATGGTGGTCACAAAACACTGATCAAAGCTGGTCAACAGAAGCCAGTTGCAGGCCGGGAGTAGTTTGCACTGAAAGGGATGTGGAGGTGTCACTTGTCCTCCAAGAGAAATGTTGAGAGCCTGGCAGGCACAGCCTAGGACAGTTACCACCACACCCACTGCAAGCCAAGATGCCTAGAGATAGCGACGGGGTTTGTATTATACTGCAGAGTAAAGTGACACCAGCAGCCTCTGGGGAATCTGGGCTCGAATGAATGCTGTCTTTCTGCTGTTAAATAGGTCAGCCTTACCACAAATAATTCATGCTGTGCCCTGGCTCCTGTTGAAATCAAGATGTGCCAGTATTCACCTGCTGAAGGCAATGGCTGTAGCAGTAACTGTAATGTTGCAAAAGCCGAGGGTAGCAGGAGCTCAGCCCTCTGATGCTGCTTTAGCTAATAACAGGAAATGGGTAAAACTGAAGTGGCAGTTTCTGCTAGCTCAGCAATTTTTCAAGCAGAGCTTTTAGCATTGAGGGGAGACTGACCTCATCCTTGCAGCAACTGGCAAGAGTGCTGCTTGCTCTCAGGTCCCAGAGAAGGGAGACAGCTGGCTGTCTTGCCTCTTGGCTTGGCTCATAGCCCGGGGGCTGCAGTTGGAGGCAAACTGCCTGGGAGGGCAACGAGAAATGTTCCTGCCTGATTTTGGATGCAATGCTGAGCACAGCCAGCAAGCCCAGCTGTGAATGTTGGGGTAGCAAAATCCCAGTGGCTTTAGAAGGTGCTGCAGGCCATTGAGCTTAGATGAGTTGGGAGCTGGAGGCTGCAAATGATCGTGGACTTCTGGAGAGGTTTAAACCTGCAACTGCACTGAAAAATGCACCTTCCAACTTTTGTTTCTAATATTTAATGATTCAAGGGAGAGCTGTGATATTGTGGTTGGTCTGTCCTAGTGAAGCTGAGCAGTATCAAAAGCCAACCAGGAGATAGGAGTGGAAAGAGGTGGATGTGCTGTTGATTGGTTTTGCAGCCCCTGGGAGATTTTGATAGCCGCTTAGGCAGTCAGTTCTTGTGAGATTGCCCTTGGGAGCCATCCCCTTGACAACTAGGACCAGTGTGGACTGGGAAGGATGGAAGTAAAATGCGTTGATGACTGGACGCTTTCATGGCTCTGATGTGTCTCCTTTGAAGGCCTGAATTCCAAAGATGGCCAAATTTTGGTTTCCCAGCTCTTAAACTGTTTATGGAAAGCCCTATTCTTTTGGCACTTCATTTTCTGGGACCCAGACTCTTGTACCTTGCTCAGCGCAGTGCTGCTATCTGTCAACTGCTGGTATTGCAAACTCTGCCAGCCTGAGACTTGAGTGGGTGTCCGGGGTGGGGGTGGCAAGGCTGGGCTGCTCGCTCTGTGGTGGAGCCAGTGGCAGAGCTGGCAGGTGCCCAGCTGCGTGCCTGCAGTGTGATCAGGATGAAACAGGTCAGCTGATGTCTTCCAGAGCTACTGCAGCTCCAGGCAAGTGAGGTGAGAAATGGTAGTGCATAACTTGTCAGAGATGTAGTGAACTGAAGGGAAAATCTGTCCTGTAGGACTGTAGAGTCCTGCGCTTGAAAGCTGAGTTCTGTTGTAGTGTCGTTACTGTCCTGTCTTGCAAAGTTACAGAGCAATTATGGGGAAAAGCCTGGTCCCAGCTACCAGCAGTCAGTCTGGAGCAGCATGCCAGGTTGTTACAGACCTGTGCTATTCTGCTTTTTGTGTCAAAGTGGACACAACCGCTGGGAGCTCTCAGCCTCTGGCTCCCAGCTGCAAGGAAGCAGATACGGAGAGGGCGGGCAGTCCCTGTGCATGAGATCGCAGCCAAGGGCAGCACTTGTGGGGCATTTGTGCTTTATGTGACTGGTACAAGCTCAGGAGTTATCGTCCTGGACTTGTCGTGTTTGTCCCATGCCCTTCTTCCTGTGCCCCAAGGATGCAGGGGAGTGAGCAATGGAACGTGGGTGGGAGAGGGCAGTGTTGATGCTGCCTTCGGACCCGAGTCCTCCACCAGAGACAGCTTTGAAACTGTCCCTTGCAATTGCTGTGCTGGCCTGTGCGGATATGGAAACAAAAGCCCTGGGGGCTGGCACCGCTCCAGCCTTCGGCACGGGGAAGCAAGATAACTGTCTGCTCTCGCAGCCTTTACTGTGACATTGATGCATGTCTGGGCTGGCAGAGCAGCGGGGAAGCCAGGCTGCTTCTCTGTGACTCTGCCTCCACGCGTGCCTGTCTCTGCCTGTCTGTCTGTCTGCCTCCTTTGATGAGGCCGCTGGCAGGGTGGCATCCTGGCATGGCACAGCCCTGCAGCAAGGCAGTGGCTGTGGTTTGCTAGGGGAGTTATGCAGTGGCCTTTGGACATGAGCAGCAGGGCAGGGCCTTGGTGCAGACTCAGCCGTGGTGTTTTTAGGCTCCCCAGGAACAGCTCTCAGCTGCCGCGGCCTTTCCTGAACAGACCGTGAAGGAGCTTCAGACAGATGGACCCTTGGTGCCAGCTCTGCTCAAAGGAGAGCTGTCCCTTTCCCTGCAACTCTAGCCAAGAGTGTTCAGCAGGGACGGGCTGCTCCGGTGTCTGGCAGAAAAGCGGTTTGAGGTGCAGCTGCCTCTGGGGAGCCGCACACAGTGCTCGTGGGTGCTCCCTGGGGTGCCTCCCTCTAGGTCTGACACCCAGCTGGCAGGGGAAACTGAGGCAGTCTTGCGCTCTTGGGACACAGGGCGTTGAGCTGGGCTGTGCTCTCCAATGGGTAATGGATGGCAGGAGCCCAGGGTGCAGGTGAGTTGAAGTGTTCCTGAGCGACCCCCAAAGGAGCACGGGGCCAGCCCAGCAGCCAGCCTGCACTGCCGGCACACAACTCCTTCCCTGGCCAGTGTTGGACAGCTGCTGGCAAAAAGCAGCGAGCGCCCTGAGCAAAGGTTACTGCGGCTGCAGACAAATACTGCAGTGGCGTATGGGACAGTCCTGCCATGTATGTAAAGGTGCATACATGCCTATTGCTTCAGGTGAGGGCTGGCTGTGCCCACCCTTCCTTCTCATGCCCTGAAAAGCAAACAGCAGGAGGGAGGGCAGGGATCAGGGGAGGCCCCGTGGTTCAGGTGGGGGAGGTGCCTTTCTGCAGTGCTGGAAGAGCATCTTACCCACAAAGGGGGATGTCACCTTCTAGCAGCACAAATGGAAGATGAATGGAGGAAGGGGAGGAATTTGCTTCTGCTGTGGAGGATTCTTCTGTTCCTGTGTTCCCCTCCCCTTACAGAAAATGCTGTTACCTCTCCTTTTTGAACCTGTGTGTTAAAAAAAACAAAGTAAGGTAGAGCAGCATGTCCCTGCGGTACTGGGGGGATGCAGCAGCCAGGCTGTGCCCTGGGACTGAGCCGGAGAAGAAGGTGATGCCAGGCTCCCTGCTGGCATCATCCCTAGCACTCTTGTAGAGGGCTCATCCAGCCTCAGCTTGGGTTGAGGGAGGATCCCAGGTGTCCCCAAGGCCGCACAGCCACTGTGTCTCCATCTTGGCCCTGGTGAGCGGCTTGTGCTCCAGCAGGGTGGTGGCAGTGCTGGCACCTGGGGGACAGTGTGGGGAGGCAGGCTCAGCCTGAAAAACAACCTGCCTCGGTCTCTCCCTTCCCACATCCTGAGCAGTAACTTTGAAAAACAGCGAGCTGTGCTCTTTGAGGGTACGTGGGGGGAAGGGGAGGTTTGTAAAACTGTTGAGGCTTGGATTGCCCTTTAAGTATCTGAGAGCAACTCTGCCCTTCTCCACCCTCACACCTTTGCATTGAAATAAGTGAGGGGGCAGCTTGTCCTTTGTAGCATCAGCTGTTGCTTTTATTACATGCCTTTTTTTTTTTTTTTAAGGGTGTACGTTGTATGAGAAAAGAGGCAGGCCCTGAGATAACCTAGGTACCTGCTTTGCAATGTAAGGCGCCTATTGAAGGCACTTGGCCTCATCCTTAATTTCCTATCTTGCCCTGCCTCAGAGCAGCATCCAGGGTGTGGAGGGCTCAGCCTTGCTGCTGGAGCATCTGCAGGTTGGTGACTGGTGTTTTTGCTGCAGAGGACTCTGCTTGTGTCTGTGCTGGTGCAGTGGTTGTCCCCGCTCGAGCAGTGCAGTGTCCATGCTCTGGGAAAGCCTCTCGCTGGGACTGGCCAAGGGCGAGCTGCAAGCTGGAGGCAGCAAGCACCTGTGAGCTGCTGGGGGAGCTGGGGGATTGCGCAGGGTCGGTGCTGTAGTCTTGGTAATAACACACAGGCCAGCAGTTTTAATGAACTCGGGCTTTTTACATAAAACCTGCTGTAAAGTGCTGAGTGTACCAGCTGGTCTGGAGCCTCTTGCTGCTCTGTTTGCTGGAGGACACAGTGCAGTGCCGGGGAGGTTGCTCAGCCCACGTGTGGCTCTTGGGGGAGGCTCATTATTTGCCTCCCAGAAGGGAGGCCAAGGCAGGATTTGCTTTTCCCACTTGGCCTGGGTTTGACTTGGACACTTGCTCCCTGGTGGTGTTTTTTCTTGGCTTCTCTATTTGCAAAGAAGTGCAATAGGGCTGGGAGGAACCTTGCAAGTGGGGGGTTGTTGGGTTTCTCTAGGTGTCCACAGTGCAGAAGATCAAGTATACCAGTTGCAGTGAGTACAAAATAGCACTGCTTGTACCCGCTGCTCTCAGACAGAGAGATGCTTCTCTTGATCCAATATAATGGAGTAATTCAGCTCTGTGGAGGCCTCCTGCTCTCTCCCCCTCCCCTGCTGCAGTTCTGGCCTTATTCAGCCAGAGAGGAGCAGGTCCATTGTGTGCCTGTACCCACATGGGGCTGTTCTCTTTGAACACCCTGCATCTCTGCACACACAGCTCTTGCCCTGCGGATGGCTTGTGCCTGCAAAGGTAGACTTTTGGTTTTTTCATTCCCTTTAAATCCTACTTGTACCTGAGCTGAATCCATGTAGGGAGCTGGCTGTAATTTCCAGCTGACCTTACTTTTGGCAGCTTGTTAGTTATCTAGAAGACGCTGCAGGGAATTCCTGGCTGCTCCACGTGCTTCCTCTGCTGGCAGATTTCTTGCACAAAGTGCTAAAAAGGGGCAGCTGTGCATCACCTCTTCCCTGGGGTGGTTCTCTGCCGGCCTGGCACAACACCTTCACGGCCAACAGTTGGCACAGGATGATGATCTTGTCTTCCAACTGAATTTAAAAAGCTCAGTGACCTGACTAAGCAGGCATTGAGAGACTTAGGTCTCTTGTTTTGTGCTCAGAAATCACTGTGCAAGCAGGAGGTAGCGAAGCAGCGGGTGATGCTCCTGGACAGCCCCTGGCCAGGTGAGAGCAGGAGGGTGCCTGTGGGCAGCAGTGAGTCATTGAGGATGTGCTGGTGACGGCTCCTGGCCACACTGTGCTGCTGGGTTCAGGAGCCGTAACTGCAGGTTCAGCCCAGGAAAACCACATGGAAGGACCTGCAGTTGCCTTGGGTCACAGCAGCTTCCTCAGCACTTCCCAATTTCTTGCCTCAATAGATCACTGTTAAACCTCAGAGTTTTTTTGCAGCTTTGGCATACCACCAGATCCTGCTAATTCATTGAAAATGTCACTGAAAACTGCTGACACAGATTTGTGAGTGGTGGAGCCCTAGCCTCAGTGCTGGGCTTTCTGGTGTGTTTTCTTCCTCTCTCTATACCTTCTGTGTTACAGAAAGGTTTATCTTGGCAGCATTAACCATATCAGAGCACTGGAAGTTGTTCCTGCTGTGTTTGTGTGCATGCAAATCTGGCGTGAGTGAGTTGCTGCTTTGAAGGGGAGCTTGGAGCCTGCTGGGGACTGTGCTCCCGTGCTGCTGTATGGCAGCTCTGCTTGGCTGAAGTGCTGCTTGGTAGCAGGAGAGTTCTCGTTCGAGCAAAACTAAGCTGAGCTAAATGCCGAGTTGTTCCCTGGCAGGTCTGTCTGTGCATGCTGGCAGGTTGCTCCTCTGTCTGTTGGCTACTCCCTCTGAGGCACCTGTGTCTGCTGCAGGGATGGCATGAGCAAATGTGTGCGTTTACCCTCATTTGTTGGAGTTTGTAATCCCATGTATTAGCTTAATCCATCAGAGACTGAGTGGGGAATCCTCAAGCTGCAGTGGCCCGGCATTGCCTGGAGTGCCCTGGCGCTGACAAAATTAATGCTTCCCACCTGACATCCCTCATGGAGCCTCCTGTGAGCTAGAAGAGCTCTGACCTTCTTGCTTACATCTAATATTCCGTTTTCTGGGCTGCAAAGGTGCACAAGGAGAGACAGAGGAAGGCAGGGGTGAGCAGGGTGCTGGCTGTCAGGACTGCAGTGAGAGTGACAGTTCTCTCAGTAGCTGGGGAATTGGTATCCTGTAGCACAAAACAGAGGCAGGGCTGCCTGTTTCTCTACCTGAAAGTGCAAAACACGAACCTGCTGCTTTCCTGCTCTCTGCCTGGAGAGCCTCGAGAGGAGACTACCCAAGCGGCATCAGCAGCACTGGTATCAGTCTAACTTAGCACCTTTGGAGGAGCTCGCCTTCCCCAGGGGAGAGGGAGGGCTGATTTTAGGCAGAAGGAAGACTATATTGCTACAAGCAATGGCAGGGGAACCAGCAGGTACCAGGTACTTTTTTGTACTACATGATTTGGCCAGCATGGTTAATGCATCACTCGCTAAGTAGCCAGAGAGAAACTGCCATATGGCCCGGCCTGCTGTTCCTCTACTAGAAGAACCAAAAAATATGTGTACTCCAAAGGCGCAGCTTGTTCCCGCTCTAGCATCCGTGTGTGCAGCAGGAGGGAGCAGAGCCACTGCCATCTGCTTGGCAGGTACTGGCTGGGAGAGCCTGAGGTTGGGGCACGAGCCCCGTTTCGGCTGCTCCCCAGATCCTGCATCTGGGGTACAGGGACACCTTCCAGGATCCTCATTGTGGCTACGGAGCAAATAGCATCCTCCTCTTCGGGGGATGGAGGAAGCGATACACAGAATATTCATCTTCTTTGCCCTAGTCTAGCCATGGATGAAGCCTGGCAAGGCAGAGGTGTGTTGTACTGCGCACTGTGGCTGCCTGGCCCTGCATCCTGCTGTGTGCTGTCTGGGCTGTCTCTCCTAACGCACCAGAGCGTGAGATTTCACAGAGGTGAGTAATAAGGCTTGGCTGAGTCTGTCGTGTTTGTGCCTCAGTGACCAAGGCATCTCCCAGCCTTCTTCTGGCTTTTCTCCAATGTCTTCCCCCACTGGCACCAACCTGGAGGTCCTGGCTTTGTTGTGGTGGCAGTCAGCCTGGTGGAGAGATGGCTGTGACCGCCTGTGGCTTCCAGCTCCCCAGGGATGGAGACACTGGGGCTGGGGGAGCCAGCCTGGGAGGAGGCAGTTGGCAGATGTTCCTACAGTGGCATTGGTTTGAACATGCAGCCCAGGCAGATCTGGCCCCACCAGTACTGTAAGACTGGCCTGTTTGCATGGGCCACTGACTGAGAAAGCTGCAGAACAGCCCTGGGAAGCCCAGGTGGCACGCAGCAGGTAGGGCTCAGTGTCCTTGTTTGTGTGTGGCTGGTTCCTCCTGAACCCCATCCCTGCCCTGCTCTCATGCTGTAGCAGAGGCTGCCAGAGGACCCTCCCAGCCCTCAGCTGGCTGCTGGCAGGGCAGGGTGTGGGCAGGCAGCTTCCCCTCTGTCTCAGAGGGATGATGGCTTTGAAGGACTGGTGACTTCCTCTGGCTGCTGGCTCCGCCTGGGCAGGGGTCTGGCAGCACTAGCCAGGGAAGCTGCACTGCTCAGAAGAGTCCAAACCCTTTCAGCACCTGAGCTGTGGCAGGGTAAGCTCCACTTGGATCATTTAACAGCGTAAATACAGACATGTGGTCATTTCACCCACCTGTGGTTACGATGGTGTCATGTTTTCCCATGTGGTTGTGCAGCGGCATGCTGGTTTGCAGTGAGTGTGGGGAAACCTTTGTGGATCAAAGCAGAGCTGTCTGCAGGGAGAGGATGGTGCATCCAGCAGCTGGGAGGGCTCAGGGGCATGGTCGGCTCAAGCTTTGCATGGGAACCCCATACAACCTTGGGGAAAACCCATTAATTTCTGTCCCTCCGCTGCACTTCAGTGTGACCACAGATGCCCCAAGTGCTGTGGGACGGTGCTGCAGCACCGAGGTCTGTTGTGTCATGCAGGGCTGGGCTCAGAACTGTGCCCCCTGTCGCTGGTGATGCTCTGCAGGCTCTGATCACACAGGGGAGCCCCACCTGGGCCTGCCTGTGTCACCAGGTTACCTCCCCAGGGACCTGGCAGAGGACTCTGCATCAGCCCTCTGGATCAATGTGTTTTCTTTCTGCACTTGATGAGTCCTCCCAGGCCTCCTCCCTGTCGGCTGGTATGAGTGAACAACCCCCCATCCCAGTGTGGAGCGGAGGGGTGCGGCTGAGCTGTGAATGGGAGAGTCCATTTGCTTCCAGACAAATTTCAACTAGATTCAGGGAAATCTCCAAGGTCACTCTCTGCTTTGCGCTGTAAGATGGCTCTTCTGCACTGTTCGCATGTTGTTGCTGCTCCTGCTGTCTGGGCTTGGTTTTTTTCCAGGCTGTCTGGGGCATCAGCTCCTTTGCCTCCAGGAATTTTTAGGGAGGATGTTTCCAAAGGCTGTGCGGGGGCAGCTGATCTCTGCTGGCTCAGCTCCCACTAGGAGGAAAGGCTGCTGCAGGTATGGCCCCACAGCAGAACCCTGCTAATGCAGCTGCCTCTGCTGCCTAATGACTTTCTCAAGGTATTTTTAGCTGTACGTAAACTTCAGGAAAAGCTTTTTTTGTGGCCAAGCACACTGTGGCCTTTGTTCAGACTGCTGGGAATGGGGAGGTAATGGCTTGGTGCGGCTGCGGTTGGCTTGCATAGCCCTTTCCCCTTGCAGTGTGTTTGCAAGCTGCTCAGGAGCATTGCAGCCTGCTGTGTGGGGCTGCTGGAGATCCCTTGAGCAATGCTGAAATCCTGCTGACCTACTCTCGCCTGTGCATAGTCTGCAGCTTGCTTTGGCAAAGCTTCTGGTTCAGGAGCAGCTCATAAAGGAGCTTTCAGAAAGGGCTGCTCCTCCTGGGTTTCTCCATATTGGGGTGGCTGTCAGAGGAAACCATCTTGCCTCTGCCTGCTGCCAACGACTGTCTCTGTTGCAGTCAACTTGCAAGTGAAATTAGTGCACTAAATGTCTTGGATCTTCACTTGAAGCTCTCAGGGCTGATGGGACAGGGGCAATGAGTGGCTTCCCATGAGCTTTGTGTCCCCTTCACTGCTTGGATGCTGGAGTTGCACAGCAGATGCAGCTGGGCAGATGGAACAGCTCTGCATGCTGTGTACAATGCTGCATCTTCCCTCAGTGATCTGGGGATCTATCCAAGGCATGTGTGTGGCTAGCAGGGCACACGTTGCCCTGTCCTGCCGTCGTGGTGGCTGTGTGGGATGGGTGAGTACTGCAAGTGTCTCTCGGAGAGAGCTGAGGTGTCTTTTGCTGCTCTTTTCTATGCGAGAAGTACCTGGGTGTTGGTGCAAGATCAGACTGTGCCCTGCCCCTGCTCACAGGGTGGCTGGGACAAAGGAAGTTGCAGTTTTTCCCCTTTATAGCAAAACTTGTCAGCATTTGGAAATGGAAGCTCAGCCTTTAGGAGCAGAGTTGCCAGCTGGAGAATTTAAAAGTAGTTGCCACCTCCCTTCCCACTGTAAGGGGGGCTTTGCTCAGGACTTGCCAACTTTCTACCTGCCAAAGGCACCAGACACGTGGCAAAAGACCAAAATGGCTTTGTAATCCCAGGCAAGTTGGACATGGAGCCTCCACTGTGTTTGTGCCAGAGGAGCTTCTACCAGGAGAGGCAAGCAGGAGCCTGGGGAGCAACTGAGTGTGGGGTTACTGCTAAATATCTGCCTCTCCTCCTGCCCGCAGCAAGGAGCAGCAGGACCCAAGCTTGCCTGCGGTCTCTGCTGCCTCGTTGCTCTGCCAGGCGCTCTGGATTGTGCTCATGGTTTCACAGGAGTCTTCCGTCTTGGTCAGGATCATCTGTTTTTCTTCATCTTATTTTTATTTACCCATGTCTCTGAAATAGCTCTGGCACTGAACTCCAACACCACTTCTGCTTTCCGTGCCAGCGGGCTTCCTGAAATGCCCACTCTGGGCTGCCGAGGGTGCATGCACCCGGGATTAGGGGTCCCCAGCCAGATGCAGGGCTGAGGGTGCCGCTGCCTGTCGTAGCCCCTCCACCAGCAACCTGCCCAAACAGCTTCTGTGTTTGCAGTAAGGGCAAGAAATGCAGGTGCTCAGCTGGAAGATGGGGCTCTGTGAGCAGCCAGCTGTTCATTAGCTGTGCTAGCAAAAGAAGCTGCATGCGGTGGCATCTGCACCTGTGGGTAGGACCTGGGCGCTTGGTCCAGCCTGCTGGAAAATTCTCTGTACATGGAGGATCTCAGGGCTGGCTTAAAGATGCTACTCTCCCTTTGGGGGAAGGACAGTGTGGGCTGGAAGGAGCAAGTCTGAAAACAAGAGCCACTGCTAATTGCCTGCAGCATCTCTCTGCTTAATGGAGTGGAGAATAGAGCTCGCTGCATTTCCCTGGCTTCCTGCTCGGTGCAGGGCTGAGGTCTGGGCTCTCCTGGCTGTGAGCGAAGCACTGCCGTGATGCCCTTGGTCCGTGTGAGCTGCAACGGGGCACAACTTCAGTCTGGGGTAGCTAGTCTTGGAAGTCATCACTGTGAAGGGCAGGAACGGCCCTTTCCAGCCCTTGTGGGCAGCTAGTTGCAGGCAGGAGCTGCAGGAGGGATTTGCAGGCTGCTCCCTGCCCCAGGTGGGGTCACAGCAAGTCTGAGTATGCTGTGAGCCAACAGGTCTCTGGGTGCTTGGGCTTGGTCTGAGCTATCAGGGTGGTGTACGCTGACCTGTGGGCAGTTCTCATCTGGTGACTTACTGGGGGGCGGGACTGCCCATGTGGAAACTGCATCAGTGCCACCAAGTCATGCCATGGCTCTGACAGCCGAATGACATCCTCTGTGAGTGATGCTGGCCATGTGCATTGCTGGGAGAGTGTATTGCCTTGCTTGGTGCTGCTGTTGGGGCCAGCCTTCAGGACCCCTGGTTTTCTGCAGGGGGATAGAAACTGTGAACATGAAGTGCTCACAGGTTCACTTCCAGCCTGGCTTCCTGTTGGTGCACATGAGCTGGGCAGGAGCTTGACCAAAATGACTTATTGGATCATGCCGCCTGTAATGCAGAGGAGAAACTTGCACTTTGTGGAGTCTGTGAGCTCTTCCTAAGAGTCCTGGAAAGGTTGTGAAGTTTCATGTGTCTAGTGGGAGACTTGAAATCACTGCCTGCCTGTTCATCTGGGGCTCTGCAGGTCAGACAGCTGGAAAGTCTCCAGGTCTTGGTGGAAACTCAGTGGCCACTACCCTCTGGGACTCCCATCGCCCTTCCTTCTGCATTGCAGTAACAGGATTTGCTCCCTCTCCCTTTCAGATGGAGCAAGTCCCCTTACTGCAACGCAGAAGCCGCGTGGGAGAGTTGATGTATTACAGTTCATCAATTTGCTTTCCAAAAGTAAGGATAATGGGTATAAGATCAACATTGAATGGTGCCCAATAAAAGGCAGAAACCCTTGGAGCAGCAAACAAGCACTGGGTTAGTTGAGTCATTCATATTAACCAGGCTTTACCCTGTAACCAACAAGCAAAGGCACCTGCTACATCTCAAGCTACTGCCACTAACCGAGTGAGGCTTCCCAAGAAGGGAATAGGAGAAGCTGCCCGACATGTACCTGTTCCTGTCCCAGCTCTGCAAGGCATCAGGCCTGGCAGCGAAGGCAGTGACTGGCTTTGTGCCTCCACCTGGTGACAAGACCGGGTGTTGCATTTTAGCCTACATAATTTGGTTTAATTTGGGGGACGGGGAGGGAAATCACTGGGGAGGTGTTCTGGGTGGGGTGATGGGAATGAGCAAATCTTGCTACTCTTTTTAAGGACAAAGTGTATAAATGGACGCCTCTTAGTTTTCTCCTGGCTTGCCTTTGTAGTGATACATTATGGGATGCTTGTCATATTTATTCTGTGTGCCTTTGCACTGCAGGCGGGTTACATGCTAACTGGGGTGTCCTTAGGTCCCTGTGGGGTGGCTGAGCGAGCAGAGGGGCAGAGGTGCAGTTTTTCATAATGTGAAGGGTGCACCGAGTCAAACGCCAACCTCCCCTGCCTCCTACCTGGATCACAGTGTTAGTGGAGGGGATTTACCCTTCTCTCTTCCCCACCTCCCCCTGTCACATAATCCACTTAATCCCCTGACAATAGGACTCTATTACTGTCAGCTCTGCGGAGCCAATATTGCTAATGGGCAAGCTGTCTTCTCCGTCTTGCATCAACACAAGAACTAGCCAAATCTAGAGTCTTCATACCTTCAGCAATGATCCTACAAAGCAGAATAAACACAGCTTGATTTAATAGGTATACAGGTCTCCTCTTAGCACTGCCACTTTAAAAACAAAACCTCTCATGTTTACACGTATTTAACAAATGTGGGTTAACTTTACTGCTTTTCTTACTGAAGGCAACTTTGGGAGATGCCTATTTTACTGGATCATACTGCAGGTCCAGTTCAGCCGTCATGCTGCCCTGGGAGGGAATCCGGAATCTGGGTGGGAGTGCCAGAGGGTGGATAGGGTTGGGGAGTCTCTGTAGCTGTTGTTTTAGCTGTGTGCTGAGTCTTGGCTCTGGTCTGTGCCCTCAAGGCCACCGATGCAGAGTGGGATATGGCTGAAGAAAACCAGTGTTGAGGTTTTAATGTTGTGGAAATCTTTTCCTCAGCTCCTGTTGTCTAAGCAGCTAGGCTGAGGTATTGCAGGTCCCTTCTGGGCACCAGGGGGTAGATTTAGGCCTGGGAGATGGACCTCTGGTTCTAGTTCCTGAACACTGTGCAGTCTGCGTGGAGCTTGGTGTGTGGCTAAGGCTATAGCGTCTTGATGCCCACTAGACCTTACTATCCTCAGACAGTGCCTGTGCTT
Organism: Astur gentilis; assembly: GCF_929443795.1. Classification (NCBI taxonomy): domain Eukaryota; kingdom Metazoa; phylum Chordata; class Aves; order Accipitriformes; family Accipitridae; genus Astur; species Astur gentilis. Next base: position 10,652,859 of record NC_064908.1, read on the forward strand.
TCTTGCCCTCCCTGACTGGCTGTAGCCTACTTGAGGAAAGATAAACACACAGCATCCCTTCTCCATGCCCTGTGCCAGTAGTCTGGGGCTAACCACTTGCTATGGCACTGGGATCCCTTAAACCCTGCCCCAAACTGCCTTATTTCCAGGGTATCTTAACATAGAACCAGTCATGGGGAATGGAGACATTTCCTGGCTCAAGAAGAGGTGGGTGGCAGCAGATGTTCCTGTTGACGCAAGCACTGCTCATTGGATCTAGAGTTGTCCAGTGGGCTGGCTGTAGGCAGCTGAACAAGTTGTGTGATGTTCCCCAGGTGGTAGCCTCCCTCTCCAGAAGATCATGCTCCCTAGAAGATCACACCATTCCAAGGCAATGGCCTGTCCCACTTACCTTTTACTCTTGTTTCCTGCAGGGGTCCTGACAGCTGGAGAGCACAACTTTCCCTTCCAGTTCCTGCTGCCAGGTATGATGCAGATAAATGGCTAAAGGCACTTCCATGTAAACCTTGGCTTTTGCAGTCTGTTGAGCTGTGCTGAGCAGGACTTGGGCTGGATGGCAGAGGCAGGCTGGCGTCTTGGCCTGGAGACGCTCTAGGGAGTGTAAGGTCAGCCACAGACAGCAGAGGAGCTTAGACAAGCAGGTACCTTCTGCGTTGGTGCAAAGCCAGGTCTGAAATGTCACTGATGCCTCTCCAGGCATGATCCTGTGAGCTCTCTGGGCATGCGCAAGGGTCCTGGCCTGTGACTAGGCAGTTGTCCTGCACACAGTGTGCTCAGAGAGAAGATCTCTGCTCTTGCACCTGTGGCTGCAGAGGATCCCTTCTGTAAGGAGCTGGCAGCAAGGTCTCAAGTGATCTAAGTGTTCAGTCCTAGGTCTTTTTTGGGGGAATCCCCATGTGCTCTATCTCTCAGGTACTTGCAGAACTCCTCAGGTAAAGAGGAAAGCTCTTTAAAGGGATTATACTTCCAGTTCAGAAACACTTGGCCTGACTCAGCCTTATGATGATTTTCTTTCTCTCTTGATTCCAGCCTCTGCTCCTACATCATTTGAAGGCCCTTTTGGCAAGGTCCTCCATCAGGTGAAAGCTGTGATAGACACACCTCGCTTCTCCAAGGACTACAAGTGCAACAAGATCTTCTACATTCTCTGCCCTCTCAACTTGAACGACATCCCTGACATTGAGGTAACAGCAAGGAGCAGTGTGGCTGGGAAGTGCCAAGGCTTCAGCACTTGTCCTTGTCCTGCATGCTGTCTGGGGAATAATTGTGTGGTTGGACAACTCTCTGACTGCATGCCCTGACTGTGCAAGAGCAGGACAAGGACTCCTGATCTGTCCTGCCTTGCCATGAGTCCCTGTTCCAAGTGATTTTTGACTCTTCTGCATGTTGCTTTGAAAGACGTAGGTGAATTTTCAGCATGTAGAGAGAGGTGTTGGCCAATACCACCAGGTGCTTGTAGAGACCTGGATTTGGGGAACTTGCTTTGGAGGGAAGAGCAACTAATAGGACAGCAAAAGTGGGGGGATGGAGAAGTGAGACCTGTTGTCTGGGTAGTGCTGTGTTGCTGGTTCTTTGCATCCTCTTAGACCAGATATTTCTACTGGCTTGTTTTGAATCTCTTGAGTGTTTTTCTGGAGGCTCTGTGACTCTCTTGAGCGAACCTCTCTGTCTCTCCGCTGTCCTGCAGCAGCCCAACACTATGTCAATCACCAAGAAGTTCAACTACAAGCTTGTGAAAAGTGGCAACATTATCTTGACTGCCACCTCAGATCTGAAAGGGTACATCGTGGGGCAAGCGATCCAGCTCCGCACGGACATAGAGAACAAATCGGGCCGGGACACCGGGGCTGTGGTAGCCAGTCTGCTCCAGGTAAGCATCCAAAAGGGTGATTTTTTGGCTTGTACTGGTGCTCCATCCCCCTGAGGCCTCTGTGAAACTGGGGCAGTTCTCACCATTGTGAATCTCGCTGTGTGTGGCTGGGAGGTGGCAGTGAAGAGTCCAGACCTCTGGCTAATGCTGTTTCTCTCTACCTTTCTGGGGAAAGAGGTGGTAGAACTTGTCTTGCTTATACCAACTCAGTCTATCATATAATAATGGGTATTTCTGCTCTGTAATATCCACGTTAGGTTTGTGCTTGTGCTTCTTTGACAAAGCAGGTGGATGGTTTTGTGTCCTGATTTACTTTTGTGGGAGACAGAAGACCACCTGCAATCTTTCTGCTAGCTGTATTTTCTTCTGTCTGTACAGAAAGTGGCTTATAAATCCAAGCGCTGGATTTATGACCTGAGGACCATTGCAGAGGTGGAAGGCTCAGGAGTGAAAGCCTGGAAACATGCAGAATGGAAGGAGCAGATCCTCGTCCCGGCACTGCCCCAGTCTATTCTGCAGGGCTGTAGCCTCATACATATTGACTACTACATCCAAGTGAGTACCTTGATGCTCTTGGGGAGCAGCAGTGGGCTGTGCTGCAAATTCTATGCTCCCTTCTGGGTTGAGCTCAATTGCCGAACTCTGTAGCTGTGTGGTGCGGGTGGCCCTCGCATCAGGTGAACCTTCCCAGTGCAATGTATAATGAAGAGGATGCCACTATTTTTCCTTCTCTTCCAGGTTTCCCTCAAGTCGCCAGAGGTTTCAGTTACTCTCCCCATTTATATTGGTAACATTGCTGTGAACAGGGTGCCTCTGAGCCCCTCCCGGTCCATCCAGCACATACCGTCTGCAGTGGTACCCAGTGCCCCCCCGGAGGAAGAGGAGGCTGCCAGTGGTTATCATCCGATGGACAATGTCTCAATCCCCACCAAAAGCCATTCCCAGCAGCAGCCATTTAGCTATGCCCCAGGACTGAGCTTCCAGGAGATAAGGGTGGACTCGGAGCAGACAGGCTCCCCAAACCATCCCACACTCTGCCTGTCGACGGGAGCCACTGTCCCTTACTATGCTGAGGGGAACGTGGTGCCCGTCCCCACAGCCAGCTCTCTCATTTTGCCTCCGGAGTACAGCACGTGGGGCTACCCATACGGTGAGCAGCCCCTTCCTGAGATCTAAATGGGCTGGCAGTGTGGTGGTAGTTTCGTACCACAAGAGTCTCTTCACTAGCTGTGAATTGGGTGGGAGTATAGGGATGTTAGCCTGCCAGGGACTGATATCAGAGGGGATCATGAGATCTCTCTGCCTGCTTTAGCCTCCAGAGGAGTCCCCTCTTACAGCTGTAAAAGCTGGCTGTCCATTCCCACGTCTACAGCCGTGCCTGCCCTGGGCTCGTCGTGAGAGGATCTCCCTGTTCTTAATGAGCTTTCAGCCTCCCACTGATAGAAAAACTTCTTGGCTTGTGGTGAGGCTGGTGGGAGCAGAGCCAGGGAAATGATGTAACTGAAATCTGTCTGACATGGAGTGGGCCTGCAGCTGGTCTGAAGATACAGGCTGTGGGGGTGGGAGCTGAGAGACTGTCCAGGGTGGAAAAGCTTGGGGAAATCCCAGCCTGCTGGATTCCTGGGGCTGTGCTTGTCCCAGGTGGCTGAGGTGGCAGAGACCAGTGGTGTCCATTAGCACAGACAGACTGTTAGCATGGTCCTACCCAGATAAGCCCGTTTGTTAGCACTGGGGTTAACGAGACACTTGATGTGTTGCTTCAGCCCTGGCTGGGGCACATGGAGCACGTCACCTGTGATCTGGAGGTATTGGGGTACATGAGAATGCTTGTGAAAGGAGGAGAACAGAACAGGACTTCGAGGTGCTGATTTTAACCCCTGTAGGCATCAGGACGGGGGTGGAACTGGCTGGCTCAAATTCTGTGTGTGCACACACGAACCCCATATATTTCAGCGGGGCAGGTTATAGGGTCCTGGAGAGAGAGTGCCTGCATGCATGATGTGTACACGTTGGCGGTTTGCTTTACTCTGCACTAAGTTACATAGACTGGGGTGAAGGGAACCTCCCAAACACCCACCATAACTGCTCTTGCTCTTTCTTTCCCCCGCAGAGGCACCTCCATCCTATGAGCAGAGCTGCAGCAGTGCCAACTCCAGCATCAGCAATGGCAACTAGCCTCCCCTGCTTCGAGTCCCGCTGGCGCTGCCTACTCCCAGGCGCCACGGTTCACCTGCCTACTGCAAAGTCTGGTACAGCACAAGGCGTCTTTTTATCTCTCTGGCTGCTTGGTGGGGTAAATGGCACATCCCAGCCTGGGCTTTTTAAGTCTCTTTCTAGGTGTGGGGAGAAAACAAAAAGGGCAGCCAGAGCAGCTTGCGTGTGTGTGTAGGAGAGGTCTGGGAAACTGAACTGTCTCCTTCTGCTGCACCGAGTGCTGGAGAACCGGTTTTGCCCCAGGGATGCCCTCTGCAGCAGCCTGTGTTTAAAGTACTGTAGTCAACACTAACTGCTTTACTATCAAAGCACCTGCGATGCCTTATCTGAAATGCTCCTGACTTGGCATGTCTCCACTGTAGGTGAAGGCTGGGCTGTGTGGACGTTCTCTTCTCTTTTAGGGGCCATGTGCTCTCCAGAAATGGTTTTGACAGCCCTTCCTCCTTGTTCTCATAGGTCCTAAGGGTAGCTGAAACAGGAGGTTTTTTGGAGTAAGTAGGTTTGGAAGGTCAGGGACTCTTAAAAAGCCAAAAGCACAAGCCTTCGCTATACTTGTGTTGTGGGGTGAGTGACCGGCAGCCTTTGGTCCTCTTGCAGTGGGCTGCACCACTGCCTGCATGCAGTTGAGAGGAGAGCAGGCTCTAGCAGCAAGGAGCTTGCTGGGGCACTTGCTCATAACCTAAGAGGCCCTGGTGAGCTGTGGAGGGAGAGCCTGGTGTCACCGTGGGGTGCCCACCAGCCAGCTTCTGGCCTTTTTCAGCAAGGGTGACTTTTCTCTGAAAAGCCCTGTAGGAGTGAGTCCATCCTTGCTTGCCGCTAGACTGCAGCACCCAGGATGAACAGCGCTAGTCAGTCTGCAAGTGGGGGGGACCAGATCCCCCATGTCCCATCTCCCACCCCTGCAGGGTGCTCTCTCCATCTCAGCTGCCACTGCCTTCAGCAGGCCAGAATTACATGACAATCAAGTTACAAAAGTCTGTCCGATGCTACCTCTGAGTCTGCCCAAGGACCTTGTCCATGGAAGCCCTTCCTTCTGGGATGACACTCCCTCGAGGCTCAGCCTGGGGTCTCTTGCAGGAGCAGTCAATGCTGCCAAGCCAGTGTGAGAGGGTGCTTGGCCTGGGGACTGTTATCTCTGTGAGCTGGTACTGGTTTACCACTTGTCTCCTGAGCCGCCTCTCGAGCCACAGCAGGATGTGAAAATGAGTGAGTGGGAACACAAAGTGCTACACCTCATTTGCAGCCTCCGCTGGACTTGGCAGGTCGGGGGAAGAAGCTGGTGGATGTAAAACAACACTTTTCTTTTGCGCTTTTCCCCCCTACTTGTTTAGCTTTTTTGGTATTGACTGCCCAAGCTGAGGAAACCACAAACCAGATACTTAAGAGCCGCTGGCATCCAGCCACAGCTGAAACTGTGGACTGCAGAACTTTGGCACCTCTGAGAATTGGTCTCCATGCTGCCTCATGCTGGGCAGGCAATATTTAACAAACTTGTTAGGAGCACTACAGCCTCTGCCTCCTCATTTTAGCCTGCCTCTGCACACCCCTGGCAGGCAGCTAGGGACATACCCTGCTTTGCACTCTTTCTTTGCAAATGCTTTTTATCTTATTTTTTTTAAGTGTTGAACTGCTTTAATTATAGTGTAGAGAAGGTGCTGTTCTGAGCAGTGCTGGCACAACATGCACCAATGTTGATAGAATGATTGTCATTGTTCCTGAATATATATATATGAGATGAAGTTTTGTTTTTAATGATTGAATTCAGAAATACAAATTTTAATGCTGTATTTAATAAATTATTCTAAGAGAAATGCTGTGCTTTTTTATCCATTTCTGATGCTTATCCATGTGCCTGTTTATGCCAAATCCAGGAATGCACTTTGCTGACTTCTTACAAAATGAAGCAAGTTTTTTGCTCTTACCAGGAAGGATGGTGACTTCTGCCAAGGCAGCTCGGGGGCAACAAGCATGGTGCAGCCTGACTGTGGTGCTGGGCTCATAGTTCCAGATGGTTGGAGGGAGTTTGGCACCATGTGGGCTCAGGTCTGGAGAGAGCAGCCACTGCAGTGCTGCTTCCCGGCCCTGGGTCCTGAAGACATGGTTTGTCCAAGTGGCCCATGGCTCTTGGGCAGTGCTCTCTGCTGTCTGACTGAAGAGGGGGGGCTGGTGGGGAGGAAGGGGGGAGTGGAATCTCCCTTCAGGAGAACAGAGATGGAACAGCCAGGTCTGGCTGGAAGGGCTAGAGACCACCAGCCCATGCCCTCTCCTAAAGAGCCATTTGGAATAAACTTACTAAAAATGGAAGAAGGCTCCTCCCCATGCCCACAGTTTTGTGATACCGTGTCTGAAGCATGTAGGTGTTGCCTAAATGTTGTCATTGTGAGTAGCCTTAGGTGTGATTTGTGTCTCAGACATGAGGATCCTTCTTCACCCTCTGCTCACCTTACGCTTCTGTCCAGCTTTTATTATTCAAGACTCTCTCCTTTGCCTGATGGTTTGTGCCTGCCATGAAAAGTATCCTTGATATGCAGGGGGTCAAAAGCAGGTGCTTGTTTGTTCGTAACAGTATGTCTCTTTCCCCTGTGCTCTTCTCCTCCCAGTTAGTTGAACCTGCTTTGCCTGGCTCAGCCTGTAGCTCCTGTGGCCTTCCTTGCTGTTGGCAGTACCTATCCCTTCTTTCAGCCCTCAACCCAAATTCCTTCCACACCTCTGGAAAAATTCCTATGAGCTGTCAATCCTTTTGGAAGTGCTGGGTTGGGCTACAGGCTCCTGACCCAGCTGGGATCTGGGAGAGGCAGCCTGGGCTGGGACTGGATACCTGGTTCCTTGTTCTCCATCCCTGAAGCTGAGCTGCTGGTGACTTGTCCAGCTCATGTTCCTTGGCTGGAAAACTGGAATGCTGTTTTGGTTACTGTGGCCGGAGCCCCTGGGATGCCCTTCTATACCCCCAGCCAGTGTCTGTCCTCATTTAAACTTTACAGCTGGGAATGCACTGTTCATGGTGGAGGCTGTGGAGAGGAGAGGCCAGCCGTATCTCACACAGTTCCTGTGTTGTGCCCTGTGTCTCTGCAAGTGCACCTGAGCTTGCTCTCCCAGATTGTATTTGCTAGAGACTGGTCCTTCAACCTCTTGCTGTACGCGGTGTCCCCTTTGCAAAGCAAGGAGCAAATGGGCACACTCCACTGGTGAGGAGTGTCCATCTCCACTGGCTGCTGTGGAGGGAGCAGGAAGGAGCTGGAGCTAGACCTTATGGTGGTCCTTGTTCTTTTGGATGCTAGGGCTGGGCACGCACAGGTCCTGCAGAGAGAGGCCTCGCTCAGACCTGTAAGGCAGCACTGGCCAGGATGCAGCAGGGGATCACCCTAAGTTTGTCTGTGAGCAACCTCGCTGTTGTGCAAGCAGGCAGAAATAACTGGCAAAGCACTGTGGTTTTCAACGTTCCTGCTCAGCTTTGCCTGTTCCCCAGTGCTGCGGCAGGGAATCGAAGCCTGACACAAAGAGCCTTGTTCATGATTCACAGACCCCTTTGAAACAGTCCAGGACTGCAGGATGGAGGAGTTAGTCCAGGTCTGCTTAAACCGACCCACAGTTGTAGCCTCAGGGTGCTATGGCAGCAAGGTCCTCAGGGTATACGAGTACTTTGGATGAGCACGATGGGGCTAAAACCAATGTTTGGGTCTGAGTATGGTCCCCTCTAGAGAGGGCGAGTGGACAATCCCTCTGTCCTCTGCCTCGCTGCTGTCTCTTCTCTGCAGCAGCCTCTCTGGCTTCAACCTCTTAAGTCCTAGGGAGCTCCTGTAGGCCCCGGGTTATCCCTCTCTCCTCTTTCTGGACTCTGGAATAAAGAGGAAAAAAGCCCATTTTTCCAAACCCAGCTCTGGGTAAAAAACTTAAGTGCACGGGAATTCATTCAAATTCCTGGCTCAAATTTTTTACGCAATTGGTTTTGGTTTTGTTTAAAATGGTGAGGGGAAGTGGTGGAGCGTGAGTGAAGCTTGTGAACTAATTGTTTCCAAACTCAGCAATCAATGGAAAATACCAAAATGATCTTCCGTCATTTTTTTTCCCTGCTGCTTCTTTTTTTGTCCTTCATGGCTTTGTCCTTGTCCCGCTCTCCACGTGTGCCACCTCCGTATTTTTGGTTTCTTCAGTGTTGTTTGTGTCCTACTAAACTCTGCTTTGGCACCTGTTGTCCCACTGCCTGCAGGAGATGGGGAAAGAGGAGACGGGGGATGCAAAGGCTCTTCTTTTTGTTGGACGGTGATTCTTTTTTAGTTTTCCACTGAACTTCCAGTAGTTTTGTAAAAGTTACGTATTTTCTCCTAGGAAGTTTTCCTGTTGAGCCAGCGCAAGAGAGGAGATAAAGGGTGTTCTGGGGTCCGTTGGGTTTTTATGCTGTATTTTAAAATATTTCCAACTATCTGCAACAGGAATGTCCCATCCTTCCTCCCCAAGAGAGGCTGGTGGGGTAAAGCCCTCAAAACTTGTGCCCTTTCTTGTACCAATACTCGTGGCTGTAATTCTTTATTCCTGTGGTTCTCTTTACAGATTTTGGGGTTTTATACAACAACATTTGTGATGGCTCTGTACAACCTAAGACTTCTGTGCAATTTATTACTGGGTTTTAAAATGTAAACTATCAGTTTTACATGTTTACCACGGCTTCTGGGGAGTATTTTTGTCCTGGGTTTTAAACCACCAAATGTAAAGAACTGAAAAACGTAAATAAAGGTCTCCTTTTTTAAGATCACGTGTGCTTTTGCTCGGGGTAGATGTGTGACGAGCGCCGTCTGTGTGCTGAGACCTGCTGAGACGGCCTGGCAGAGCCGGCGAGAAGTGGCTCCTGGCTTTCAGAGGAGGCATCCGCGTCTACAGCTGAAGCTCAAAAGCCGATTTCTAGCTCTTACACGCTAAAGCAAAGCCACGTCTCCTCCAACGTAGTGGGGGCACCGTTGGGGTGGGAAAACACAGGCGGGGTGATCTGAACTGTCCCTTGCTCCCACGATGGAGAAAGGTCCAGCTGGAAGGACTCGGACTCCCAGCCGGAGGAAGCACTGGGCCGGTGGGGTTGTTCTCTTCCTGCCGGCAGGAATCCCAGGATGTGGAGGTCCGTCCCTGCTCGCCCTGTTCGGTGCGGGAGAGGGCGATGTCAGCCCGGCTGGAGGGCCGGAGCCGGAGCCGCCATGGCGGAGCTGTTTGCTGGCCCCACGCTGCCTGGGGCTGAGCCCCTGCCCCGGGCTCCGCGGCTCCTCTCTGGGGCTCGCAGCAGCTGCTTCAGGAAAATGGGGAGTTCGTGGCAAAACAGAGCTCGTCCTCGCCCCTCTCGCGTTAATTAGCACGTGAGGCTACGCTGGTGGAGCTGCAGGGTTTGAGGTGGGCTGCGAGGGCTCTACGGGTTCCCAGTTATTCCTGCTTCTTGCCGGAGCCTCTGCCCTTCCTGATGGCCCAGGGAGGTTTGTCCCAGTGGCTGCAGCGTCTCTGGCTCCAGCTGGGAAAGATGGAACCCCAGCAAATGGAAGGGGAGAAGTGCCACCAGACCCATGGGCCTGATCAGCTGTCCTGCCCTACCACCCTCCCTCTCGCCCCGTCCCGAAGGCGCGAGGGCCCCTGCGGGTGCTGGGACCTGGGCGCGTGGTGGTTTGTAGGAGCAGGGATGAAGGCGGGCGATTCCCTCCTTCCCGTCCTCCCACGTCAAGTTGAGCATCCCCAGTGCAGGATGGTGGTGATGTTCCAGGGTGACGCTGGCCCTCGCTGGAGCCGAGGCTTTCCTAACACACCGTTTCGAGGTGCTGGTGATTTTAGTTTGTGCGGGGAACGGGTCGCTCCGTCCTGGGGGGTTGCCAAGGGGGAAGGACACCCGTTGCTGCCAGCACCATCCTCAGCTGGCTCAGCTCCTTCCCCGGCCTGAGGCAGGGAGCCATGGGACCCCCGGGCGTCCCCACACAGCGGCAGGCACTGGAGGGGCCACGGTGGGGGCTCTGCGGGGATGCTGCCTTGGCCCTGCCGGAGCTGCCAGTGCAGAGTGGGGTTCTCCCGGGGCTTAGTTAATTAGCTGCTGCTAAACTGGGGTAGGGGCTGCTCTGATGGGATGGAGCAGGCCGGGGGGCAAGGTGCTGGCCGGGCAGGGCAGAGGCCTTCCCCCGGCGGCGGCGGGTCCCGCCTCAGGCCCGGGGACTCTTATTTTGACCGCGGCGCGGCCGGGCGGGGGCAGCCGCCGCCGCCGCCGTCGGGCCGCGCTCTGGGGCCGCCGGGAGGCCGCGGGGGCCGGCGGGCCCTTCCCCGCCCGAGGGCGGCAGCGCCCGGCTGCCGGCGGGCCGCGGGCCGGCCCCGGTGTGTCCCGCCGCGCCCCGGGGGAGCGGAGCCGCCGGCTTTGGCCTCTCGCCGCGTTTTGGGGCCTCGCCTGAGGCACTGAGGGGTCTTCACGCCCCCCCCCCCCCAACCCCTCCTCCACACCCCGAGACTGGTGGTTTGCTGCGGAGGAGGCTCTGCGGGAGCAGGAGCGCGGATCGGGCCCGGGCTGGGGCGGCCGAGGGCCGGGGCTGGACGGAGGAGTTAGGGCAGCACGTGGCCCGTGCTGGGCTCCCCGGTGCGGGTCTGGCAGCGCCGAGGTCGCTTTGTTGTCAGAACTGGGGCCAAATCCTGAGTTATGTGGGTTCGTGCGGGCACGGGCGCGCTCTGCCATCCCACATCCTCCTGGTTTCAATAAGTGCACCTTTTGACGCAGCGATGGCCTCCCTAACGGAGCAGCACCTGTGCAGCAAAGGTGTCAGGACGAGAGCGGTGGTAACCCCAGATGTGATGCCGGCAGCGGGCCAGGGTTTCTGGAGAAAGTCTCCAGAAGCAGATGGTGGCTGGGGCCCCTCACGGCCGCTGCCCGCACGACTTGGGGTGCTGGAGGGCGAGAGTCTCTCCACAAAGCAAATGAAACCTCGCAGCCGTCTGCCTGCCGTGTTGGCGTGGGGCTGCAGGCCAAGGGAGGGAGCGTCGTTCCTCCTGACAATACATGTGTAAATTGACGTCAGGGCGCTCGAAAGCTCCCCTTTCCCTCCAAGAAACAAGCGCTCCCCTGCCCGGGGAGGCAGGTACAGCGACGTGTGCCTGTTCCTGCGTCTCCCCTGTGCCGGTGTGATTTCCCTGGGTGGCAGCCGAAGTAGCTGTGGGGCTAAGGAACCCTTGGAGGCGCTTATCTCCCCCCTTGCGGTATCTTCTGCTTTACCGAAGAGCTGTAAAAGAGCTAATTGTTTTGGAATCATGGATTTACAGGCCTGAGCATTAGGAGGAGCCCCGTGGGATTTGGGAAGGTGAAAGCAGCTATTGTGGGTGCTAGGGATGTGGGAAAGGGAGTGAAGTGGCTGGAAATGACACCAGCCCCCTACACCCCCCCCCCCCTCCCCCGGGACCCTCTGGGGCAGGACTGGGGAGAGCTGCTTCCTCCTCCCTGGCACGACCATCCCCGTCTTTAGCTAAGACGGACTCCCGAGAGCTTGCACGCATCAAAATAACACAAAAGTGGGAGAAGTTCCACCAGGAGGTGCTTTTCAGAGGGTAGTTTTTTGGCAGGAGGATGGAGGGACTCCGACTCTTTCTGGGATCTTCCTGCACGGCGTTTGTGTCGGATTTGGGGCAAGCGCTGCCGCTGGGCGCTGTCACGGTGGGGTTCTCCTGACACTTCGGGCAACTCGTCATCTCTCCGTTAGGAACGGCGGGTGCTCTTGCCCCCCAGCAGCGCCGGACCGGGGGGGGCAGGGGGGGGTGGCGAGCTGCGGCCGCGGGTGGGGGACAAAACCCGCGGTGCGAGGGGCCAAACCCGCCGTCTCGGGGGCTCTCGGTGCCAAGAGTGAAGAGTCCGTGGTTTGGGGGGCCGGCGAGGCCGTGCGTGGGGAGCGAGGGGCCCTGTCCCCATGGCTGCCCTGTCCCCGTCTCACCCCATCCTCAGCCCACCCCCAGCCCCGCTCCAGCCGTACGGCAGCCGCCTGACGGGCGCCGCCATGACGCCGCACGGCCAGAGGAGCCCCGCGGGGGCCGCCATGCTGCCGCGCGCATGCGCGCTGGCCGGCGGAGCGTCTCCATTGAGAAGAATGAGGGGAAAGGGGCGGGGCCAAGGCGTGAGGAGCCGCCGAGGGGGCGGGGCTACGCTCCGGGGCTCCGGCCATGGCCACAGTGGATGCCGAGGTGAGTGAGAGCGGCGGCGTCCATCTACCCGGGCGGGGGGAAGGAAGATGGGGGAGCGTGGAGTGGTATCGCCCAGGGCCAGGCGGGTTCTGTCGGAGGCCGGGAGGGGGGCCGTGCCCCCGCCGCCCCATGGTTCAGTCCAACTCCTCTGAGGGGAAGAATGTGGGAGCTGCTGCCATTGTGTGTAGGGGGGCCCGGGACTCTGTATAAGTAACACCCCTCCGCGGTGAGTCAGTGGTATGGGCCATACAGGTTCCGGGGTTCCCCCCCAATGGGAGCGAGTGCGTCTGGCGGAGGCGGGGGCGGAGGGGGAAGGGGGGGGGGGAGTTGGAGCGGCGAGGGCGCCATCCATGTTCCGGGGCCGCCCCATGCGGCGGCGGCGCCGGGCGGCGCTGGCGCGGCTCCATCCAGAGTCCAGGGCCGGCGGGGCGCGGCGGCGGCCGGGCCGCCGCTATGAGCCATGCAGGGTCCCGGGCGGCGGGCGCGCGGGCGCCCGCGCGGGGGCAGGCATGAGGCATGCAGGGCCCCGGGCCCGCGCAGCGGCGGGGCGGCCCCGGCCCCGGCCCGGCCCCCGGCCCCCGGCCCGCCCCCGGCAGCCCGGCCCCGCGCGCGCGGCGGGAGGAGCCTGCCGGCCCGGCCCCGCCGCCCGCCGTGAGGGGCGGCCGGAGACCCCCCCCCCCCGCCCCCCTCCCGCGCCGGGCGGGAAGGGGAGGCGCGCCGTCAGGCGGGCTGTAGTGCCTCCGGCCGCCTCCCGGGGGGCGGCCGCGGCCTCCGGCTTTCTAGGAACCGGGGCCCGGGAGGGCTGCGGGGAGGCGGCGAAGCCGCCTCCGAAGAGGAGGATCCGGAGTTTTGCCTCAGAAAACTCCCGAGTTTCCTCAGAGGCCGAGCGGCCCGGCCCGGCGCGGCGGGCAGCTCAGCTCCCCGTTGCGGAGCCCGGGCCGGCTCTCTCCCTCGGGGCGGCGCGCCGGAGCAGGCCCAGCAGCCGCCCAGAAGCCGCCCCTGGCCGTCAGCCGGGCGGAAAAAGCCTCCCTCCGCCGGCTGTCGGAGGGCGAGAGGGGAAGGCAGGGCCGCGGCGTGCCCGGGGGGCGCAGCGGCCTCCCTGCGGTTCGGCGGCCGGCCAGCCCGGGCTGCCGCGGTGCCGGCCTCCGCAGAGCTGTGACCGCCGTTACCGGTGCGGGGCTAGGAAACGGCCGGAGCGCGAGGCTCGAGGAGATACCGGAATCGCATCCAAAAATCCCCACAGGAAACGAAGTTTGCCGTGTAATGACAGTTAGCCGTGATTAGCCAGATCTGTAAGCGTCCCCAAAGAGCGCAGCACGCAGCTCGACTACCCCATAAAATTACGCGAGTGGCACAGAGAGCTGAAACGTTGGCTGCGCTTGCTGTGTTGCTTTACGCCAGACTGAAGCTTTTCCCTCGCTTTTGTGAGAGAACATAAACTCTCTTTATAAGTCTGTTTGCCCTCAGGTGAACACTAGATTGCAGCGTGCTGGCTGCTGAGCCTTCACATGCACAAAGAGAGCAACGAGATAATAATAGAGGTGCGTGTTCATGTACAAACTTCATAAGAGCTGGAGATGAGTGGATGCTCCCTAAGTGTAGCCGGATGTAGTTACTTACCGATCAGCATCTCCCGACAGCTGGCTTACACCTTACCGTTCAGGTGTGACAGACAGTGCTGCAGGCTTTCCCAGCTTTCTCCCTGAAATGCTGTGTTCAGAGGGTTGTGCTGCAGCAGGTAACTTCTGCCCGGTGCGGGATGAAGTCTGTAGCACGGCCACGCAAGTGGCAACAGCAGTTCTTTGCAAAGTGCTGCAAAGACAACTTGAATTTATCACTCAGACAAGATTCCTGTCATCTTTGGTGGGAGTTTTGTCCAAGGCTTTCCTTACACTTCCATCAGAACTGCATCTCAAGGCCTGATCCTGCTGCCCTTCCTTTGTGCTTTTGAAGAGGATCAGGTGTTTATCTTGCCGTGTGATACAGGAATCCGCCCTCAGGTGCTTTTGTGACTCCGTGGTCCGGTTTTGCCTTCAGCTACCTCGGTGTGATTGCTTTCAGAAGAATGGCATGGCTGTAACCGGGGCAGGAGTTAGCTCATAACCCGTCAACTCTTAATGCACAGGTTAGTTGTAACACTACAGATGTGCACCTTTTATTTTGGGAAGCATCTCCCAGGAGTCCTGGGTGGGTCTGCTCTGTATGCAGAGCTCTAAGAAACATTGCTCTTAGAATCAGGCTTAATATCCACAGATGTTGCCGTGGAGGGAATGGTGACTCATTTGGAGTTTAATTCTTCCCCTCCCCCATAAACTCAGTTAAATCTGAGGCTAGATCTGCCTTTGCTTATACCCCTCTGAGGCCAGCGGGGAGGAAGTTGGTATAAATCAGGCTGGAATTTAGAGACCGGAGGAGATGTTCTTTGTTTCCCCGGTGCTGGCAGGGGAGAGCAAGGACCAACATCCCACAGCCGTGGTGTTCTGCCACGTGCCAGATGGAGCAGAAAAGAGGGATTATTTCACTTGGTCAAGAGAGGTGCAGAGGTGTGTTCCTGGGAGGAGATATTTGCTCTGAGCAAAGAGCTGGATGAGAGTGGGCCGGTTGGAAGAGTGCTGCAGACAAAGTTGTTGGCAGTCAGCTAACTCAAGACAAAAGCTTCCAGTATAGAATAGCTTCTTGCCAGATCTTAGTGTTGATGGGTGAATCAATCTGAGCACCAAGTTCTTCATAAGTTCTGAGTTGTAAACTTTGGTGGTTATTCTCTTCTGGATGCCTTACTCGGAGGCTGCCCCAAGTAATCTCTGTGCTTCAGGAAACTGTTGAGCTGCCAGGTAGGTAGCTGTGCTGCAGTCATTAGGTGCAATAAACATATTGCTGCAGAGAAGCCTGGTTTTGCTGTTGGTGCTTTTTAGCAGGTGTCTTATATCCAGTCTGGTTTGGGGCTTTTACATATTTTAGACCTACTGTGAATACAGCACTAAAGAGTAAAGTTTAAGGAATTGAGTTTGTCTTGCTCAGCCAGTTTTATGGTAGTGCAGATTCATTGAATTTGATGCTGCTACTCCAGTTTGCATCAGTTTAGCACAGAGCATCAGCTGACCTTGTGTTTGTGTGTTTCCTAAAATGATCGTTTGGTGTGAGCTTGAAAAGGGAGGTTTCAAGCCACGATGTTTTTCCTCAGGCTCGTGCTAACCTCAGGAAGGCTGGTGCCTGCATGCTAAGCAGAAAGTAAGGTGTGTGTGTGGCTTTGAATGAAGTGGTTCTCTTCAGAAGCCACACTGCATTTTTCATCATTTTTTTTTCCTCCTATCTGTTCTGATCTGTAACACCTTTTTTTCTGGAGATGCAGCTTTGATCTTTAAAGTGAAGAGACAGCATGCAAGCCACATAGAGGACAGATTTCCCCACTGCTCAGCACCTTCAGCTGAGGCCGGATCTCCGACAAGTTCAGCACCCAGCAGCTCCCCACGTTTTAAAGGCGAGGACTCAACAGGCTGAGCAGTTTCGCAAATCAGACTTGCGGTGCTATGGCTTTGCCCTGGCTTTGATCCTTGCTCTCATCCCCTCAGCCAGCTGGTGCCGGGAGCTCTGTAGGCAGCCCTCCGCCTGTTCAATGAACTCCCTACTGGATTAAGGGGCAACATTCACTCATGTCAAAGCGTTTCCTATTCACGGGTCCCTGGATGGAAGGAGGTTGCTGTAATAGGCCACCGAGTGCAGGAGTGATAATAGGAAAAGCCAGGACCTAATGAGCAGTGCCTTTGAGCAGTGAGCACGTAGATGATTTCTTCAGTTTCCCACTTTCTGTTTTGCAGGTGATGCGAAATCCAGTGATTCTTTCAGGCCTGCCCTGCCCTGCCCTTCCTCCTCTCTCATTTACTCCTGCCAGCTGGTATCGCAATTGAGGAGAGGGCTTTGCTTTCCCAGGGCTGTTGCTTTTAATGTGGAGTCTGTTTCAGTAAGCTACATCAGGAAAACTTGGTGCATTTTAAACCCCATCATCTTTTCTCCTTTGTGAGCTGTCTGGAAGCCTGCATGTTTCGATGGCTGCAGGACAGCTGTTTTCCTCAGTCTCCTTAGCGCAGTGAGGGATGTTGATACTACATTGACATGAGACTGTGAACACGGACAAAATATGTGTGTTTCCACTTTTGTTACGTTTCTTCTGGGGTACCAGGGTTAATATGGTTTGCAACATCTTAGCTGTGTCTTTGTATGAAGAAAGAAGTTTTTTTCCCCTCTCTGATACTGAACACGTCGTGAGGAGAGTTTATAACTTTATCAGTTAGGGGCTTTCGCACAAGGGTCACTTCGTTAACATGTTAAAATTACATGCTGCCCTCTCCATGATGAAATTTTACCCTGTGTCGAATGGATGCTAACATCTACTTTCCCAACATGAATTCTCAGATGTGGAGCAAGCTGTGGGCTAGCAAAGGCCCTTTGGGAGCTCATCTTTTTCTTCCATGTGGAGAAACTTTAAATAATAATAGAATGGGCAAATATGACTTCTGAAGTTTTAAGAAAGCCTTAAAAGTGCCCTTCAGTTGCATTAAGCTAACATGGCTGAGCCAACGTGACTGAAGAAAGCATCTGAAGAACGTTTTGTCAGTCAAGGCAGAATCAAAGGCCTGGTTTACACTTTAATAAAAAAAGCTCTTCCAATATAATTATGCTGGCTGGAGAGGATGATTTTTTCATTTTTCCTTGCTGAAATAGTCATACTAATAAAAGTCCTTGCTGTGGATGTAGCTGTATTAGTTTAGAGGTGTTTTTAGACCAAGGTAGCTTATATTTTGCTTTCCAAAGCAGAGGGTTGGTCTACATTTGAGAAGTTTTCCCGACTTAGTTATCTGCCCATGAATGCGAAGAAATTGCTCTCCCCTCCACCATAGCTGTGTCAGCAGAAGTCCTGGTAGAGATGCAATTACCAGCAAAAAACTCAACAACAACAAGAAAAACAAACAAACAGCTCTTCCGTGGAGGGAGCTGATTAGAGCTGTGCTGGCAGATAGAGCTGGATGGGCACTCACCTTGCTAACAGCTGTGCCAGCTGATGAAGGCATTAGCATCCCTTAGCGGTTCATTGCCGCTAGCAGAGAGTGATGTGCCGGTACCCTGGGGTATCGCACTTCCAAATGTGCATGAGAGCAGCTGATATCGAAATGATTAGGGACTGATACTGTTGCGTTGCCACTGATCTGAAATGCTAGTCTGGGGCCTTGCTCTTTGTCACCTTCCCTGGCATTTTGTGATCTGTCTTCTGTGATCCCCTCCTGAAGCTGGGGCAATGCCGCCTACGTGGCCTCTCTGCGCCACACGTGGGGCTGTGGAGGGGATGGCAGCAGGCTGCATTCCTAGCAAAGTGCTTGGAGCAGAGCAGAGCTGGTGCCTGTGGTTTGGGTCACTGGGTCCCAGAAAAGGAGGAGGTCAAAGGTGGTTGTGTTTTGTGTAGGACTGCGAGAGGTTCAACAGGTCTGTTTGAGTGCTCCAAGACATGTTTTGCTGGAGATTTCCCCCTCCTTGACCATCGTGGAAGCCAAAGGTCGCCACTGAAAGGCTCATCTAGCTGTCTGTGTCTCAGGTAGATCAGGGAGAAGTCGTGTGAGTCTGTCCTCCCTCAGTGCGTGGGCAGGCACATCCTGTTGGTGATGGCTGGTGACTTGTTGAAGTGGTAAAGTAAATCCGACAGGGAGTGGAAGCTGTAGCCCTCCTGGCTTAGCTTGGCTGCCAAGCTCTGTGAAATGCATATAAACCCAGAATAAACTGTACTTATAAAAGCAGTTGATGCTGGTATCGCTGCGTCTAAAATAGAAAGGCTTTCCTGCTTTTAATTAAAAATTTCTAGCATAGGCAAAGTATCAAGGACATCCAGCGTATCCTCTTTTCAAGTAGGAAATGTTCTTCCAAGAGGATTCCTGTTTCCTTAATGCCCAGCCTGATCCCCACCATTGTCTTGCCGTCTGCCTCTGTACCAGCTCGTTTTGCCCGAGTTTACATTTAAGATTGGCTCCACGGAGGAGTCACCATTCAAACACACTGCCTGACATACACTGCGGACAGCTGCTGAGCAAGGTGTAGGGCTGAGCTGCTTGCCTGTACAAGGGACTGGCTTGGGGGTGGAGGTGGGCTATTAAATATTAAATCCATCCTTTTCAGTGTCATATCTCCTTCTCAAGGGAGAGCTCTCAGAGGCAGTGGTGAGCAGTGTCAGTTTAGGACAGGGAGACGGTGACTGGGGTGGACTGGTAGAGCAGAAAATTCAGGTCCACTTCTGTTTGCATGCGGCTAATCATCCTGCAGAGACAGCACAGAGGAGAGGGAGGAAATTTGCAGGTGGTGCAGCTGGGGAGGAAGTAAATACGGAGCAAGATAACCAGGCTGACATGGATAAACTCAAAATAAAGCCAGGTAAGTGACTTATCCCATTTGCTACAGGGAAATGTAAAATTATGCAAACAGGGATAAAAATAATCGAAGCGATTATAGCTTCTCGGGTCAGCTAGGCCAGTACATGACCCAGGAGATGGTTATGAGCTTGCTGTGGCTATAGCATTCAAAACCAACAGCAGAGAGCTGGGGAACTGAGCAAATTGAGGTGAGTGGAGATAATAGTTGTGCCCAAAGACTACACAGCAGGCCCGTTACTTGTGATTTGGGACAAAGTATTTCAGCCAAGTCCAGGAGGCTTGTGATGATGCAGAAAAACATACCTGCTTGTGCTTGTCTCATTGCTAAAAAGAAGAGGAACATGGTGTTTATTGCTTCTGAGAATGGAGGGCAGCCAGGATGAATCTGATGGCTTGAGCCATTGTTAGAGCCAAAGGGAACACAGCATGAGAGCACAGGGACCTCTGGAAAGAGAATTGCAGTCCAGGTGTCTGAACTGAAATATGCTGTGTTTTGGCCTTGGTTGTGTTAAGAGGGTAAGTCCATGCATTGTTCAGAGTGCTACTTCAGATTTTGAATTAATTTTAGAACTCAAGTGTAGATGTGGACAGATGTATTTTAGCATGTTAATTGGCAAAAGGCAACCCTGGTCTCTCCAGGACTATTGGCCATGAGCTCTTGATGCATTTGAATACAGCAGTGAAATGTATTCCGCCCTGCCTCCACCGCCCTTTTCCTTTTTAAGCATGAGCTCCTGGATTCTGGGGAATCTCATCTACCTTCTTCTTCAGTCACACATTTCTAGTCCTTGCAGCTTCAGAGGAAGTTTTAACAGGTAATTTCTCCCAAAGGCTCAAAGCCAGAAGGCAAATTACCCAAATGTTTTATCCAACTTCAGTGGTAACTGGGGTGGTTTCATACTGCTGACCCAGAGCATTCAGAAGCTATAGTCAGATTCTCTCAAAAATCATAACATTGTTTCAAGAAGTGGGAAATTAAACATGCACATGGTAGAAGACTTAGAAAGGATTAATGGGTTTCAAAATTACATGCTTCATCCAGCTGTTGATTTGGGAATTGAAAGTACGCCTGTTGCAATATCAGGAGGTAGTTATTGAAACGTGACGTTCATTGGTGTCTAGTGAATTCAAATGCCCAAAGGCCTTTGACTTCAAAGCTGTGCCCTGCTCCAAACTGACTACAGTTTTTGATGCTGCATTAGCTCAGCCCAGGTGCGAGCAGCTGGGCAGCAAAGCCATATATATTTTTTACTATTTCTTCCCTGTAGTTTTAATTTATCCTCTCTTGATTATCTCAGTTCCTGGGGTGTTACCTAAGGCATGTTTTTATGCTGCCCTTGACTGAAGTTCATTCCCTGTGAGTTTTGCTTTAGGCATGTGGAAGGGACTTGCTGGAAGGCGCTGGAGGCTGGCAGTGCTGTGCAGCTCGTGTTGGCTCCACATGCCCTGCGAATCGCCAGCCATATCTGTGCTAGTGCAGGGTGGAGGGGAGGATTTGGGGGCTGGAGAAGCAGTGCCTCCAGCTTGGAGGTCATCAGGACCTGCACTAAATGGGAGATGGGGGTTTAAGTCACTTACATTTTTGGGACCTGAGAAATTAACTTAGGTTTTTTGATGCATTTCTTATGTCCAAGAGGGTAGGTAGCAAATTATACACCCCATCAGATGTGGTTTTATCAGTGTAAAGAAGAGAGTATGTATTTGGGAGATTAATAATCAGGCTGCAAGCTGGTTTATATGATTCCATCTAGTATCCTGTTGGCCTGCAAGTTTGAACATAAACGTTAAGATTATGAGAACATAAAGCATGAGTCTAAATATTTTATTAATTGAGGAGCATTATTAATATTTGATAGATTAAATCAACACCCAGAAGGCTTTGCAAAAAGCACCACTGCTGAACTGGTAATCGAGACATTAGGTGTTTTTAATTGCAAACTTGTTTGTAATAGCAAACTTGTTTGTAATAGCTTTCGTCAACTCGTATGTTTTAAATGTTAAGGAGCTGTGAATTCCATACATTAGAAATCCTTTTGTTCTTTGGATCAGGAAGAACATTTTTTAGTACTGCTAGGATGCATTGTTTCAACTTGGTGCTTTAATGCCTTCTTAATATGCAAAGATGATTGTTTATAAGCAGATGTCCTATAGGACCTGGAGATGACATCTGGAATATTTAATCTTTTTTTGCCACGCTTTGAGGAAAAACAATGAATGTTCCTTTAAAGATGGCCTTCGGATGAGATGTAATATTTACTCTTGCTGTAGTGCCAGATCCTGTAGCTTTCAGAGCATGTGTGGAGAGGGGAGGTGAAGAGCCATGCTGTCTTTTAATCAACATCCCCCTGTACCAGGGGGACGCCACCAGTGAGCAAACAAACTGCTACTGAGCACATTTGCTGAAGATTCGTCTGCTTTGACTTTTGACAATTTACAGTGGGGAGAGGTTAGCACAGCCTCCAGCTTGCATCGTTTGAAAAGGCCAGCGAGGGGGGATCATATTCTGTCTTGGTTATTTCCACTTTGTTTTCCAGTCTCTGCAAGTTGTATTTCCCATCTTCTTTTAAGATTTAGACCAGGTGTCTGTCACACAGAGTGTACTCCGAGCCTAAGTCCCACATTTTTGGGATTTCTTTGTCTGTGAGTTTTATAGTCTCCTTCCCTACTGAAATTACCCTTTGCTCTGGTGATACGGTTACGTTCTTGGGTTTCCAAGAGTTTAGCACCTTTTCTCATGCAGCTCTATGTTGATGACACATTGGTCTTAATCATTTATGGCTTTTATTAAAAACTGATTGGTTTGATGTCTTCTCAGATCCACATCTCTAGACTATCCTCATTGAGGCTGTTTTATAGACATAATTTATCTTCTGCCCCTGTGTGACTAAAATTTTACCTACTGCTGCGGATGCAAATGCTGGTGCTTTATGCAATTACAAGATGCATGTTACATTCCTGTTGCTGCTGTTTGTCCTGGTGTCGTGGCTTGAGGCTGCTGTCAGCAATGACATATGACACAAAGATCCTCCTCGCCTCCAGCCAGCATTTGGGCTTAAATACAGCTCCTGGTGTGATCCCAGAGGCAGCCTGGCTGCGAAGGAGAAGGTCAGGAGGTGATGAGGAACGAGGGCGATTTCTCAGGTCTGAGGCTTGCCTAGTGCTAGGAAGTTTTACCAGCCAACTTGCCTTTCTTCACTGGGCCTTTGTTTCCAGCCACGCTTCTGATGAAAGGCAGAAACGGCAGCTCCTCCATTGGCTGCAGGAAACCACCTCCCCATGCGGCACGAGCCCTTGACGAACACGTGCTGCGGCCGAGTGCCAGTGTGGATGCGCTCCAGTGTCAGAGCTGCGTTGGCAGCTGCGAGCCCCGGGCTCTTACTCGTGGGGTGCTGGCTCCTGCCAAAACAGCCTCCTGCAATGGGGAGGCAGCATGGAGAAAAAACAGCTGGGAGAGGGGATTTCCGTTACCTGCCTTGAAATGCACCTCGCTGAGACATCTGGAAGCACACTGGTTTGAGCCTGCCATGCCTCTTTGCTTGACGAGGGCAGGCAGGCCCCAAGGAAACGGCTCGGATATTCTCGGTGAGCTCCCAGGAGTGGGGAGGTTTGATACAGTTCTCCCCCAACGTGCTTGTGATCCAGCAGCACAGTTGTGTCAGCAGCTTGAAGCCAATGCAGGCTCTGTCAGCAGAGCTGTATATTTTGCAGACGTGGCCAAAGAGCTGACTGCAGGAGGCCCCATTGTCTATGTGTATTTATACATTGGATGCCCAGGGATATTCTAAATTCTCCTTTAAGTGACAAGAACTCCACAAGTGGAAGTTGGTGTGGAGCTGCTAAGAGCTGCTCCTGATGCAACAGTGTCTGCTTTCAAAGAGAAATGTAAATGGTGACATGTGGCCCCCTCGTCCCTGCATGTGTTCCCTGATGAGTCAGGTATCTTAGCTTGCACTGGGATGGTAATGCTGATGCAGTTGCTGATGCTGCCAAAGCAAGGAGTCCGCAGAAGGAGATAAGACAACAGTCCTTTTCCTTGCTGGGTGCTCATTAACATTTTCTTGCAGATGTATTATTAATTAAGCTAATTTTTATTGCCCTGTAAGTATAGATGGTGCTTTGCAACCACAGAACATAACCTGCTTGTTTCCCAGAGTTTCTGAAGAATGTGTGGTACCATGTGCAAAATGAGAGTATTGGAAAAACTGACTGTGTGGTTGAATACTGAAGTAAGGTAAATCTCTGGGTTTTGTTTTCTTTTTTCCCCTCTTACTTAGCAGATGCCTGGCTTCATGGTTGACTGGGGCTGGTGAATGTGGAGCTATATGAGCAGAGAGCTAAGGACCTGTAAATGCCCTGTATGCAGAATTAGTGCAGACAGATAATAGGACTTAAGTGCAAGGAGAGTTTGCAGCATTGACCCTCCATGAGACAGAAGATTACATAGACTAAAGTAGAGTATTACATTAAAAAGAGTCTTGGGACCTGATCCAAAAACACAGAAATCGGGGAGGGATTTGCCATTAGCTTCAGTGAAAGCAGGCTGCTTGCAGTGTACCCAAGCAATGGGGCAATCAGCAATTTAAACAAAAGAAGTTAAAGAACTGTCTAAGCAAGACTGGTTGATGGAGTCTGATTATGAGATGTAGAATTTGTCCCTGCTGAAAGGCCACCGTGCCCAAGACGACTGACTTCGTAGTCTTGTTAAATGCCAATGAATTGAGATTCTGCTAATTGCCCTGGCATCGCCATTGTGGTGCTTTGTTTATGGCAAATGCAGGGTCCTTGCTGTCAGCAGCCTGCATGCCTTAAAGGTGCAGCCCTCTGCTGCTGGTGACAAGCGTATCTGCGGGGGAAAGTGTGCGCTGTCATCTCTGAATTTGCTATTGCAGATCAGTTTGGGATCTGTGTGTTTGGAAGTCCCTCGACTCTGCTGAGATTAGGTGTTTGGATCTGTATGGGTTCCTTTCTTGTGAGGTCTGCGAGGTGGCCTCTTCATCCTAACACATCCCTCAGTCCCTTTTGTGCTGGCAGTTTCCCTGGGGATGAGCACAGGCTCTTGAATTGTCCTGGTTGAACACTGTGGCTGGGTTCTGCAGCCTGTGCTGCAATCCAGGCTTTGTCCCTGGGACAGGTTGTTTGATGTTTTGCTACCTGTGATGCTTTTCCCGTCTGTAAAACAGAGGTAGTATTTTTACAAAGTTATAAGCTTGTCTTGGTGTTAGAAGCCTTTAACTGGAAGTGTTGTAGAAATACAGAATGGTTTATGTGCTCTGGTTTCTGGCTTCATTCCTTGAGATCATGGGTGGGCCTGATTAAGAGAAGTGGAAAACTTCTTCTAGAAGCACTTTGTAACACACGAACTATTTGTGATCAAAGCCAGTATGACTCCAAATGTCCAGCACTCTTCTTTGGACTTCTGATAGCAGCATTGGACATTACCTTGAAAATATGGTCTGTAATCTTTCACATGTTCTCTTATTCCATTCTTAAATTAGGCTAACATATCCTGTTCCAGCCTATGCAATTATTAACAAACCTATGGAATGATGGCATTTATTGTACGGTCATTTTGTGCTCC
This sequence comes from Astur gentilis, assembly GCF_929443795.1. Classification (NCBI taxonomy): domain Eukaryota; kingdom Metazoa; phylum Chordata; class Aves; order Accipitriformes; family Accipitridae; genus Astur; species Astur gentilis. Next base: position 10,677,103 of record NC_064908.1, read on the forward strand.
TTGCTAGGAAAAATCCACTTTTAATAAACAAATCCACTTTGACAATCTGTCACCGACTTTTCTAAAGCAAAAAGTTGGGTAGAAAAGTGTCACTTTAGTGACTTTTTTTTTTTTTAATCTGGGTTTTTTTTACATGTTTTTGCAAGAGCATAGCTGTTGCAGCTGGAAGTTCAGGCCAAGTTTCACAGTGCAGGTAAGCGGAGGAAAGCAGGGAGGGGACTAAAAGGGCTGGAGCCCCCCATCAGCGTCCTCTGCCACAGGCTGTGTCACAGCCATGCAGCCCAGGAGTGCCTGTTGCCAGTGCAGGTTCCTCCCAGCCACAGTCTGGCTACGGCTGCATCTGACCTTGCAAAAGCACTGGGAAAAGCTCTGCTCTGCTGGTTGATTCAGCTGTTTCATTTTTTTGAATGAGAAAAAGCCCTTAATATTTTGGCATGAATTCACAATGCTTTCCTTTATTCTGTGCATGACAAAACCATGTGGTTACAGTCTCTTGCTCAGCCTGGGTAGGATCCACTGCTTCATGGACTGCCATCAGAAGTTCAAGCCATATCTTAAATCCTACTTAAACCTCACTCTCCAGCAGATCCACTTTGTTTGGCTCTGGGCAGAAGAGTGGGAAGAAGTGTGTTATATTGAATACTTGAAGTTAAATTGCATGGAAGGAAAATCAACCGGTATTGTTTTTTAACTGCATTATCAGAGCTTTGTGAAGGTTTGGCCAATGCAGGCTACGGTTTCTGTTAACTGTGGGTATCCCTGTGTGTTACATCACCAGAGGAATAAAGGCAGGAGGAAAGGGTTTCCTGCCTATGCCAGAAGACATTACCTGTTCTTTGGGTACGTGGGTTTCCAGCCACGTGTGTCTCAACAGATTCCTCTTTCAGCATTGTTGTCCGGGGACTGTTAGACACAGGCCACCTCCGCAAATGAATTTCCAAGAATACAGTAATTTCCCCATTTCTTTCTACAGGAATACATGAATCAAAATTTTTGTTATTCTCCATATAAATTCAGGGGCTGTTTTCCCAAGCTTACTTTTAGAGCTAATCTTCACGCAGACGCTGCCATTATCTTGGTGA